>NW_006921702.1:7706307-7707360 GCF_000298275.1 Orycteropus afer afer | reverse complement strand
AAAAAAAAAAAAAAAAGAGCAGTCTTAGAGGAAGAAGGAGTCTCTCTGACTGCTAGCTGAGAAAGATGTGCTGCTGAGAGAAATACGCTCTTGAGAAATGCACGCTGCTGAGAGACACCAAGAAACAAGAATTGCTGAGAGACATGCATGCTAAGAGAGAGACATTGAGAGACACACACTGCTGAGAGAAGCACTTAGAGACACTCTCTGCTAGGAGAGAGACTGAGAGAGACTGTTGGCTGATTGATGGTGAGCTGAGAGTGACTGAGCATTGTCCCTGAAATTGAATTAGCCTGGTGCTTCCCTAATAAACCCCATAATTTGTGAGTTCTGTGTGGCCACTGCAGCAAATTAACAAACCCAGCAGAGAGGTGGTGGGTGTTGTGGGAGGAACGGTTGGTGAAAGGGTTGGAGGGAGGCAGCATGCCTAGCCTCGCAGGAATAGGTCTTGGGCTACTGATGATAATTCTGTCTTCCTCTTGTGCGGTTAGAGAAGGTCAGAAGATGTGGCCTCTCTGCCCCTTTGGCACAAACTATTTATGTATAGTGACCCATTACAAACTCACAAAATATACTGAGGATATCTAAATGACAATATATTAAATGCTGTTTTATAATGTAGTACAGTTGATAAAACTTTGTTGTATGTATTGTAGATATATATCATATTACCCTACAACAGATAAAACTTTATCATAAGGTTGGGCAATCTACTTCTGTAGTGATACTGCCTTGGAAACCCAAGGAGGGGTCACTATGAGTTGGGTCAGACTTGATGGCACATAAGAAAAACATACATATATGTATAAAACCCTACCATGTTTATAGGGAGCTCTGGTAGCGTAGTGTCTAAGGTACTTGACTGCTAACCAGAAGGCTGGTGGTTCAAACCTACCAGCCACTGCTTGGAAAGAAGTTTGGGCAATGGACTTCCATAGTGATACCACCTCGGAAACCTAAGGAGGGGTCGCTATGAGTCAGGTCCAACTCAATGGCACATAACAACAACAACCACATATATAGAGAGAATGAAGTTCTGTAAGGATATAAAGG
>NW_006921702.1:7696151-7704971 GCF_000298275.1 Orycteropus afer afer | reverse complement strand
AAATTTAGTCAGAAAGTCAAGAAAAATAATGGAAAGAAGAGATGAGTTTAATACCTAAAATTACAATGTTAGTGTTGATGAGCCAAAAAAACAACAGGAACACATTCGTTGTTGAGCAAGTTGAGTGTACTACTCTTTGCAGCAAGAAAGAACATGTACCATTGGGAATTGTAGGACATTTTAGTAAGAGAGTATAAGAAAAATTATTATAACATTTAAGCTTGGTAACTTGGGAAATGGGGCTTTGCTCTGAATTGGTCTCTGTCAGGAAGCAGGAGTTATTCTATGACTGGGTATGTTAACATATATTATTTAAGAGAAAAAGAGACTAATGAAAACTATAATCTTTACTACCAAAGAACCATCCATCACTTAGTATTAGCTAAGATGGGGATGTTTAGTCATTTTTGAGGTTTGTACATTTAGTTTTTGTCTATGTTCAGATATAATTAGCCAGTTGTCTTGTCTTTGTTCTGATCTATCATGGACACAGAACGGCTTTTTCTGTTGTTGATATTCTGTGAAAGTGTTTATGTTGAACAGAATAATGCCATAATTTCACTGATGGTACCAGGCCAGCTCCTGCATGTCAGAGGCTGCTATTCACTTCCTTAGCTATTCAAAAAAAAATTTTTTTAATATAAATAAATCTCTGTCTTTATTTAAAGTCCTGTATTGAAAGGATTAAAGATAATACTATGAATAAGCTTCATTTTCTTTACATTTTGATTTCTGAAATGAATGATGTTTAAATTTTATTTTTGTTGGTTTTAGGAATATACATAGCAAAATATATACCAATTCAACAATTTCTACATGTCCAGTTGAGTGACATTGATTATATTCTTTGAGCAGTGCAACTATTCTCACCCTCATTTTCGAGTTCCTCCTCTCTTATTAACATAAACTCATTGACTTCTAAGTTTACTACTAAATTTTTGAGTTGCTATTGTCACTTTGATCTCAAATGGATAGTTCTTTATAAAGGTCAATGCTCAAAACAGGTATTTTTACTAGTTAAACTAAACTGTTATTTGGTTTTAAGAAGATTTCAGGGATTATTTCTGGTTTAAGGTTTAAAGCAATAGTAAAACCAAACCTAACCAAACGCACTGCCATCAAGTCAATTGCAACACATATAGACCCTACTAGACAGTGTATATAACAGCCCCATAGAGTTGCCAAGGCTGTGAATCTTTATGGAAGCAAACTGCCTCATCATTCTCTTGTAGAGCAACTGGTAGATTTGAACTGCAGACATTTTGGTTAGCAGTCAATGCCTTAACTACAGAATCACTAGAATTCCCTATAAAAGCAGTAGTAGTTATGTTTAAATGATAGTATAAGACAAAAGAGTACAGTTGTGTAGTAAAAATGAGCATAACACATAAAACAAAGTAATCCTGATATAACAATCAGTACAGAAAGTGAATGCCCAAAGAAATACCAAAATGCTAAACATACTCACAATTATTTGCTTTGAAAAGCTGTTCAGGGATTTATGTTGGATATATCCCTTACTGTCTCCATGCACCAAAATAAACCAAACCCACTGCCATCAGGTCAATTCTGACTCATAGTGACCCCCATTGGAAAATCAAGGTGGTAAATCTTTAGGCACTCGACTGCTAACCAGAAGGCTGGCGGTTCAAACCCACCAGCCACTCCTTGGAAGGAAGGTTGGGCATTCCTACTTCCATAGTGATACTGCCTTGGAAACCCAAGGAGGGGTCTCTATGAGTCGGGGCCGACTCGAATGGCAAATAACAACAACAACAACAAATCTACCCAGAAGTAGATTTTCCCATCTTCCTTCCATGGAGTGGCTGGTGGGTTTGAACTGTGAACTTTCAGGTTAGCAGTCAAATGCCTCAGGCACTGCACCACCAGAACTCCTTCTGACCATCTGTACCTGTTTCTATTTCTAATAGTAACAGTTCCCTTATGTACCAGACACTTGAGGAAGTGTTACACCTGTTACCTCATATTTTCACAATCACCTCCCCTACTTTATAATACAACAGTTGATGAGATCTGTCCAGATGCAGATAGTTAATACATGTCAGAGCCAAAATTCAAACTCATTATTTCTGTCTGTGAAACCTATAATTTGTTATAATCATTCAGAAAAAGATGCACCCAATAGATGAAAAACTGTAGATACTTTGAGGAATATAATCTCACAAGAAATGAATCTGTAATTTTATAATTTCATCACAAGTGTTAAGACATTACCAGGACTCACAGTATTTTGCCTTCCAAATAATTAATACACGTTAAATAATGTCACAAAGTTATTGATAACTTCAAATCCCTGAAATAATATTTTAATTTACTTGAAATAATGTCATAAAATAATTGATAATTTCAAATCTGCAAAATAATCTTTTAATTTCCCCAGTATTCATTACCAATGATATGGTGACAATGGAATTTTTAAATCCATATATTGAAGTGTTTAATCAGATGACAGGAAAGTTAGCAAAAAAATACAGTTACAGCTCTTTTCCTTAAGCTATAGCTGTGCTCATTAGAGGAATTTTTTTTTTCCCCAGATTGAAATTGCCTTAGAAAATACCCTGCCAGCCTAACACAGAATCATTTGTAATTACATAAATAAGAGACAACCCCAAATCATGCAGAATTACTATGATTTAAGTTTCATGGGACTCACAGAGGCAGCTTTCTATAATATTTTGAAAAATTTCCAACAAAATACAATCTTTATTCTCCAATCATCCCCAAACAAAATAAATAAGTAGTTCTATGTTCAACATGAATGTTGTGGAAAGAGTATGGATTTTGTATCAGAAAGACCTAGATTTGAATCTCCAGCTGTATTTTTTACACATATGAGTAAGTTTTGGAGTTTAAAAAAAAAACCATAAACCTAATTCTTACATTTGTGAAATGAGTTTAACAGTGCACATCTTGCAAGGTTATTGTGAAGTTTAGATGAGATTGATTCTATGAAGCTTCCAGTCTAGAAAATGGTACTTAGAAAAACCTACAGGTCAATTATTATCAACTTCTTTTTTTATTTTGCTGTCTTATTTATATTATTATTAAAATTACTACCAAAATTCATCCTCCTTTATTTACATTTTTATCATCACTATCATTACCATCGCCATATAACCATCCCCATCACGAACATTATTACCACCATCAACATCCTTACCATCTTAATCATTTATCATCATCATCATCACTCCATTCTATATTCTTATTCTGTTTCAAGCACTGTGCTAATCACATTATAAACATAATCACATTATAAACATAATCACATTAATCCACACAATTCAAAAAACCTATAAAGTAAACATATTATTTTGGTTACCTAGTGCTGCTCTAACAGAAATATACCACAAACAGGATGGCTTGAAGAAACAGGAGTGTATTTTCTTACAGTATGGATGCTTTAAGTCTGAGTTCAAAGTGCCAGGCTTTAGGGGCTGGGTGAAAGCTCATGAACCTTGCCATCAGCTCTGCCTCCTGACCCCAGTCCACTGAAGCTGGAGACTTTTCTTCATTCAGCTGCTGGCTGTTGAGGCTGATAAGCCCAAGGTTGACAAGTAATAAGGCACAGTCCTAATATTACCAAACCACCTGGCAGGCCATTAATTCAAGTCCATTAAAAGTCCTAAGATTGGCACAGCATGGCAGGCTACTGCACAATGACTTGGCTATATGCAGGATTCAAGTATGCCATAAACTAGAGACCATTCCAAAGCTGTTTCTTATATATGGGAAGCAGACCACATACCCAAAGCAGCTACTCAGCTGCTCCAATAGATTCCACCAGGAAGCTAATTACCAGTCTCCCCATGGGGAATAATTACATTAAGCTGCCCAGCCACTCAACCAGGCCCAGCCAAGTTGACACACAAATTTAACCACCACACATATCCTTAATGAAGACACTGAGACCAGAACAGTTATGTGTTTTATCCAGGATCCCAAAGCTTGTAAGTAGAAGTTCCAAGATTTTCTTTATTTTTTAAGAAAGGGTATTTTTATTGACTACAGTACAAACTTTCTGTAAAGAATAATATACTAATTGTGAAAATACCCCAACCTCAGCTAACAATTACTAAACACTCTAGGCTTATACCAAACAGGTAATCTCCTTGATAGTGTGATGCATGTTACATCACAGACATCCTTCAGCTTTCCACCTTCCCTGCCTAAACTAATGGTCAACTTGGATTCATTAGACCTGAGCTCTCAGTGCTGAGCCTTTGGTCTACCTGGATTCATTACCCAGGCCTTGATTTTGAAGTCAAAAACTTAAATGCCCTTGTACTAGCACAAATGATAGTGTACTGGTGATGCAGTGCCTAAGGCATTTGACTACTATCCAGAAGGTTGGTGGGTTCAAACCCACAAGTTGCTCCATGGAAGGAAGATGGGGTAATCTACTACATAAAAATTTACTGTCTCAGAAACCCACTAGGGGTCACTATGAGTTGGAAGCACCAAATGCACAAGCTGGGCATTATTTAGAAAGATATGTCAAATGAATTGAATGGATCCAGAAGAAATAAAAACCCAAAGGCATGACAAAAAGTACCAATTATAAAACTTGCCTTTCAACTGAGGTGCTGATAATGATGTCTTCCTACCCTCTTTCACTGAGGAACTGAAAGCCCATGTGTGCTTGCAGATTTAGAAGGGGAGATGACTAGTAATAGTCCTTTTTTCAAGCACATTTATTCTGTTAAATTCAAAATATTTTAATCATATAATTTTCAGTTGAATATTCTTTTACATAAATTAATACAAGCCCTTTTTCAAATATATAATTATGCAAAAATTAATGAAAAGAACACTTATTTAGCCTTTAGTAATTCAAACTATTAATATGGTCTTGTGTTCTTTATTTTAATAGCAGAATATAATGATTCCCTGTTCCCAATGTTTTATACCTGTCCTCTTCTCCAAAATGTATATTTTTTTAAATATCCTATATTCATGTAACAATCACCCTCCTTCAACACACATGATCTTTTAATGTGTAGTTAATATTTATACTTAGAATTCTGAATTCTTACAGATAATAAGAGTAGTGCAATCAAAATATGAGGACTGTTGGAAGATAATGGAATTGTAGTGTTTTACACATTTGCTGCAATTCTCTTGTCCATTCTCAGAAATGAATGCTACTTCTCAAATCTGAAAGTTCACTGCTAGAAGCAATTCCTTTTTGACTTGTTATTTTGATGTTAACATTTTCTATTATCATGTTTTTTTACTTAGGAAATATTTATGGAGTATCTACATATTCCAAGTATCTTGTTGAGATCTTGAATATCCAAAGAGTTAAGATATGTACTGACTTTGGAAACATGCTCTTTTATAACACTATACAAGAATGATAACAGATGTAGTTCCCAGTAGTAGAATTGAGTCTGGTTGTTAATCTTGTCTCCATGAATACATTATTTATAATAAAAAAATACAAGATATTTTAATGTTTAGTTCAGATTGACAGTTAAAATTCCAACTTTTACCTGGATAGTGGTGGACACATAATCAAAGTATGGCATATTGGAAGATCTAGGTGTAGTCTGGTATAAATATAATTCCCAAGAACATCACTACAGTTTCCATATCCATTAACTCTCTTTCTCGAGCTGTCTATTACATGTATTGGCCTTTGCCCCTCAAAGCTCCACAACCTCTCCCTGTATTCAAAGTCAACTGATGATCTTGTTTCCATTTCATTGAGGATATAGAAACATTTACAAGTGAAATTATACAAAATCCTACTCTCACACCTATGAACCAATTAACATTTATATTATATTCTGACTCATAGCAACCATAGAGGACAGAGTAGAACTATCCCATAGGGTTTCCAAGGCTATAAATTTTTACAAACACAGAAGACTGCCACATCTTTCTCCCACAGAGTGGCTGGTAGTTTCAAACTGTCTACCTTTCAGTTAGTAGCCAAACAGTTACTGACTGAACCACCAAGACACTCATGCAGAGTCTCAATAGATGATAGATTATAGATAGATAGATAGAAAATAGATTAAAAAAATCCCAAATAATTCACCTCAAATTCAGATTCATGTTTTCAACATCTCTTTTGACATATTTAATGTGAATCAAATTTAACAATCTACAAATAAACTCTGAAAATATTTGTTGCATTTGGTGTCAAGTCAATTCTGACTCATAGTAACTTATATGACAGAGCAGAACTCCCATAGGTTTTCCTAGGCTGTAATCTTTACAAAACCAGATCACCAGGTCTTTTTGCCTCCAGAATCATTGGGGCTTCAAATTATTAATCTTTTTGTTAGTAGCCAAGCACTTAACCATTGCACCACCAGGGCTCTTTACACTCTGATGGTCCCTCCAAAATCTACTCTAAACTCAATTTTTTCCCATTGGGTTAATGGTAATGACAAAAATATAGAACCATTCTTAATTCCACTCAAGTCCCTTCCAATTCACTTTGCATCTTTTCTAGATAATTGCAACAGATCCTTACTGGTCTCCCATCTTCCTTTCCCTTTTCTCCATAGTCTATTTACAATGCAGTACTCTATGCCATCCTTTTAAAAGTAGGATCATTTATGTCACCCTACTCTCATAGCCTGCTCACAATTTCCTGTTTCAAACAGAATGTAAAGCAAAGAAAGATCCCTGATGGCACAAATGGTTAAGCACTCTGTTTCTAACTGAAATGTGGTTTACAAAATTATAGCCAACAAAATCTGTTAGGGGGGTTCTGGCAAGAAGGTTAAATAAGCATCACAGTCCACACAAAAAAAGCATGATAAAGTAGTAGAAAGAAGGGACAAAGGTATAAACCCAGAAAACATTCCTGAGGAAGAAACAGCACTGGAACTCCCTGATACAGAATTCAAAAGAATTGTATTTGGGTGCCTTCAGTGGATTGAGTGACAGATCAAGGAAAACACTGACAATATCACAGAAAACACTAACAACAATAAGGAAAACACAGACAAGACTCTCGAACAATTTAGGAAAACAATACAAGAACAAATTGACAAAATAAAAAAGAAATTAGAAATGATACAAAAACAACAAATAGAAATCCAGAAGATCAATATTAAGAGTTCAGAAATAGATAACACATTGAATTACACAACAGTAGAATCAAATCAATGGAAGACAGATTTAATAAGATTGAAGACAAATACCCCAACACTGCTTTGTTAAGGGATCAGTAAGACAAAAGATCAAAGCAAAAAGAAGAAAGCCTAAGATTTATGTGGGATATAATAAAGAGGAATAACCCATATACAATCAGAATTCCAGAACAGGAAGAAAAAATAAAACCACTGAGAAAATTGTCCAAGATTTGTTGAAAGAGAATTTTCCTGATATTATGAAAGATGAAATACATGCATTCAAGAATATAGTCTTTCAAGAAGTATAACACACCTGTGGTAGTTAAATTTGTATGTCAACTGGCTGGGCCTGGTTGAGTGGCTTGGCAGCTGATGGTAGTTATTCCCCATGATGAGACTGGCCAACAACTCCATTGTGGAATCTACCACAAGCAGCTCAGTAGCTGCCTTTAGGATGTGGTCTTCTTCTTGTATATAAGGAGAAGCCTTGTGGATAATCTCTATCTTATGGCATGCTTGGACCCTTCATGTAGCCATGTCATTGTTTAGCACCCTGCCATGCTCTGCCAACCTGGGGACTTAAAATGGACTTGAATTAATTGCCTGCCATGTGGTTTGATAACATCATGATTGTGCCTTTTTACTTGTCAACCTTGGGCTTGGCAGCCTCAGCAGCCAGCAGCTGTCTGAGTGAAGAAATGCCACTAGCTCCAATGGGCCAAGAGCTGGAGCCAGACCTGAAGCCCAAGGCTGAGGGGCTTTCACCCAGCCCCTAGAGCCTGGCATTTTGATCTTGGACTTAAAGCCTCCAAACTGTAAGAGAATAAACACCTGTTTGTTAAGGCCATCCCATTTGTGGTATATTCCTGTTGGAGTGGTACTGGGTGTCCAGAACAACACCAACACAGGATAGACCCAAAAAGAAAATCTCCAAGACATATTATAATCATGAAATGAAAGACACAGAGAGAATCCTGAAAGCAGCACAGGAAAAGCAAAAAGTTATCTGCAAAGGGCAACCAATAAGACTAAATTCTGATTTCTTGGCAGCAATGATGTAGGCAGGAAGGCAATGGAATGATATATATAAAACACAAAAAGAAAAAAAAAATCCAACAAAAATTATATATCTAGCAAAATTGTCTATCAAAAATGAGGGTGAAATTAGGAGATTTCCAGATAAGCAGAAATTAGGAGAATTTGTTAAAACCAGACCAACCTTACAAGAAATATTAAAAGGAGTCCCTCAGATACAGAACCAACAACAGCAAACAACAAATATGATTAACACACATAATAACATAACCCAGATACCAACCCAGCCTGGAAGTATCCAAAGTAAAAGAAGCTTACAAGACTGTAAACAGAGACCCAGAGACATAAATTGGTAAATGAAGACACCTACAAATCAAAAAGTGGGAATGAATAGTGTAGTCACAGAACTTCTAAATGGTGAGGAAGTAAAGACAATTTTGAGATATAACAGACTGTTTTAAATCTGGGAAGAAATTTATAAATTACAGGGTAATCTCAAAGAAAAATAATAAACCTTCATATCAAAATAAAGAAGACAAGCACAAATAGTTAGCAGATACTAAAACAATAGTAGGAGCTCTGGTAGCATAGTGCCTAAGGCACTTGACTGCTAACCAGAAGGCTGGCGGTTCAAACCCACCAGCCACTCCTTGGAAGGAAGGTTGGGCAA
>NW_006921702.1:7684037-7695201 GCF_000298275.1 Orycteropus afer afer | reverse complement strand
GCAGTCCATGGTACTTTCAATATTCTTCGCCAGCACCATAACTCAAAAGCATCAACTCTTCTTCAGTCTTCCTTAGTCATTGTGCAGCTCTCACATGCATATGAAGCAACTGAAAAGATCATGGCTTTGGTTGGGCACATCTTAGTCTTCAAGGAGATATCTTTGCTCATCAGCACTTGAAAGAGGTCTTTTGCAGCAGATTTGCCCAGTGCAATACATTGTCTGATGTCTTGACTGCTGCTGTCATTGGTGTTGATTGTGGAAGCAAGTAATATGAAATCTTTGACAATTTCAATCTTTACTCCATTTAACGTGATGTTGCTTATTTGTCCAGTTGAGAGGACTTTTTTTTTCTTCATATTGAGATGTAATCCATACAACAGACTGTAGTCTTCAGTCTTCATCAGTAAGTGCTTCAAGTCATTCTCATTTTCAACAAACAAAGTCATGTCGTCTACATATTGCAGATTGGTAATGAGTCTTCCTCCAATCCTGATGCCACATTCTTCTTCATATAATCCTGCTTCTCGGATTATTTGTTCAGCATACAAATTGAATAAATATGGTGAAAAGATTCAACCTTGTTCACTCCCTTCTTGATTTTAAACCATGAAATGTCCCCTTGTTCTGTTCAAATGACAGCCTTCTGGACTATGTACAGGTTGCTCATGAGTACAATTATGTGTTCTAGAATTCCCACTCTTGTCAATGTTATCCATAATTTGTTATGATCCACAAAATTGAATGCTTTTGCATAGTCAATAAAACACAAGTAAACATCTTTCTGGTATTATTTGCTTTCAGCCAAGATCCATCTTACACCAGCGATGATATCCCTCATTCCATGTCCTGTTCTGAATCCAGCTTGCATTTCTGGAAGTTCTCTGTCAATATACTGCTGCAACCATTTCTGACTTATCTTCAGTAAGATATTACTTGGGTGTGATATTAATGATATTGTTCAATAATTTCCACATACTGTGTGATGACCTTTCTTTGGAATGGGTACAAATATGGATCTCTTCCCATCAGTTGGCCAGGTAGCTGTCTTCCAAATTTCTTGGCACAGACAAGTGAGTGCCTTCAGAGCAACATCTGTTTATTGAAACATCTCAATGGGTATTCTCTCAATTCCTGAAGTTCGTTTTTTGCCAGTTCCTTCAGTGCAGCTTTGACTTCTTTCAATACCATTGGTTCTTGATCATATGCCACCTCCTGAAGTGGAAGAACATCAACAATTCTTTTTGGTACAGTGAGTCTGTGTATTCCTTCCCTCTTCTTTTGATATTTCCTGCATCATTCAATATTTTGCCCATAGCATTTTTCAACATTGTAACTCTAGGCTTAAATTTCCTCTTTAGTTCTTTCAGCTTGAGAAATGCTCAGCGTGTTCTTCCCTTGTGGTTATCTAACTCTAGGTCTTTGCAGATTTCATTATAATAATTGGCTTTGTCTCCTCAAGCTATTCTTTGAAATCTCTTCAGCTCTTTTGTCTTGTCATTTCTTCCATTTGCTTTAGCTACTCTCTGTTAAAGAGCAAGTTTCAGAGTCTCTTCTTCCTTTCCTGTCTTTTAAATGACCTTTTACTTTCTTCATGGATGATGTTCCTTATGTCATCCCATAATTCCTCTGATTTTCAGTCACTGGTGTTCAGTGAATAAAATCTATTCTTTAGATGGTCTCTAACTTCAGGAGGGATATAATGAAGGTCACATTTTGGCTCTCAGGGACTTGTTTTAATTGTCTTTGGCTCCAACTTGAAACTGTATATGAGCAGTTGATCATGTGTTCCACAATCAGCTCCTGGCCTTGTTTTAGCTGAAGATATTGAGCTTCTCCATTACCTCTTTCCACAGATGTAGTTGATCTGATTCCTGTGCACGCCATCTGGTGAAGTCCATGTGTATTGTAGCCATTTTTGTGGTTGAAAAAAGATATTTGCAATTAAAAAGTCATTGGTCTTGTAAAATTCTATCATGCGATATCCAGTGTTATTTCTATCACTAAGGCCTTATTTTCCAACTACTGGTGATTCTTGTTCCCAACTTTTGTTTTCCAGTCACCAGGGATAATCAACATATCTTGATTGCATGTTTGGTCAATCTCAGGTGGCAGAAGTTGGTAAAAACCTTCAATTTCCTCACGTTTGGTTGTTGTTTGTGCGAAAATTTGAAAAATAATAGTTTTAATTGGTCTTCCTTGTAGGCATATGGGTATTATATTATCACTGACAGCATTATACTTCAGAATAGATCTTGCTACATCTTTTGTGACAATGAATGACATGTCATTTCTCTTCAATTAATCATTTCCAGAAAAATAAACCATAGGGTGTCTGATTGAAAATGTCTAAAACTAGTCCATTTCAGCTCATTAATGCCTAGCATATCAATCTTTATGCATTCAATTTCAGTTTTTACAACTTCCAATTTTCCAAGATTCATAGTTCATACATTTCATGTTCTAATTATTAAGGGATGTTTGCAGTGGTTTCTTCCATTTTGAGTCATTCCACATCCACAAATGGAGGTCCTAAAAACTTTACTCCATCCACATCATTAAGATTGGCTCTACTATGAGGAGGCATCTCTTCTCCAGTCATATTTTGAGTGCCTCCCTACCTGATGGGCTTCCTATATTAGACAATGTTTCAGAGCTATTCATCAAGTTTTCCAGTAAAATATCAGAGATTGTTTCACTGCTATTTATAATGTTTACACTGGCCAATTCTTTGAGAGGTGAATTACCTATTCCTTCTTCCGAGTCTGTCTTCGTCTGAAAGCTAAGCTGAAATCTGTCCATGGATGACCTTGCTGGTATATGAAATACTGCTGGCATAGCTTCCAGCCTCACAGCAATGCTCAGGTCACCACAGTACAACAAGCTGACAGACATGTGTTGAACAGTAATAGTATGATATTTTAATAAACCACTTTCAATAAGAGATAGAACAACTGTAAAGAAACTCAAGAGATGCAAAAGACCTAAACAATACAATCAGCCAACTTACCTTATAGACATCTCCAGAGCACTTCACCCAAAGACACCAGAATATGCATTCTTTGCCAGTATATGTGTAAAATTCCTCAGGATAGAACATATGTTAGGCCACAAAGTTAGCCTCAATAAATTTAACAAGATTTAAATACTTCAATGCATCTTCTCAGATCACAATGTTATCAAATTAGAAATCAACATTAGAAAGACCAACAGAAAAAGAGCAAACACATGGAAACTGAATAACACAATCCTTAAAAAATGACTGGTAATTGGACAAATAACAAGGGGAATTTTAAAATTCCTTGAATCAAATGAAAATGAAAACACAACGTACAAAATCTTTGTGACACAACAAAGCAGTGATCTGAGAGCAATTTCTAGCAATAGATGCACACATTCAAAAAGAAGAAAGAGCCAAAATCAACACCTTAACACAACATCTCCAACATTTAATAAAAGATCAGCAAAAAAGGCCTATGGTAAGCAGAAGAAAAAAAAAATAATAAAGATTCACTCAGAAATAAATGAAACAAAAAATAGAAAGATAATAGAAAAATCAAAAAAATTAGAAGTTGATTCTTTGAAAAGATTAATCAAATCACTAACCACTGGCATACTTAATAAAGGTAAAGAAGGAGAAAATGCAAATAACATGAATAAGAAATGAAATGGGTGACATCACAACAGAACCAACAAAAATATAAAGAATAATATAAGGATACTATGAAGAACTGTACTTGAACAAATTTGAAAACCTAGAAAGAAATGGACAAATTTCTAGAAACACATTCCTTACCTAAAGTAAGACAGATTGAGGTAGAAAATTAGAACAGACCAATAACAAAAGAAGAAATTGAACAGGTCATAAAAAAATTACCAACGAAAAAAGGCTTGATCCAGACAGTTTCACTGGAAAATTCACAGAAGTTGTCATTGTTATGTGCTGCCAAGTCAGACCTGACTTATAACAACCCCTCCTTGGGTTTCCCAGGTGATATCACTACAGAAGTACATTGCTACTTCCTTCCAACGGGTGGCTGGTGGATTTGAACCTACAGCCTTCTTGTTAGCAGTCAAGTGCCTTAGGCACTACGCTACCAGAGCTGATATCAAACCTATTTAAACTATTCCAGAACACAGGAAAAGATGTAAATGCAACATGCAACCACTGCTTTGGAGTCAGATCTGACTCATAGAGACCCCTCCTTGGGTTTCCGAAGCAGTATCACTGTGGAAGTAGATTGCCCAGCCTTCCTTCCAAGGAGGGGCTGGTGGGTTTGAACTGCCAGCCTTCTGGTTAGCAGTCAAATGCCTTAGACACTACACCACCAGAGCTCCTAGAAAAAGATGTAATTTTCCTTAATTCATTTTATGAAGCAAGCATAACCCTGATACCAAAACCAGGAAAAGACACCACTAGAAAGGAAAACTACAGACCAATATCCCTCATAAATACAGATGCAAACATTCTCAACAAAATCCTAGCTAATAGATTCCAACAAACATATCAAAAAAGTAATACATCATGACCACGTGGGATTCATACTAGATATGAAAGCATTCTTGCATGCTATTTGCATCTTCTCCTTTTTTCTTTTGTTAAGTTTGCCACTGGTTTGTTGGTTTTATTAATCTCTTCAAAGAACAAACTTCTAATCTTTTTTTTTTTCCTATTGTTTTTCTATTTTTGCTTAATTTATTTCTGTTTGAATTTTTATTATTTTTCTCTTCTGGTTACTGTAGGCCTTTTTTGCTACTCTTTTCATTATTATTGGAGATGTTGGACTCAACATTAGAAAAGCAATAAACATAATCCATCACATAAGTAAAATAAAGGGAGAGAATAACATGATCACATCAATAGATGCAGAAAAGGCATTTGATAAAATTCAACATCCATTTCTGATAAAAACTCACAGAAAAATAGGAATAGAAGGGAAATTCCTCAACATAATAAAGAGCATACATACAAAACCAACAGCAATCATTCTCCATGGAGAGAGACTGAAACCAGTCCTCTTAAGAACAGGAATGAGACAAGGATGATTTCTATCTCCACTTCTTTTCAACACTGTGTCAGGTGTCCTAGCCAGAGCAATAAGGCAAAACCAAAACCAAAACCAGAACAGAACAAAACAAAAACCTCACTGCCTTCAAATTGGATCTTACTCATAGCAATCCCTCCTTGGGTTTTTGAGGCAGGATCACTACGGATGTAGATTGACCAATCTTCTTTCCAAGGAGTGACTGGTGGATCTGGACCACCAGACTTCTGGTTAGCCATCAAATGTCTTAGGCAGTACACCACCAGAGCTTCCAAAGGGCAAGATGGGGAAATCAAAGGCATCCAAATTGGTAAGGAAGAAGTAAAACCATCCCTATTTTCAGATGAGATGACCTTATACATAGAAAACCCAAGAGACCAAGCAAGAAAACTACTAGAATTTATTGTAAGCTTTAGTATAGTGACAGGATACAAGATCAATATACAAAAATCAGTTGGATTCCTGTACACCAGCAAAGAGGTCTCTGAAAAGGAAATAGGGAAATCAATACCATTTAAAATAGCTATCAAAAAGATAAGATACTTGGAATAAATTTTACCAGGAAAACAAAAGGCCTATACAAAGAAAATTACAAAACACTACTTCAAGAAACTATAAGAGATCTGTATAAATGAAAGAACATACCATGCTCATGGATAGGAAGATTGAACGTTGTGAAAATGTCAATACTACCCAAAGCAATATATACATTCAATGCAATCCAGATTCAGAGTCCATCAACATTCTTTAAAGACATGGAAAAACCAATCACTAATTGTATACAGAAAGGAAAGAAATCGTGGATAAACAAAGTGCTACTGAAGAAGAACAAAGTAGGTCTCACACTCCAAGATCTCAAAACCTACTACATAGCTACAGTTTTCAAAACATCCTTGTATTGGTACAACAACAGACACATAGACCAGTGGAACAGAAATAAAAACCCAGAAACAGATCCATTAACCTATGGTCAGCTGATCTTTGACAAAAGTTCAAAATCCATTCAATGGGGAAGAGAGAGCCTCTTTCACAAATGATGCCAGCAAAACAAGATATCCACTGCTAACTAGAAGGCTAGTGGTTCAAACTCACCAGGCACTCCTCAGAAGGAATGTTGGGCAATCCTACTTCTGTAGTGATACTGCCTCAAAAACCCAAGGAGGGGTCAGTATAAGTCAGGGCTCACTCAATGGCACATAACAACATCAACAACATTTCCAGAAAAATGAAACAAGATCTAAATATCTCACCACACATAAAAACTAACTCCAGATGGAAACCTAAAACTAATGTTCATCAACAAAAAAATAGGGGCAAACTTAGGGGTCCTAATTTATGTTATAAATAGACTATCAAACAGTCCAAGATGCACAAATAGCAGAAGATAAACTAGATGATTGTGACCTTCTAAAAATTAAATTCTTATGTGCATCAAAAGGCTTCTCCAAAAAAGTGAAAATAGAACTTACAGAATGGGAAAAAATATTTGGCAATGACATACTGGACAAAGAAGTTATCTCTAAAATTTATAGAAAACTCCAACACCTCAACATCAAAAAGACAAACAATCTAATAAAAAAATGTTCAGAAGACATGAACAGATACTTCAACAAAGATACTTAGGTAGCTAACAAACATATGACGAAACGATCATTATCATTAACCATTCTCACTCACTGCTGTGGAGTGGAATCTGACCCATAGTGACCCCTCCCTGGGTTTCCAAGGCAGTGTTTCTATGGAAGTAGATTGCCCATCCTTCCTTCTGAGGAATGGCTGGTGGGTTTGAACCACCAGTCTTCTGGTTAGCTGTCAAATGCTTTTGGCACTATGCCACCAGAGCTCCTCACTAACCATTATGAAACCAAACCAAACTCACTGCCGGCAAGTCTAATACAACTCACAATGACCCCTCCTTGGGTTTCTGAGGCAGTATCACTACAGAAGTAGATTGCCCAACTTTCTTTCTGAGGAGTGGCTGGTGGATTTGAACCATCAGCCTTCTGGTTAGCAGTCAAATTCCTTCAGCACTACATCACCAGAGTTTCCCACTAACCATTAGAGAGATGCAAATCAAAACAATCATGAGATACCATCTCACCCAAGTAGTGATAGCAAAGATTACCAAGACAGAAAATATCAAATGCTGGCAAGGATGTGGAGAGATTGGGACTCTGATACACTGTTGGTAGGAATGTTAAATGATACAACCACTGTGGAAATTGGTATGGAGATACCTTAACATGTTGGAAATTAAAAATACCATTTGACCTAGCAATCCCATTTCTAGGTACATATCCTAAAGAAGTGAGAGGCAGGATGTGAATGGATATATACATACCCATGTTCATCGCAGTACTATTCACAATAACAAAGACATGAAAACAGCTTAAGTGCCCATCAACTGAGGAATGGATAAACAAACTGTGGTACCTACACAATGGAATACTATGCAACCCTAAAGAATAATGTAGAATCTGCAAAACACTGCATAATGTGGATGAACTTGGAGAATATTGTTCTGTAGCAATAATTCAATCAAAGAAGGATTAATATTGTCTTAGTTCACTATTGTGAAAAATCAAGGAAAGATGTACACATGGAAGGAAACTTTCTTTGTTGGTTACCAGCGTCACCAGAGGTAAGATGGAGGGGTAAAGGAGAAGCTATTGTCTGGGAGGCATTGAGTTTATGCTAAGTGTGGTGTAATATTTTGGAAAAGGATGGCAATAATGGTGGCACAACATGAAAAATGTCATCAATGTCCCTGATCTGTAAATGTGGAAGTTGTTATGTCTATAAATGTTTTGTTGTGTATGTTTGCACCACAATAAAATTTAAAAGAAAGAAAACCCTATGGGCAATTCTACTCTGTCACATGGGATCACCACAAGTCAGACTGATCAAAGACACCCACCAACAACATAAGGTAAAGTTTTTACAGTGGTCTAAATTGTCCTCAAAGTCATCGAGATTTCCTCTAACCACTCCATCCCCTGCCCTATTCTTAACTATAGCTGTTCTCAATATTCTGGCCTCTTTGCTGTTCCTTTAATACCATAGGCATAGTTCCATCCCAGGCCTATTTGTTATTTTATCTCTTTTTTTTCCTAAGAATCTGTATGATTCTCCTGCTTACCTCTTCCTAGACTTTACTCAAATATCCTTTTCCCCATAATGGATTTCATGACCATATATTTGAAGTCCAAAATATGTGCCAACCCTAGCACTCCTTATCCCTTATTCTAGAATTATTCATTTACTTTGTTGCTTTGGTGGCATTGTAGAAAATAGAAAAGAATGATTAGAAATTGGAACTAGAGAGTCTCAGGAAGTAGAAAGTCTCAGTAATAACTCCTATGAGGACAAGATCTAAGGCAGAATGAGTACAAAAAAACAAGAATTGGTCAAGAGGCACAAGTATTTAAATGATTTGTCAAAATATAAGGAAAATGGAGAGGAAATGTTTATGGCATAATTTTTGAAAAGTGGGAATGTTGAGATCAGTATTGCCATTAGCAATACTAGTAAGCAATGAAGTAATGAATAAATCAAAGAAAACATTGATGATCTGCAGAACACACATAAATTCAGTATTGGACAGTGATTGTCCACACGGAGAGGTTTTCACCTTCAGGGGACATGTGACATAGTCTGAAGACATTTTCAGTTGTCACAACTGTAGGAAGCAATGCTACTGGAATCTAAGTTAGTAGAGACTACCAAAGTTACTAAACCCAAATACCAAACTCTCTGCCATCAAGTTGATTCTGACTCATAGCAACCCCCATTTTTGAAGCGGTAAATCTTTATGGAAGTAGATTGCCCAGTTTTGCTTCTGTGGAGTGGCTGGTGGGTTCGAACCACCAACCTTCTGGTTAGCAGTCAGATGTCTTAGGCACTGTGCTAACAGAGCTCCTTATCAAAATTACTAAACATCCTAAAATGCATAGTGAAAAATTATCTGACCCAAAACATCAATAGTGCTGAGGTTGAGAAATTCTGTTATTTGTCATGCAGAATCTGAGATCCTGTAAAGTTTTCACATAATAATATTCAAAAGTCAATGAGAAATCCAAATCTGGAATTCATAAGGGAGGTTCTTCCCAATAATATAATATAATATTTATTGACCAATTTCTGGTGGTAGTTGTGAGAAGAAATAAAAAACAGAAAGATAATTTTATTTGAATAAACAGCCAAAAGCAAACCTTATGAAAACATACTTACATGTATATAAATCATTAGAGAAGGCCAGTCAAATGATACGAGAAAGAGGGCTAAATGAATGAGAAAGTTGGCTTTAGAAAGGAAAAAAAAATTGAAAAAGACATTTTAATGACAGATGAAATTATACATGTATTTGTTTGTGGAATGAGACTTTAACAAAGACTAGACAACATACAACACACTGGTTGGTGAAACTATAAGAAGTTTCCAAGTGGTGACTGATAAAATGGCAGTAACATTATTCTGAGAAAGACAGAGACAGAAACTGTTTTCCTGGGGCTAAACACAAAACGGTGAGAGACATCATGCTGTAGGGGTAAGATTGGGCCTTTCTTTTGT
This sequence comes from Orycteropus afer afer, assembly GCF_000298275.1. Taxonomy (NCBI): domain Eukaryota; kingdom Metazoa; phylum Chordata; class Mammalia; order Tubulidentata; family Orycteropodidae; genus Orycteropus; species Orycteropus afer. The sequence continues at coordinate 7,685,587 of NW_006921702.1, read as the reverse complement.
TAGCTCTTTGACTTCCTTGACTTGGTGTTGACTCTTTTGTAAAATGGTGAAATCTCAATTTATGCTACAGGTTTGTGGTCAGGATTAAATGGAATCACGTATATGAGATATCCTTCTATTTTCAGACCGAGTCTCTGATCTTCCTTGTTTTGTTGTTAGGTGCCATCAAGTTGTGTCCGACTCATAGTGACCCCGTGCACAGCAGAACGAAGCACTGCCTGGTTCCGTGCTAGCTCCATGATCCTTGCTATAACTGAGACCATTGTGGCAGCCACTGTGTCAATCCATCTCCTTGAGGGCCTTCCACTCTTTCGTCAACCCTCCATCTTACCAAGCATGACATCCTTCTCCAGGGAATGGTCCCTTCTGACAACATGACCTAAGTAGGTGAGACTAAGTCTGGCCATTCTTGTTTCCAAGGAGCATTTCGGCTGCACTTCCACCAGGACAGATCTTTTAGTTCTTTTAGCAGCCCATGGTACTTTTGACATTCTTCGCCAGCACCACAACTCAAAAGAATGAATTTTTCTTCGGTCTTCCTTATACATTGGCCAGCTCTCACATGCATATGAGGCAATTGAAAATATCATGGCTTGTGCTAGGGGCACCTTAGTCCTCAAGGAGACATCCTTGCTCCCCAGCACTTGAAAGAGGTCCCTTGCAGCCAACTGGCCCAGTGCTATACATCGTCTGAGGTCCTGACTGCTGCTTCCATTGACCTCGACTATAGAACCAAGCAACGTGAATTCTTTGACAACCGCAATCTTTTCTCCATTTATCGTGATGATCCTTATAGGTCCAGTTGTGAGGATTTTATTATTATTATTATTGAGATGTAATCCATACTGCAGAGTGTATTCTTCAATCTTCATCAGTAAGGGTCTCAAGTCATCCTCACTCTCAGCAAGCAAAGTTGTATCGTCAGAGTATTGCAGGTTGTTAATGATTCGTCCTCCAATCTTGATGCCACATTCTTCTTCATATGCTCCAGCTTCTCAAGATTATTTTTTCAGCATACAGATTGAATAAGTATGGGGAAAGGATACAACCTTGACACACTCCCTTCTTGATTTTACAGCATGCAGTATCCCCTTGTTCTGTTCAAACAGCAGCCTCCTGGTCGATGTAGAAGTTCCTCATGAGCACAATTAAGTGTTCTGGAATTCCCATTCATGTCAATGTCATCCACAATTTTTTATGATCTACACAATCAAATGCCTTTTCATGGTCAATAAAACACAAGTAAATTTCTTTCTGGTATTCTTTGCTTTGAGCCAGGATCCATCTGACAGCAGCTATGATATCCTTCCATGTCCTCTTCTGAATCCAGCTTGCACCTCTGGAGGTTCTCTGTCCATATACTGCTGCAAACGTTTTTGAATTATCTTCAGGAAGATCTTACTTGCGTTCGATATTAATGATGTTGTTTGATAATTTCCACATTCTGAGGGAATTTATATACATGTATACATGTATGTATATATAAATTGTGATTTGGGTGAAAATATACAGAGCAAATACATTTTCCATACAGCAGTTCACAAATACTT
>NW_006921702.1:7681908-7682677 GCF_000298275.1 Orycteropus afer afer | reverse complement strand
TTGGTTATCCATTCCTCAGTTGATGGACACCTAGGTTGTTTTCATCTTTTGGCTATTGTAAATAGTGCTGCGATGAACATGGGTGTGCATATGTCCGTTCTAGTCATGGCTCTCACTTCTTTAGGATATATACCTGGTAATTGAATAGCTGGGCCAAATGGTATTTCTAGTTACAACTTTTGAAGGATTCACCATACTGCCACTTTTCTTTCTATTGGGTACAAATATGGATCTCTTCCAGTCAATCGGCCAGGTAGCTGTTTTCCAAATCTCTTTGCATAACAGAGTGAGTGACTCCAGTGGGGCATTTGTTTGTTGAAACATCTCAATGGGTATTCCGTCAATTCCTGGAGCCTTGTTCTTCCTGATCTTCCTCGTTGTTGTTGTTGTTAGGTGTCATCGAGTCATTTCCGACTCATAGTGACCCCATGCACAGCAAAAAAAAAAAAAACATTGCTCGATACTGCGCCAGCTCCATGATCCCTGCTATACTTGAGCCCATCATCGAAGCCACCATGTCAATCCATCTCACTGAAGACCTCCCCCTCTTCCATTGACCCTCCACCATACTAAGCATGACATCCTTCTCCAGGGAATGGTCCCTCTGACAACATGACCTACTTTGATGAGATGAAGTCTGGCCATCCTTGTTTCTAAGAGCATTTCAGGTGCACTTCCTCCAGGACAGATCTGTTAGTTCTTTTAGCAGTCCATGGTACTTTCAGCATTCTTTGCCAGCACCAAAACTCAAAAGCATCAACTCTTCTTC
>NW_006921702.1:7679331-7681018 GCF_000298275.1 Orycteropus afer afer | reverse complement strand
CCTTAAGCCAATATCCTTCTGACAACAGCTATGATATCCCTTATTCCATGTCCTCTTCTGAATCCAGCTTGTACCACTGGAAGTTCTCTGTCAATATACTGTTGCAACCGTTTTTGAATTATCTTCAGTAAGATCTTACTTGCGTGCATTATTAATGATATTCTTCTATAATTTCCACATTCTGTGGGATCACTTTCTTTAGAATGGGCACAAATATGGCTCTCTTCCAGTCAGTTGGACAGGTATCTCTCTTCCAAATTTCTTGACATAACCGAGTGATTGCTTCCAATGGGTCATCCGTTTGTTGAAATATCTCAGTGGGTATTCCGTCAATTCCCAGAGCCTTGCTCTTCACCAGTTCTCTCATTGCAGCTTCAACTTCCTCCTTCAGTACCATTGGTTCTAGATCATATGCCATTTCCTGAAATAGATGAAGATCGATCAGTTCTTTTTGGTACAGTGATTCTGTGTATTCCTGCCATGTTCTCTTGATGTGTCCTGCATTATTCAATATTTTGCCCATAGAATCTCTCAATATTGAACTCAAGGCTTAATTTTTTCTTCAATTCTTTCAGCTTGAGAAATGCTGAGCATGTTCTTTGCTTTTGGTTTTCCAACTCCAGGTCTCTGCACATTTCATTATAGTAATTGTTTTTTTCTGCTTGAGCTGCTCTTTGAAATCTTCTGTTCAGCTCTTTTATCTTGTAATTTCTTCCATTGGCTTTAGGTACTTTCCGCTCAAGGGTAAGTTTCAGAGTGTCTTCTGTCATCCATTTTGGTCTTCTCTTCTTTTCTCGTCTTTTTAGGGATCTCTTGCTTTTTTCATGGATAATGTTCTTGATATTCTCCAACAATTCTTCTGGTTTTTGGTCATTGATGTTCAATGCATCAAAGCTATTCTTTAGATGATCTCTAAATTCATGAAGGATATATTCAAGATCATATTTTGGCTCTCTTGGACTTGTTTTAATTGTCATTAACTTCAAGTTGAACTTGCATATGAGCAGTTGATGGTCTGTTCCACAATCAGCTCCTGGCCTGTTTTGGGTGAAGATATTGAGCTTTTCCACCTCCTCTTGCCACAGATGTAGTCAATCTGATTCCTGTGTATTTTCATCTGGTGAAGTCCACATATAGAGCCACTATTTTTGTTGTTGAAAAAAGGTGTTTGCAATGAATAAGTCATTGGTTTTGCAAAATTCTACCATGCGAGTTCCAGCATTATTTCCATCACCAAGGCCAAATTATCCAACTACTGGTGATTCTTCTTTGTTTCCAACTTTTGCATTCCTGTCACCAGTGATAATTAACACATCCTGATTACATGTGTGGTCAATTTCAGACTGCAGAAGTTGATAAAAATCTTCAATTTTCTCATCTTTGGCTTTGGTGGTTGGTGCATAAATTTGAATAATAGTTGTATTCATGGGTCTTCCTTGTAGGCATATGGATATTATCGTATCACTGACAGCATTGTACTTCAAGACAGATCTTGAAACATCCTTTTTGATGATGTATGCCACGCCATTCCTCTTTAAACTGTCATTCCTGACATAGTAGATCATATGGTTGTCTGATTCAAAATGGCCAAAACCAGTCCATTTTAGCTCACTAATGCTGAGGATATCAATCTTTATGCATTCCTTTTCCTTTTTGACAACTTCCAATTTTCCTAGATTCATACTTC
>NW_006921702.1:7638196-7679231 GCF_000298275.1 Orycteropus afer afer | reverse complement strand
TTTGACAACTTCCAATTTTCCTAGATTCATACTTCGTACATTCCATGTTCTGATGATTAATGGATGTCTGCAGCTGTTTCTCCTCAATTTGAGTGGTGCCACATCAGCAAATGGAGGTCTCAAAAACTTTACCTTATCCATATGAGTAAGGCTGTGTTTACTCAGATGATGCAGCTCTTTCCAAGTCCTATTTTGAGAGCCTTCTAATCTAGCTCAACTATTCATAAATTTGCACAGTAATGTATCAGACAGTATTTCTTTGCTATTCATAAAGTTTTCCCTGGCCAATTCTTTGAGAAGTGGACAGCCTCTTCCTTCTTCCTAGTCTGGCTCAGTCTGTAAGCTGGGCTGATACCTGTGTACCATGTGCATCCCACTGAGTTTGAAACACCAGTGATTCAGCCTCAAAACTCACATCAACACGTCACCATGGTAGGACAAACCAATAGACAAGTTTGTCTCCCTGTTGGAAACCTCTCCTACCACTCTTACCTGGGTCCCTGTGCCTGACTCCTCCTCTGTCCCAGTTCCTGGGCCTTTTAATCCCCTTTCTCCCGCTCTCTCACCCTGCTGCTTTGGGCATGCCTGGGTTCCCTCTCCTCACCTGGATCACCACGGCTAGCTGATCTTCCTTACTGGTCTCTATATAAAAGTCCTTTTCCTTCAGGCCTTATGGGAACATTTGGAAAATAGCAGCCACTCATGGAAGGTTAGAAGGTAGAAGGAGGAGAGAGGTCAGGATATTGCTCCCCATTTCTCTTTGTTTCTGGAGGAGTCTGCTCTAGGGTTCAGATTATCCTGTGCACCCACTTCTCCTTCCATGACTTCAGCTCATGCTTAGCAGTTGTGTTATGCATGGTGATAGGACATACATTCTTTATGTTCCTGAATTATGGTAACCTCCTTCCTCTCATTGCATTCCAGGCATATCACAGAGTTTCCAGAAAACCCCATTTTCTGTTCCTTGGATTCTCAGCTTCTCTGTTGACTGTGTCAACAAGTCTATGGATTAAATTCCTTGTTTCTTTCAGTCTTATGATGTCTAGTGAAGTGGGCCAATACTTCAAGTAATTAATAAAATGAAAAAAATCCTATTTTAATACACTGAGTTAGAAATATTAACAATAAATCCAGATGATGTATAAATGATGACTTGTCACTTATCCTATGTTTAAGTGCCAATACAAATACAGCATGTAATCAACAATAAATGATGAATTTATCCCTGAGTTATTTGTTTTACATTTGTGATTTTATGATAAATGAAAGCAAATACATTTCCTAAAGTAAGAGGTTATCCTTTCTGTGTATAAAATCATGCAAATTACACATCCCTTGAGTTTCCATGTAAAGGATTTTGGGAACCACAGACATTATTTCATTACTTCAAGTTTCAGCTCTTCAAAGGGATGTCCCTTGTTCAGTAAAAGCTAAGGCCAGAACAAACACAGTTTTAACAGAGAATGTAATTTCTATATATGTTTAAATTAATTTGGTTTGGAATGTCATTTGAAAGTAAACATAGAAAAGGACCAGAAAGAACATAAGAGAAGAGAAACTTTAAACACACTTTAGGTTGTTTTTTAACAAATTTTGATTGCATGGATGAAAAGCAATAGAGTCAGTTTGTACATAAAAAAGTCATTCATAGTCACTACCACTTTTTTTTTTTAATTCAAAATCATTAATCTCATTTGATATAATTCTTTAATGCCAGGTTTCTTCAAATAAGTCACCACAGTGATCTCTTTGAGAAACAGGACTTAATTCTTATGGTAAAGCCAAAATGCAATGAAGGCCTTTACTTTAGGATCTACCATGGCATGCCCTATAAAATATAAACTCTGTTTATAGTGCTTAAAATTGTTCCATACTATGGAGTTTAGGGCAGGGAAGCAGCATGAACCTATATGATACTTCATAATACAGATCTACCCGATCTTTCCTATACTTTTGCCACTTACCAAAACTCTGAGATAAAGAAGGGGTGGGGATAAAGTCAAGCATTCACAATGAGGATGGAAAAAAGTGAAGAAATTTCTTTTTCCTTTTCCTTTTTAGTCTCTCAATTTGATAGAGAAAACTTCAGAATCAAAATCTAATGCTGTAGGTATTATTATAATCCCAGTACCCACTAGATGAGTCACTCACAATGACCAAGACATTTAATCTCTCCAAATCTGTTTTCTCATCCATAAAATGACAATAATAATAGTTTCCTGAGCACTGCACTCATCTGCAGTGAGAACTAAATAAGGTAAGTAAAAATATTTTCTCACCTATACATTTTCAAGATCATGAATAATCAATAAAGGTTTATGGTGATAATAAGAAGAGTTGTATTATCAAGGGATAAGATTTTACAAGAATCTGTCTGTGAGATGCCATTTATTCCCTAGTACCACTCCAATCCACATTCAGATAAGCCTGACATTCTATAATTTTGTGCTTTTTTTCCCCTGTACCAATTTTGAGTGTTGATTATGCAAGACAGAAAACTGCATAATGACTCTTATCCAGTTATGGTACATGGGTCTTGAAAAACAGATTTAAAGATCACGAAATAACTTTGTTAGGTAACTGTCACCAAGGAGATGATTATACAGCATAATTAAAAGTATACTTGAAGGTGGAATAAAAGCTTTTTCATGCTGCCCTTGCCAACACTTGATTTTAGCATCTGTGATTTTCCTTTACATCCAATTAAACAAGAAAAAAGAAAAATAAACAAAAAACTTTGACGATATCATTGCAGGTATTCTGATTCCAAGTATTAGTGATCATACCGTTAACTGGGAAAAGGAAAAACCCTGAAACCAGGAATAGTAGGAGGAGGGGGATTGTAGTGATTTTAAACTGTTTTCTGGTAGGACATTGTAGGCAATAGAGAGATTTATGACTACCACATCACCACATCATGTTACTATGTTCCTGAATGATCAGCTGAAATTGTTGCAGGAATAATGAAAATTAGTTTGATATATTGCCCACAGGAGGCTGTTGTGTCCTGGAGAGACTAACTCATGCAGAAAAAGCACTTGGCACTGCATGTGGTTGGGTGTGCATGGTTAAACACACTGATCAGCTTGGCAAAGAGCAATTAGATATTTCTTACACTGTGCCATAAAGTTGTCATGTCTGTTTCTTCATCAGTGCTACTGTCCCAGCTCCTTGTGTGGGTGACTCCTTCAGATACTCTTTATAGTCTATTGACATGTGATCCCATCTCCAAACTCTACTACAACTTAATCTCTGAGCAGAGGCCATGGTAGCTAAACCACTTGATTATTATACTCACACCTTTAACCCTCTAGAGGAGCTCTGGTAATATAGTGTCTCAGGCATTTGACTGCTAACCAAAAGCCTGTCAATTCAAACCCACCAGCCACTCCTCGGAAGGAAACTTGGGCAATATACTTCCTCAGTGAAACTGCCACGGAAACCCAAGGAGGGGTTGCTATGAGTTGGGTTCTACTCAATAGCAGTGAGTTTGGTTTTGAGTTTAACCCTCTCAGGTTAGAGCTGTTCCAGATATGTGACCCATGTAGCTAGGGCTGTATCAAGGCATGTTAGGATTCTAAACACTGATAATCTGTGGTGTCCCTCCTCTGCTTACTTACATATTCAAATGGGATGTTGTTGTTAGGAGCCATGAAGTCAGTTTCAACTTGTAGTAACCCTGTGTACAACAGAACAAAACACTGTCTGGTGCTCTGTCATCCATACAATTATTGCCATGCTTGAGCCCATAATCACAGCCACTGTGTTAATTCATCTTGTTGAGGATATTTCCCTTTTTCACTCACCCTCTACTTTACCTGCATGCTATCCTTCATCAGAGACTGGTCTCTTCTGACAACATGAACAAAGTATAAGAGATGAAGCCTGGCCATTGTTGCTTCCTTAGAATATTCTTTGCCCACACAATACAGATGTATCAATTTTTCTGTGATCTTCCTTATTCATTGTCTTGCTCTCAAAAGCATATAAGGTCATTGAAAATACTAAGGCTTTCACTTCTAAAAAAATCCAAATTCACTGCCGTCAGGACAATTTGAATCATAGGGACCCCTCCTTGGGTTTCCGAGGTGGTATCTCTATGGAAGTAGATCATCCAATCTTCCTTCTGAGGAGTGGCTGTTGGGTTTGAACTATCAGCTGTCTGCTTAGCAGTCAAATGCCACAAAAAATATTGTTCCACATCTGACTTTGGTGAGTAGCAACTGAGATCTTAAAAGCTTGCAAGCAGCCATCTATAAGGAATGATGGTTTACTCCTCATCCAGAGCAAAGAAGAATAAAGAAAACCAAAGATGCATGGAAATAATTAGTCCAATGGACTGGTACACCATGAACTCCTCAACCTATATGACTATGAAAGAAGAATAACTAAATGGTGCCTGTCTACCACTGCCAACCACTTGGAGTGAGATCTATGTAGGAGATCCTGGATAGAGTAGGAGAAACAAAACTCAAAATTGTAAAAAAAGGGGGACCAGGTTTCTTGGTCTGATAGAGCCTGGTAGAACCCCTGAGACTATGGCCCCTAGCTGCCCTTCAGGTCTGGAATTGAACCCACTCCTGTGGCTCCCAGCCAAACAAAACACAGGCATATGAGTTGAACATTGACATGGGGTAGATACACTCTTTGGAAAGATCAATCATGGGAGAATAGAAGGGCTGTGTATGCACAGGGAGATGGCTCTGGGAGCATGAGTGCATGGGAAGGAAGGACAAAGGGAAGAGGTGGCTATAGGGAGGAGGTGAGAGGAGAGTTGTTGCACTGTGGTAAATTGTAGTCAATGTCATGAGACAAAGTATATGTGAACTGCTGTATGAAAGATGAATTTGTTCTGTAAACTTTCACCAAAATCACAATAAAATTTAAAAAGGAAAATACCATGGCTTGGATTTGGGGCACCTTAGCTTTCAAAGTGACATCTTTGCTCTTAAACACTTTTCAAGTGGTCTTTTGCAGGAGATTTGTCCAGTGCCATACATTGTTTGATTTCTTGACTGCTGCTTCCATGGATATTGATTGTGGATACAAGTAAAATGAAATTCTTGACAATTTTAATCATTTCTCCATTTATCATTATGTTGCTTATTGGTCCAGTGGTAAGGATTTCTGTTTCCTTTTTGTTGAGGTGTAATCCATAGTAAAGGCTATAGTCTTTGATTTTCATCAGAAAGTGCTTCAAGTTTTCTCCGTTTTCAGCAAGCAAAGTTGTGTCATCTGCATATTGAAGGCTGTTAATGAGACTTCCTCCAATCTTTATGCCACATTCTACTTTATATAGTCTAAGTTCTTGGATTATTTGCTCAGGATACAGATTGAATAAATATGGTAAAAAGATAACACTCTCATGCACACTTTCCTGAATTTAAACCATAAAGTTTCCCCTTGTTCTGTTCCAACAACTCCCTCTTGGTCTATGTACCTCATGAGTTTTCTCATGAGCATAATTAAATGTTCTGGAATTCCCGTTCTTCATAACATTATCCATAATTTGTTAGGATCAATACAGTCAAATGCTTTTGCATAGTCTATAAAACATAGGTAAATATCTCCCTGGTATTCTTTGCTTTCAGTCAGGATCCTTCTAAAATCAACAATAATATCCCTTGTTCTACATTTTCTTCTGAATCCAGCATGAATTTCTGGCAGTTCCCTGTTAATGCACTGATGCAACTGTTTTTGAGTTTCATTCAAATTTTATACATCACTTATATACATATATGTGTGTGTGTGTGTATCTTAACTGTCTATGACATAACTTCTTTTTTAAAAAATATCAATTTCTTAAAAGAAAGTGTGAATGGAAATGGAAACAAAAATACATTTATATAATTTTAATTTATTTTCCTGAGGAGTTGCTCCATTTCTTTACATGGAAATGCATAAATATTTTGATAACACGTAACATATAAATGTAATATTTTGATAAATTCCTTTTGTTGCTTTATTGGAAGACAAAGTTAGAAACTCACTCATTATTGCAAAAAAAAACATATTTTAAAAAGTAAATAAATATTGAATTTTGAGTCTTCTTAATGTGCCTAGTACCTCATTTATTAGCACATGTAGAGTAATATTAAGCAGTGTGTGCTGTGTGACAGATAATAAAAACACAACTAGATATTTAAATTAAATTTTTCATGCTAGATAGATATTAATATTTCCAGTATTTTGGGACATTTACTATGTTAGTATTATATTAAATTATTACTCATTTTACTATTTGTGGTAGTTAAGGTAATATGTCATTTTGGCTGGGCCTGGTTTTGAGTGGCTGGTTAGCTGGATGGAGTTATTCCCCATGGTGAGATTGGTAATCAGCTCCATGGTAGGATCTACTGGAGCAACTGAATAACTGCCTTAGTGACGTGGTCTGCTTCCAGTATATAAGGAGAAGCTTTAGGAACAGTCTACAGCTTTTTGGCACACTTGGACCCTGCATGTAGCTGAGTGTGTATTCAGCAGCCTGCCATGCCCTGCAGATCTTGGGACTCTTTCTGGACTTTAACTCATGGCCTGCTATGTTGTTTGATAATTTTTAGACTGTGCCTTTTTTTCTTGTGAACTTTGGGTTTGCCAGCCTCAGGATCCAGCAGCTGCCTGAGTTAAGATAAGCCTCCAACTTCAGTGGGCCAGGAGCAAGAAGAAGAGCTGACACCCAAGGTTGAGAGGCTTTCACCCAACCCCTAGAGCTTCACATTTTGAACATGGACTTCTAGCCTCCCAAACTGTAAGAGAATAAACTCCTGTTTGTTAAAACCACCCATATGTGGTATTTTATGTTAGTGCAGCATGAAGTAACTAAAACAGTATTATGTTACATGTATCCTAGATTGCATCAATGTCTATGCCAAACATGATTTAACTAAAGTTATAAATATTGTTGTTTATAAAACTTAGGACATAACTCTGTGTAAATGCTGTGTGGTTGAAAAAAACTTGAGTGAATTCATTCCAGCAGCCAAATTATTTGAGTTATCTTGCTTTTGCACATCATCTGGGACTGGAGTTCCCATTGGTTGTTTACTCAGGCAAAAATATACTCTTGTGTATGTATCATGATGAAGAGAATTACTGGCTCTCCTGACTGGAGTTGCTGGATTAACAGACATTGATGTACAAGATGGTTCTCTCAAAATTAATCAAGAGAACGATTATCTATTAATGTGATGCATTCTTGCCCAGTAACTGCTCATGTTGGATCTTGTTTCATATTGGGTTAATGTAGTAAGAGTTAGTCTCAACAGCCCACCTCCACCACTTGTTTATTAGAAAGAAGTAGTGTACTCTCAAGAGACCTACCAAGATAAGGAGTCTTGATTGTGTGGGAGGGGATGGTAGAAGGCAGATGTCAACAAAAGTGTTGAAGTGGTAGGGGCCTCATAGCTTAAACAACCTTGTGCACGGGCAGCTTCCCCACATGAACTTCATCCTTAATTGGCACTTTCTCATACACTGGACCTGGTATCAGTTTTATTTAGTGTGTTGCTAGTTCCCTTCCACTGTAGCACTCAAACATATCTAGTGTGGTGTTCTGGTTACCAAGTGCTGCTCTGACAAGAAAAATACCACAAATGGGATGGCCTTAACAAACAGGAGTTTATTCTTACAATTTGGAGGCTTTAAGTCCAAGTTCAAAGTGCCAGGCTCTAGGGGCTGGGTGAAAGCCCCTCAACCTTGGGGTCCAGCTCTGACTCCTGCTCCTGGCCCACTGGAGCTAGAGACATTTCTTCACTCAAACAGCTGCTGACTGCTAAGGCTGAGAAGCCCCAAGTTTGACAAGTAAAAAGGCACAGTCCCAATGTTACCAAAGAACACAGCAAGCCATTAACTTAAGTCCATTGTAAGTCCCAGTGTCAGCAGAGCATAGCAAGCTGCTGAACAATGACACGGCTACTTGCAGGGTCCAAGCAAGCCATAGGCTAGAGACCATTCTCAAAGCTTCTGCTTATATACAGGAAGCAGACCACATACCCAAAGTAGCTACTCAGCTGCTTGTAGTAGATCCCACCATGGAGTTGATTGCCAGTCTCCTCATGGGGATTAACTACCACCAGCTGCCCAGCCACTCAACCAGGCCTAGCCAAGTTGACATAAACATAAGCACCACATGTAGCTACTAGCTGTTGGGAAAGAATGGAATTTTCAGGGCACCATTGCCAGGACAGGAGTAGTTGTATTGTAGCAGCTGACTTCTTTGTCACCAAGCGTGAGGCCCGGTCCCTCAGCCAACTGGAAAAATTGATAATCCAGAAATTCCTTAAATGGCATGAGGTCTAACCTGATGAGATAGCCCAGGATAATTGGATGTAAATGTTAGTTGACAACAGAGAAGGAACAGAGCATCCCTAGACTGATAGTGGTTATCAGTGCTGCCCAGCTGAGCTTTGAGAAGAGCCCTGGCCAAGAATGAAAAGAGATAGAAGGGTAATCATCCAATAAAGGAAGAGGGGGTGCAACTGAGTGCACACTGCAAGCAGCAAATGACTAGGTAGAATTGAAAATTTGCTCAAGGGGAGAGTTGAAGAGTAGCAACATTGTCTGTAGAACCAGAGATCTCTGTGAGTGAGGAAGAAAGGTAGAAAAAGTAAATGGAAACTGAATTCAACTTAATGCTTATAATATTGTTGTTATGTTGTTGTTAAGTGCCGTCGAGTCGTTTCCGACTCATAGCGACCCCATGCACAGCAGAACGAAACACTGCCCGATCCCGCACCAGCCCCACAATCCCTGCTATACTCGAGCCCATCATCACAGCCACTGTATCAATCCATCTCGTTGAAGGCCTCCCCCTCTTTTGTCGACCCTCCACCCTACCAAGCATGACATCCTTCTCCAGGGAATGGTCCCTTCTTACAACATGACCAAAATAGGTGAGACGAAGTCTGGCCATTCTTGCTTCCAAGGAGCATTCTGGCTGCACTTCCTCCAGGACAGATCTGTTAGTTCTTTTAGCAGTCCATGGTACTTTCAGCATTCTTCGCCAGCACCACAACTCAAAAGCATCAACTCTTATAATATAATATAGAGTGAGGAATCTCACAGCTGAAACTCTGGTGTCAAGTCAATGACTCACATGCCAGCACTTTTCCTACTATGGTGTGACCTGGATGAATTGACTCAAGCTCTCTGCTTTAGCCTCCTCATCTGTAAAATGGGAGTGTTAAGTAAATTGATGCCATAGAGTCCTTGGAAGATTTAATAAATTTATATATATAAAGCTCTTAGAATAATACCTCCACAGTTAGTTATCAATAGTTGTTACCAATTATCATTTCCAAGGACTTTGCATTTCCCTAAGGACAGACAGTCAAGAGATTCCTGGTCCTTTGGTTCAGGTCTTCTTGAATCTCTCTCCCACCACCCTCTCTACAATCCCTTGCTCCTCTCCACCACCATTGATTTTCTGCCTTGCCCTGTAATTCTCTTCTCCACAAAATGGACTGGCTATTTCTTTGATCTTTTCAAATATATCAGAGTATTTCTGGAGTCAAACAAAAACTCTGCATCTACCAATAGAAAATTCACATATATACATATTTATAAAATGTATATATGCAAATATTTAAAATTATCCCACTGAGTTATTTCCTATGATTGTTAGATCTATTTCCAACATACTATTTGCCTTTCAACTTCTTCAATTACTTGACTCTTACATTTTCTCTGGCTTTTGGTATCATCACCAACAACACAGGCAAGGAACCCTTGCTTCATGCTTTCTGGTACACTCCAACCCTCTATGCTGTATGAATTTGACATGGTGTTATGAAAATAATTAGTACCCGTACCTATTGATGGGTACACACATGTACATTAAGAACTATTATCCAGTACAAGACCAACATTTTCTTCAGAGATAAACTCTAATTGGAACAAATGAACAACAGTAACAAAAAGTGATGGTAATGCCAATGTATTTGCCAAAGACCAAGATCTCTAAAATATTGGCTTAGAATCTTTAAAGTAGATATATCTTATCATGTTCCTCAAAATTTTGAATACAACACATGCAGAGCACCACATGACAATGCTTATCCCTTGCTGATGAACTCTTGCAAAATAGTGACCACTCAATAATGACTTTGGTTGGTGTAGCCTTGTTAATGACATGTCTGTTTCAGTTTGAAGGATATCTACCAAGATGGATGACTTTTATTTTAGAATTGATGACTCAAAGCTATTCTTTGTGCTAGTAATTAGTAGTCAGTAATCCTGATCACTAAGGATTCTTGGTGAAAAGTCAATCTCATGAATCTATTCTTTGTCTCTGATTAAAGATAGAACTGGGTCTCAGTTGGACACTTATTAGCTCAGTAATACAGATCAAGTGCTTACCTTCTTTTCACCTATGCTTTCCTCCCTGGGAATAAGATCTAATATTGTGTACCTCACAGGAAGGGGTAAAAAGGGATGAGATTGCAAATGAACACATGCATAGCTCAGCTCCCAGCATGGCCTGGGATCCCGATAATACAGGCTCACCATCCCGACCCCTACTTTTCTTCCTCCACTTAACTTCAAATGAACAGTATCCTTTGTCCTTAAAACCCAATTGAAGTAATGAACATCTTTGTTTGGCAGATTGGTTGATTAAGCATTTTGTGATTAGGTGAGGTTACAACAATACTCATTATTGGTAACAATTAAAATCCACTTAAACAGAACATTGTTTTGCAATGGAATATCCTAAAATCTTGTGGTTGTATAACATAGATAAACAGTAACATCTGCTCTCAGAATAGCATTCATGCTCATAAACTAAACATTTTCTATTGTTAAAATCATTACCTAGAAAGGCCCTCCTGATATTTCTTGCTTGTGTAAAATTCCTTTAGCACATTTAGGAAGCTCCCATTTTCCTCTCTCACTTTCATTCAGTTTTTTACTCTCTCAGTTTCTTTTTCTTTTGTTAATAACACAGACTGTAATTTTTAAAGCTATAAAGGGACCATTGTTGCATGCATATTGTTGTTTATGCCAACAGAGTGCTCAATGTTATAAATAAACATATGTCTTAGAATTGTACTTCTTTCTCAATGTTGGCTTCAACTTGATGGCATCCTTTCTTATCACATAGAAGGATGATAATACAAAGTTGTTTGTTTGTTTTCCTCTTATGTTTTTGCTTATTTCAACAGGGGGTACTCAGCTTTAGAAGATCCTCTGGCAGCTGGATTTGTTGTAATTTGACAAACAACTATCCCTGATATTGTATCATTTCAGAAGCAGATTCCCCCAGTTCCAGAGTGTAACTTGCACACTGGTCCATGTGATTAAATTGGTCTATTCAAAGAATGCACAATAGTTTGTGAATAGCCAAATGCAACAGACCCATTTAGATCAGTTAAAACCTACTGAAGCACCAAAGTCCTTTGAATTGTCAGTAAAGCTAGTGCCATGTTTCTAGTGGCTTTTGATAAGTGAGTTAACATAGTAATTATACTCAGGCTCTAGAAGACTTTTCAGTAAATCCTTTGAAACAGAAAAAAAAAAAAAAAATCTCTGAATACTCCACTCAGGCATACATCTTAATATCATTCTATTGTTGTGTGCCTTTGGGTAGATTCTGAGTCATAGCAACCATATTTGAGACAGTAGAACTGCTCCATGGGTTTTTCTAGGCTGTAATCTTTACAGAAGGAGATCACAAGATCTTTTCTTCTTTGGAGCCTTGGGTAGGTTTGAATCTCTGACCTTTCAGATAGCAGTCAAGCACTTAAGCCCTGTGCCACCAGAGCACCTTCTCTGACGTTAGACGTAGATAATAATCTTAATAGCCTTAATGAGCAGTCCACATAGACTATAAATGATATTTCAACTTTATTTGGTTTTTGGTTTTATATTTAGATTTTCCCCCAAAAAAAGGCACTGGTTAAAGATCAGCCATAGTACCTCCAAGTTCTATAAAGTTTTATTCTCCTAGAAAATGAAAAGGCAATGTGGATTCAAGAGTCAATCTTCATGTTGAAGAATTCACTCCACATACCACTGTTACCACTAGATGATTACATTTTCTACTATAGAATGAAGGACAAGGGTATTTCCTTCTTGTAGAATTTTTATTTCCTTAAGAGAGCAATTCCTTTGGGAGGAGATGATGACTTTGGTGCAGCTCTTTCATACCCATTGGATTTTCCCCATCAAACTTTAATTAAATAATTTGACTTTTCTGTTTTTCTGTCCCTGACCATAACTACTTGTTCCCACAAAACCTCAAGGTATTGATTAATTGCTTCCTTTATTCCTTGTGAGCATCTCTGCAACTGCTTCCACTCCCAGAATCTGGCAGTGTGACCTCATGACAACTCATGGGCAATTTCTGCTTCCCATTGTATGGTCTTTCAACTATCTGTAGTTTCTAAAATCCTCTTAAATAAAGAGAAGAAAATATATGAAAATATGATAAAATAGGCAAAATACTGAGATTATGTCAAAAATTAAAGCAAACATATAATAAAAGTCATTATTCACATGTTTGTCAACAGGCAATAAATAGATATATTTAATTGACAGCTTCTTTTTTTTTTTCTCCTGGTTTGCATCTCTGGTCTTTAACCAGCCAGAGAATTTAGTTAATGTCATTGACTGAATTCTATCCCTTCAAAATATGTGTCCGCTTGGCTAGGCCATGATTTCTGTGTTTTGGACATTGTGTTATGAGGTAATGTGGCAGTTATGTAATGACCACGCATGATGTGATCTGATGTCATATGCCAATTCACTATAAGAGGATTAGGGTAGAATGCAACACTTTTAAGCACATCACAGTCTTGATCTCATGAAAGGAAAGTTTACCTTGGGTTTAGCCTTCATCTTTTATCTTACAAGAGGTAAAAAGAGGAGCTAGGAAAGAGAGAGGAATGTACTACTACAAGAAAGAAGAGCTGGGAATGGAGCATGTCCTTTGGACCCAAGGTCCCTGTGCTGGGAACCTCCTAGAACCAGTAGACATAGCAGCAGAAAGCTTTCCCCTAGAGTTGGTGCCCTAAATTCAGACTTTCAGCTTCCTAAACAAAATAAATTTCTGTTTGTTAAAGCCATCTACTTCTTGTATTTCTGTTATAGCAGCACTACATAACTAAGAATTTGGTACTGAGAGAGTGGGATGTTGTGCAAATAGACACCTAAAATGTGAAAGTAGTTTTGGGATTGGCCAATGAGTAGAGGCTGGAAGAGTTTTAAAGTGCATAATAGTAAAGCCCTAAATTGTCTTGAAGAGATTTTTGCTGGAATTATAGTCATTAAAGGTAGTCATGCTGAGGGATCAAAAGGAAGTCCGGAAAGTTGTAATACTCGAAATATCACAGATGGTAAGAAGCAGTGGCAGAGAAATGGCAGCAGAAACAGGAAATTGGTATGAGACATCACAGAAGTCAACCCATGTAACAAAATATCTGAATGGCTTTACACAGGAGGGTTCCTGGTGGAGTAGGATAGCTTAAGTTATTTATTTGCAGAGTTAGGCTTGGCAACCTATGGAGCAAGAGAGCTGAGTACCTTCAGGTTGAGGCTTACTGGCAGAGTGGGGTGCCTCTAGGTACTTATCAGTACAGCAAAGAATTTTATAACAATTACTTGAGCAATGCAATGTCTAGGATGTCCTTTTTGAGAGAAGAAGCTGAAGAGACAAGCAGAACAGTTAAGCAGAATTGTCTTAGTCACAAAGAGTAGGGCCAATGACTTCTGGTGTTTCAAAGACAATTCTGCTTAACTTAGACTGCTGAGCTTCAAAGGGTAGGGTCACAATCCCCTGGTTTTCAAAGAGTCATATTTTTACCAACTGAGTTTCAGAATGTTGGGTGATGTTCACTAATGTCAGGGAAATTGGTCATTACCTTTTAGCTGCCCGAAGCTGAAAGGGTGAGATGGCAAGGCTCAAGAGGTAAAACAGGGCCTGCCAGATTGAGGGTTGTGGTTGCCACTCAGTTGGTCTAGGATAATGGGGTTGCCAAAGTCAGGGGTGAAGAGTTGCCATCCAGTAGGCCTGGATGGCAGAGCTAAAGCCAAGGACCAAGAGGCCTCCAGCCAGAATTCAGAGAACATGGGCAATACCCAGATTCACAGGGCAACTGCTTAGACAGTCTCAGAGAACGGAGGATTATTTTCAAAACTTGAACTAAATTGTTCTGCTGGTTTTATTTTATTTTATTTTTTTACTTGTTCTGTGCCCATTATCCCTTCTTTCCCTCCAATTACTCCATTTATAAAGGAAATACCTACCTTGTGCCTGTTCCAATATTGTAGTTTGGAAGCAAATAATTTGTATTCCAGTTTCACAGATGAAGAAGAACTTTGCCCCAGAATGGAACATGGAGTTGGTGTTGATTTAAGGCTTTTGATATGACATAATGAGATGAAAATATTTTGCATGTGGCAATATCATGAAGTTTGGGAGGTCAAAGGGTTGAATGCCATGGATGGAATTGTATCCCTCCAAAGTATGTGTCAACTTAGTTGGACCGAGATTCTCAATGGTTTAGAAGCTATGCAGTAATATATTGTGGTAGTTATATAATGATCCCCCATGATTTAATCCAAAGTGATAAACCAATGAGTTGTAAAATGAGTAGAATGGAATGCAACACCCTTAAGCCTGTCACAGCCCTGATCCCATGTAAGAGGAGGTTTCCCTTGGGTGTGGGCTGCCACATCTTTTATCTTACAAGAGATAAAAAGAGAAGGAAGTGAGGAGAGAGAGAGGGACCCATTGCCACCAAAAACAGAAGAGGTGAGAGTGGAGGGCATCCTTAGACCCAACTTACCTATTCTTGGCACCTCCTGGAACTAGTAGACACAGGGACAGAAAAACTTTCTCTAGAGTTGTTACCCTGAATTCGACTTCTAGCCTCCTAAATTGTAAGAGAATACATTTCTGAGAAGCCACTTACATCTGGTATTTCTGTTATAACAACACTAGATACTAAGCCTTTTAGTTTATAGGAAAATGTACATATGATAGTCCTAATTTTAGGAGATTTGAAAATATATTTAAACTATTGTATTCAATTGATATTTTTGTTAGTGTTTAGCTGAGACTTTGAATGACTTCATTTTGTTCTCCAAGTGGTACTGTGCTTATCAGGGTTATAACCATAATAATAAAGTAGACAAGGCATCCATACAGCTAAAGGAATTCAGTTTAAGTTAAGGATTTTTCCCTGAAACAACAATTCATATATATATAGTGTAGGATCAGAGAACATTTCCAGTCAGTTTTCTTCTGTGCTAGACCCAGGCTCCACTGCTTCTGTGTGCTCTCAGCAATGTGACCTTCTACAATGCTGAAAACCTTCATTGCCCATAAAATAGCAGAAAGTGAGATCAACAGCTAATGACCAATTACCCATTTCAAAGAATAGTGTGTGGCTCATCTCGGAAAATCTCTTAAGAGGTATAAAGTCCCTTTACAAGAACTAAATCTCAAATGTGAGCACCATGAATACAAGCTGCTTTTTTTTTTTTTTTTTTTGGTCAGGTGCACTCATTAGCACTAATAAGGTCTAAAACATCAAATGATTTTTTTTTGTCATATGTAGTGCAACATTAGACTTTTCCATGAATTGATTGTAGTAACCTTTATTTTGAAATTCAAGTATGTAATTCTGACATAAGTATTTTCATCTGAAACCTTGCATTTTTAGGTTATACAATTGCACAAACATCTGAATCTCCAAATACAGACAGAACTGAAATCCATCCAGGGGTGACATTAGACAAAAGGCATTAAGCGCTCAATTTCCATCACTCTTCTTAACATGTGGGGGAAAGGAAAGTCAAATAGAAATATAAGAATTGTGAGATAAATAAGAAAAAAGTTGTAATTATATAATTTTATGTTGTAGAGACATTTCAGTCAGTGACTCTCAAGTTCACCAAGATGAAGAACATGTTTGCTTTGTGTTTTTATTTATTTATTTTCATTTTGCTACCAGAATCCTACAACTGCAAGGAACTAAATTCTATCAACAATCTGAATGAACATGGGAGAAGATGTTGAACTCAGATAAAAACCCAGTCCTGGCTGATACCTTGATTTCAGTCTAGTGAAATGAGCAAAGGATCCAACTAATTCTAATGCCTATATTCATGACTCACAGAAACTGTGAAATAATAAATTGTGAAGTAATCCTTTTGTAAATAGACTTTTATAAAAGTATAATCATGCACTTAGATATACGATAATGAAAAACTAATTGTTAAATAAACATGTTCAATATCTGTACTTAGAAAGTTTGTTACAAATGGGCAACAATTTGAAGACAAACATCTTTTTTTCTGAAGACTACATTTTAGGTAGTAGTTTAAATGCATGATTTCAGAAAACTGAGCCTGAAAGAGATTGTCTGAGTTGACCAAGACCACACATTAGCTAGCTCTTCACAGAGGCAGAGTCCCAATGGAGAGTAAGTATAGGTCTATTTAATGTCTGAACATGTTATCACATTTAATCCTTAGAATAATCCTTACAACAAGTGTAGGTGGCTATGGAAGTAAGAATTTTACATTGAGGTAAAGACTGAAACAGTTTAAGTGACTTTCCCAAATCTTAACTGCTGAAAATGTTAGCCAAACTGTTCCTTATACCTTGAAACCCATGATGATCAATCACAAATATGTAAAGGGAATCAAATGAAGTAACGTAGGGGAAAAAATCTCTTGGGTTTGTTATTATGGAATTGTTCCTGATCTTATCCAACACTTTTTCATATAAGTAGATGCAGTAGATTTTGATTGATAAGTAAAAATTACCATATATTCAAGGGCTGAAAACAACAAAAATTTATTATATCACAGTTTCTGTGGGTCAGGAGCCCATGCAAGGGTTAGATGGGTCCTTTACTTGCATCTCACCGGCCTGAAATCAATGTGTTGACTGGGGTTGGAATTTGAGGCCATCTTGCAAGCTGATTTAGGTTAACAGAATTGAAATTAAAAGGTAAAAGTCACTTTGTTGTTGTAGGACTGAAGTTGTAAGACTGAGGTTTGCCTTTCTGTTCTGTCTCTCATATTGCTCCTACCACTGCACACAAGTCTTAGCTCTGTGGCTCCACCATAGGCCCTTTCAAAATTCCAGTCTGTCATTGTAGGAAAAATCTCAGCCCTTTTAAACGCTCACCTAATTATGCCAGGCTCATCCATAAACCTCCTTATTGATTAACTCAAAGTCATGAGGCATGTGAGCTCATCATACTCACAGTACCTTCCATCTTCAAGGGAAGAGAAGTATACAAAGTATGCATACCAGAAAGTGGGAGTACCAAGGGCCATCTTAGAATCCTGTCTTCCATGGTAGATGAGTTAGAAATAAAACCACACTACTCAAATCTTTATATATAAAACTACCAAGGGAACTAATATGGGTACCTACTTTTTAAAGAAAATGTTGAGTACATATTTAAATATATATATATATATATATATATATATATAAATCTTTCCATGTAAATATGTAGTATGGGGATAATAAAAGCATTTTAAGCAAAGCATTTAAATACATGGAACTACTATAGGATTCATCATTCATGATCCCCAATCCCCAAAGAGATGGCAGTCAGTCATTATGATGCATATGTTAGTTGTGCTAACAGTAAGGATAATCACATTATAGAAACTACATATTTTCAAATTTGCCTAAGAGTGAAGAAAATAAAATAGATTGCAATGGACATGATTTGTGCAAATCAAATATTAGTCTGATTTTATTTGAACTAGCAAATATCAGAAATAAGTGACCAAATTATAGTATTGTATACAAGAGTATATTCATTATGGAGGTAGGGCAAAATGGTAGAGTAAGAAGGTGCTCCCATTTATCCCCAACAACTGAAAAATGAATAGAAACAAGCGTAGACTAAGATCTCAGAACTGCCGACAGTAGCTGAAATGTTGGAGAGTCAAGGTTAATCTAGAGAAAAAGGAAGAAGAGGAGTAGAGGTGGCAAAGAAGCTAGAAGATTCTAGCTGCTGGCACCTGGAGGACTCAGCTCATCATGGCCATTTTTGGACAGGGACAGACAGTACCCCAAACAAAGAACATAGGACAGAAGGTAAACTGAAGAGGCTGTAGCTCAATTTTTAAGGTGGTATAGAAAGTTAGTGGGAGTTTGTGGGCTATGCACATTGGAAGGGGCAAAAGGAAATCAAGGCATGACAAGTGAGTGTTGATGAATTTCTCCAAGACCCTAGACAGACATGCTCTTGGACCTAGACATACTGAAAAGCTGTGCAACCAAGCTTTCCATTGTTGTTGTTATTTGCCATTGAGTTGGATCCGACTCATAGTGACCCCTCCTGGGGTTTCCGAGGCAGTATCATGATGGAAGTAGATTGTCCCATCTTCCTTCTGAGGAGTGAGTGGCTGATGGGTTTGAACCACCAGTCTTCTGGATAGCAGTCAAGTGCCTTAGGCACTATGCCACCAGAGCTCCTAGCTTTCCATTGTTGTTGTTATGTTGTTATGTGCCGTCGAGTCGGCCCCGACTCATAGCGACCCCTTCTTGGGTTTCCGAGGCAGTATCACTACGGAAGTAGGATTGCCCAACCTTCCTTCCGAGGAGTGGCTGGTGGATTTGAACCGCCAGCCGTCTGGTTAGCAGGCAAGTGTCTTAGCCACTATGCTACCAGAGCTCCCATAGCTTTCCATTAGGGTGAGAAAAATACTTTAGATAGACAACATAGAGGGAAAAATCTGACTTTCTTCCCACACAGTGACACCATAAGGATTCCTGTAGATGGGCTTCCATAAGGGAAAGACATAAAGCCTTCTGCAGTCTTGCTTCAGGAAAGCTGAGCATCACCACTTATGTTTGTGTCCATGGCAAAACAAACAAACAAACAAACAACATTGTACATGTATATTTAGCTACAAAGGCCAAGCTATCCAAATGGTGCATAATGAGGTGAAGGAAGTTAACCCCAAAGGCACAATAATGGCCACAGCCAAAACCTTAGAAAGCAGAGAGAGCTTTATATGCCAGCAAGTCATCTACCTCATGGAGGACCAGCCAGAACAAGCACTCAGAGACTTAAGTATGCACATACAAATTCAGATAGAACTCCTGACTCAGCACTGAGGAAACGCAACCTAAGGAAAAGAGAGCCTTCTAGTGGTTCTTAGGAGAAGATACCCAAAAATCAAATCTACTTCTATTGAGTTGATTCTGACTTATAGTGACCCTATAGTGGAGCTAAATCTAACAAGTACAATTTCCTTGAAAATCAGAAAACTTAAAATATAAAATGTTAAAGTATATGTATCAGAGTGCCCAACATTAAACAAACAAACAAACAAACAAACAAATAAATAAATAAATAATAGTAAAACACATAAAATCACAAAAGAAGAAGGATTATTCAAAAGGAAAGCATCCAGAAAAGGAAATTTCCCCTATGGAGATCAGGTTAATGGGGGAAAAAAGAAAAAAAGGAAAACTTCCATAAACTTCCATACCATAGTGGTAAACATGTTAAAAGAGATCAAAAAGCACAGAGAAAACAAATTAATGGAGCTCAGGAAACAAAATGAGTAGCAAAATGAGAAATTCAATAAACATACTGAAAACAAAGAAAAAGAGAAAAGAGACGAAAGATAACTACTGGAACTGAAGAATAAAGTAACTGAATTAGAAAATGCAAGACAGTCAGACAGACAGAGGATAGAATAAGTGAACTAGAAGACTAGAAGACTGAACTTAACAAGTCTCAAGAGAAACAGAAAAAAAAACAAAGAACAGTAAACAAAGCTTAATGGAAATAAATACAGGATTCAATTAAGAAATTTAACATTAGAATAATTGGAATTCTAGAGCACAATGACAATAATAAAGACATGGGAAGAATAGTCTAAGAGATAGTCATAGAGAATTTCTGAAACTTACAGAGAAAAGGAGAAAAATTGAAATTGCCAAGCATTTCAATTTATTTCGATTCACAACCAACGCCCATGGAAACAGCAGTCAAGAAATCAAATGATGTATTGTATTGGGTAAATCTGCTGCAAAATACCTCTTTAAAGTCTAAAGAAACAATAATGTCACTTGAGGACTAAGATGACCCAAGCTATGGTATTTTCAATTGCCTCATATGCATACAAAAACTGGACCATGTGTAAAGAAGAATGAAGAAGAATCCATACATTTGAGTTACAGTGTTTGGAATAATATTAAATATACCATGGAGTGCCAGAAGAATGAGCAAATCTTTTTTGGAAGAAGCACAGTCAGAATGCTCCTTGGAAGATAGGATGGTGAAACTTTGTCTCATGTACTTTGAACATGTTATTGGAGGGATCAGTCCCTGGAGAAGGAAATCTTGTTTGGTAAAGTATAGGATTAGAAAAAAAGAGGAAGTCTCTCAGTGAAATGGATTAACACAGTGACTGCAACAATGGGCTCAAACATAGCAACAATTGTGAGGATGGTACTGGGTAGTGTTTCAATACCATAAAGAACAAAGCCTGAAAATACAGCAAGCTACATGAACTCCAATAAGAAATACAAATAAGATCAACCCCATGCCACGTTCTAGTAAAATTCCTGAATACCAAAGACAAGAAGAAAATTCTTGAAACAGTAAGACAAAAACACAGTAAAATATACCAAGGATCCTTCCTAAGAAGCAGTCTAGGTTTCTCCCCAGATACTCTAGAAGCTATAAGACAAAGGAGCAACATATATAAGAAAATTTTAAATTCAGGATATTTGTGTTTTATAGATTGATACTCACTACTATTTCTGTGCAGTAATTAACGATAAATATCAGAAAACAAATGGTGTTCCTTCTCCAGAGACAGCATAATACAATCTTACAATGATTGGTTGCTCACTCTGCAGTTCAGACACCCTTCCCTATCTTCCTCAATTCCATTCAGAGACCAAATGGCCATGTAGTCCATCCAAATCCCTATGGGTGGATTCTTTGTGTTGCAAATATTGTGGTAACCTTATTTTCTTCCGTGTGCATGGAGATAAGACACGATTCCAGCAAATAGCATTTGGAGGAGAGTCTGTTGGATGGCTTCAAGGAACCAAAACCAAAACCAAAACCAAACTCACTGCCATTGAGTCAATTTGATTCATAGCAACCACTCCTTGGGTTTCTGAAGTAGTATCTCTACAGAAGTTGATTGCCCAATCTTCCTTCTAGGATTGGCTGGTGGGTTTGAACTGCCAGCCTTCTGGTTAGCAGTCAAATGCCTTAGACACAATGCCACCATGGAAAGGTCTCTCTATTCTCCCAAGAATTACTGCAATTACCATTATTATTTTCATTGTGAGAAGAGGTGATGTCTGAAGCTGCTTTTGCTAAGGTGCAATCATGAGGAGGATATGATTAAAGATGAAAGAGCAAAGGACAAAAGAAAATAAATAAGCAGACAAATGGAAAAGACCTAAGTTCGTTGTCACATCTTCTAGACATTGAATTAATCCACCAACCTACTTCACATTGTATGTTAGTTATTAAAAGTTTTTAGTTGTTGAGTCATTTTATTTGGCACAATATGCAGTGGAACATAAAATAAACAATACCAAACTTGGTGGGCAGACTGTGTGCTCCTTCACCATGGCCAATCTGGAAGGAGAAGAATCCCAAGCATCAGTGTTCAGGAAGCTTCTAAAGAGCAAGAAGCCACAGGAAGGAATAACCTAGAAGAAGACAGGATTCAAGAGCTGAAAACAGGATGCTCGTGTATTGTTTTCATTTTTCCTAGTTCCAGATCAGCTCTGAGTCCTCAAAGTTGTTATTTTCAGCTGCCGTTTAGATAGCCCTCAACTCATGTTGACCCCATGTACAATGGAACAAAATGCTACATGGTTCTGTGTCATATTCATGATAGATTGGGGATCAGACTGTTGTGATAACAGTGTTTTAATCGGTTGGTTTTTGTAAGTGCTCCTCCAGGCCTTTCTTCAGAATCCATTGTAGTCTACAAGCTCCTCTGAAACTTGTTCAGCATCAAAGCAGCACACAAGCCTCCACTGACAGACAGATGATAGCTGCACATAAGTTGCATTGCTCAGTAATCAAAACTAGATCTCCCACATGGGAGGCCAGAATCATACCACTGAACCACCACTGCCCCGAGCCCTCAAAGTAGAACACACCAAAGGAAACAGGTCACAGCAGATGTGTTCACACCACACACACACACACACACACACACACACACAGCCCCATTATTAGGCACCAGCTTTCACCACACAGCCCAAATTTTCTGCCTTTCTGACAGCCAAAGACTTCCATGGAAAAGTGGCTGGAGTAGTCTCATTAGTGACATGGCTCCTTGAGTTGCTGAAACTTTTACTAAAAGTTATTTTCTTCTCTTTTTTCTCCTTAAATCTTATTTTCATTAAGAGTTTCTTTTTAAATAAGAAGCAATTATTTCCCCAAGAATTGCAGAGTAGTATCTTAAGAGAAAACCTTGACATTGCAAATTCTTTGTATTTCTTCAGTAACTATTTTATTTTCTCCAAGAAGTTACAAGAACTGAAAGGCTTTAAGTAAGAGAAAAGAAATTTCATTATAGAAACATCTAAGGAAAATTAAGGGAGCATTTCCAACAGTCGAGATTTTTTTTTGGAGGGGAGGGAGTAATGCTCAAAATACCAGAAAAAGGAAAAGCAATTATTGGTGATGAGGAAATGCCAAAAAAGAAAGAAGAAAAATTCAGAAGTTGTGCTTAAAGAACACAGATTTTTCTCTGAGATAAAAAGCATTGCTATTTTATTGTAATTGGCTGAATATGTTTTCTTCTATTGAGGGAGTGAAGATATTGGCGGAGAAGGTGGGAGCGGAAGAAGGAAAGCTTGCTGTGAAAGTGTATTTGCTCTGTAAATTTTCACCCAAATTACAATAAAAAAAAAAAAAATGAGAAACACCAAAAAAAAAAAGTAAATAGAAATTGTGTTTTTTATCCAGATAATTAAGAAAGAAAAACATTGCTCTTTTGCTTCAGTACTTTCCATATCTTTAAAATGAGAACAACAACAACAACAAAAGAGTAAAGCTGACAGAAGTTTTTTCTTACTGAATTAGAAATTTTTAGATACTTTAATCTTCAATTTTCTCAAATATTTTTTGAGAGGCAAGGAAATATAAAATGAGTTTTGTGAAACTTATGGTCTCTCTTACAAATGCTTTGTTGTCTCCTGATATTGTATTAATAATTCTTGACAGTAAATATTTTTTTTCCTTTAGAAATATCATACTAAAAGTTAAAAGTGATTTGTGATTCTTTAGGCTTCAAAACTCTTCTTCATTTAAAACAATTGTTTTCCCTTTTACTTTATATCAGCTGCCCTAGCTGAACTCAAAAAACAGGTCTTAATTATGTTCATTGAATTCCAGTAAGTAGATGTTCACTGATTTTTACTCCCATTTCTCAAAAGTTAGCTATACAATATGGATTGCTAAGGAAATAATTAAGGCCATTCTGTGAATTTCCACTAAAATAAATATGAGTACACAGGAAACATGGGCTTTGAGCTTGTGTTATTGTGGAGAACGTTTATAGACACCTGAAGATAGTCTTTTTCTGTTTGCATATTCCAGCAATATTTTTAGATATATTAAGATTATTCATTGTTAATTGCACATTGACACTGTTGTAGCCCTTCTGCAGACTTGTGCAACCCTGGAGACTGAGTTGTGTTGTCTGTCATCAATCTCAAATCTCAAAGCACTGGATCTCTAATATGGCACGAATGCTTTTCTTAAGGAAAGATGGATAACAAACCTATGGAGCTGCATCGATTCTGAGAATTCCAGAGTTTGCAAAGAGGATTCTGGAACCTTTCCTCAAAGATCCACAGAGAGTCTTGGAGACAATGGGGTCTCCAACTTTTGCTCTTACAGTCATACAGTTGGTCATACTTTTATCATTTAATGAGTATTTCTTTCGTACTGTCTATATACACACATTGTGATTATGGTATGAATTCCAAACCTCCTACTAAACCTACTCTGCTCTGAGGCTCACTAATAAGTTATTTTTTTCCTGTCCTTTTAGTCTGTATTCCAGAATTATCACAACACCTCAAACCTTCTGAGCAAACTCATGTGGTGCTGGCTTGGCTTCTAGAGTCTCTGTGTAGAATTCCTTTGTTATCTTCTTCTCTTCATCATATTGTGAATACTTACTCTTCCATAACCCAGTCCTCAGATTATCCCCTCCTCCCCAAAACTGTCTCTAATTGCTCTCTGTCAGTAAAGAGTAAATCACTCCCTGGTTGACTCTTATACAAGACTTCATGAAACTGTTAGCAATTTATTTGTGACTCTGATTCCTCTCTCTTTGGGAATAAATTGGCTTTTAGGTGTTCTTGTTTTTTTTGAACTTCACACAGGGATGATGCTGAGTCATTGTGTAGAAACAATTCAGTGAATTGAGTAAAATTTTGAAATATATATAACTTATTCCTCTATGTCTATTGGCTCTATCCTCTCTCACCAGTGTGCATCTAAGCTACCCACTCCGTTCTCTATTCTCTCCTGCAGGATATATGGCCCTCCTCACACCAGAATTCTCTGACACCTCAATTCAAATCCACTTTCACTTCATGCTAATAAATGCAGTCATTGTTTTAAATTGAATTATTAAAGACTCTGACTTAGGTTTCTCACTAATAAAATAAACATAAAATAAAATTATTCACCCCTTTAATAGACTGAATTGTGTCAAAATATGTGTGAACTTGACTAGGCCTCATGTCTCAGTATTACATAATTATCCTCCATTTTGTGATCTGATGTAATTATCCTTGTTGTTGTTGTTGTTATGTGCCTTCGAGTCAGACTCGATTCATAGCGACCCCTCCTTGGGTTTCTGAGGCAGTATCACTACAAAAGTAGATTGCCCAATCTTCCTTCCAAGCAATTATCTTTATGTGTCATAAATCCTAACCTTGATGATGTTGATGAGGCAGGATTAGAGGCCATTATATTAATGAAGCTGGATGCATTCTACAAGATTAGGTTGTATCTTGAGTTAATCTCCTTTGCGATATAAGAGAGATTAAACAAGGAACAGAAATCAGAAGGATTTTCTACCAAGAAAGAAGATGAGAGTGGAACATGTCCTTAGGATCCAGGGTCCCTGTGTGGAGAACTTCCTAAGTTGAGGGGAAGAGTGATGCCAAGACACATGGAAATCTCCAAGGGGCACTGGACCAATAGAAGAGCTGATTGAGAAAGAAAACCTTCCCCTCGAGCTGGCATCCTGAATTCAGACTTTTAACTTCCAAAACTGTGAGAGAATATATTCTATTAGTTAAAGCCATCCACTTGTGGTATTTCTGTTATAGCAGCAGTATATAACTAAGAGATCCTCGTATAGCTGATGTTAGATTTAAAGGAGATAATACATAAAAAAAAAAAAAAAAAAAAAAGAGGGAGAGAGAGTTTTAGTTGCACAACAGTTAAGTTCTTGACTGTTAACCAAAATTTTGATGGTTAAAAGCTACCCAGTGACTCCTGGAAAAAGACCTGGTAATCTGCTTCAATAAAGATGATAGCCAAGGAAGCCACTATGGAGCAATTCTACTGTGTCACATAGGGTCTTTCAGTTGGAATCAAGTGGACAAAACCCAAACAATATATGAAAAACTCTTAGATTGGAGTCTGTGGTGATTATGTTTTTGTGTCAACTTGGCTGGGGCTGGCTGAATGGCTGGTCAGCTGGTGGTAGTTATTCCCCATGATGAGACTGGCAGTCACTTCCATGGTGGGATCTACCACAAGCAGCTGAGTAGCTGCCTTTGGGATGTGGTGTGCTTCTTGTATATAAGAAGCAGCTTTGGGAATGGTCTCTAGCTTATGGCATGCTTGGACCCTGCATGTAGCCGTGTCATTGTTCAGCAGCCTGCTATGCTCTGCTGACCTTGGGACTTATGATGGACTTAAATTAATGCCCTGCCATGTGGTTTGGTAATATCAGGACTGTGCCTTTTTACATGTCAAGCTTGAGTTTGCTAGCCTCAGCAGACAGTAACTGTCTGAGTGAGGAAATGCCTCTAGCTCCAGTGGGCTGGGAGCAGGAGGCAGAGCTGGACCCCGAGGTTGAGGGGCTTTCACCCAGCCCCTAGAGCTAGACACTTTGAACTTGGACTTAAAGCCTCCAAATTGTAAGAATAAACTCCTGTTTGTTAAGGCCATCCCATTTGTGGTATAATTTCTTGTCAGAGCAGCACTAGGTAACCAGTACAGAGTCTGACCCAAATCACAATAAAAATTAGCTCTTACGTGCATCTAGTATTACTGTTATTAGCAATTTATATTAGTGGACCTGTGTTTCTCATACGATTCTCTGCATCCCACTAATTCGAGAACACAGCAGTGCCCAGAAAGGATTACACTATCTTTGACAGTTCAGAACTGCACAATTTAGCCTGCCGCTGAAGGGTTGGTCTAAATATATATATTCAGCATGCTTTGAACCAACTACTGAAAAGTAAAAATACCCAAGGGGAACAATAACCTTATTTTAAAAATGCAACATAATGAATTGCTGTGGAGTCAGATCAGACTCATATGATCCCTCCTTGGGTTTCTGAGGTGGTATCACTATGGAAGTAGATTGCCCAAACTTCCTTCCCAGGAGTTGCTGGTGGGTTTGAACCACCAGCCTTCTGGTTAACAGTTAAGTGCCTTAGATACTACACCACCAGAGCTCCTTAATAAGCTTATAGCCTCTTTCTTTTGGATATGATAATCTCTCTACCTATGCAGCAAGGGGCTTTGAAAGATTTCTCTCCCAAAACTTCCAAAAAATTAAATCTCTTTGAGGAAAAAAAAATTGGTTTGTTTGATTTTTATCTTGAACTATGTAAGGACAAATACTGAAAATAAGAGGTTTTGATTCCCCCCATTGAATATGAAGGAACAAGCACTCTACCTTCTTTGTTCCTTCAGAATCCATGTTAGAGAACTTGTAAATTTTTTCTCTATCTCTTGGAAAAGTATATAAATCAAGAATGTGTCTTCAAGGACTTGGGAGTCATCTTTTTTGAAATGTAATCATCAAGGAAGATCACTCCTCTATCACCCAGTTTTCTGGAAGGAGATTAACCTAACTTCATGTATCCTGCCCTAAAGATATTAGAAAAACAGAAGACATCTTGAGAAAACATGAATTCAGTTGTACCCACTTAGGTGTATAAAGGGTAAGATTTCTTTTTGTTATTGCAATGTCTTTAGCACATTACCTGTGATGCATTACATTTTGGTTTAATGCTTCTTCAATAATAAAACTTTTTTTTCTCTCTCTCTTCTATTTTTATGAAAGTTTTTCTGAGCCAGGAATATATATATTTTTTTTAATTAGAAACTTTTCCCAGTGTTACTACTACTACTACTACTATTATTATTATTATTATGAGTACATGTTTTTATTAAGGGACATTAACATGGCAAAATGTGTGGAGGTTCTAAAGGACTCTTATTCAGGATTATGCAGCTTCTCAAAGGTAGAAGTCAGATTTTTGTCTGATATGGAAGTCAGGACTCCACCTACCACAAATGGGACCCAGCCTATATCAGGTCTTTAGGAGACCAGTGAGAACAACAACTGCATGCTTAGTGAGTTTCAGCATTTAATTTGCATTCTAAGGTCTATGTGAAAAAGCTATTCATAGCTATGCCATAACTTTGCCAAACCTCACACCCCCAACCTCACACTAGGTAATATGATTTCTATAATACCAAAAGACATTTTAAGTTAACATGCAGTGGGCAAGAAATTCAGAAAGGTTTTCTTCTCCTTATTTTAGCTGGGTAAGACTGTGGTGTGTTAATTTCAAGGAATTCAGTTTAAAAAAAATGCTTTCAGAGTGATTTCCATCAACAACACTGCAGAAAATAGATACAACTTAGGACTCTTTCATCATATTTTATTTTAAAATATTCTTTAAAAAAAAAAAATTGTATCACCTAGAGATAGCATATCATCACAAGAAAATCCACAAAATCCCAGAAATCTCTTGAGTTTTCTTTCTCCCTCTTTTAACATTTGAGTTTTTTAAAACACAATTTTATTTCAAATGTACTTTAACCATTAGAACTTAATTCATATTTATATTAAATACCTTGCATAAACAAGTAGTATTTGAAAAACTTATGAGATAACAATAAATAATTCCTTAAAACTTAGAATGTTGTATTTTTTATGTGAAATATATGTAATCTTCATGTAGTTCACATGGAACAGTTAAAAAGTAATCCCCTGATAAGGTATGTGTTTGTATCAAGGAAGCAAATATTCTCATTATCTGCCGCAGAAGGAATCATATCACTAGACAGTAAGTCTCCTATGGAACGAAGGATAACCTCACAGGAACCTTACAACCAAGAAAATAGAATTTGCCTACAAAATAGTCAATGTAATTGTCCATCTCAGCAGCTCAGAGAAAAGGAATTGTGAGAGAAGGTATTTGTGGAAACAATATATTAATAGAACTTCTACATTGATAAAGAATCTTTCTTATTGTATTGTACAGATTTTTGTAACATCCCCTAAGAGTAGAAGTAGCTATCAAGATTAAAATTTGCTTTAGAAAGCCTAACTTTGACCTGAAAATGCAAAACCAAAAACTGTCTTTTTCAGGACAAGATTCCTGGACACCCAGCTTTAGAATTATGTGAGATGGCAGTTAGAATTTTGTATCTCTGGGTTCTACTGAAGACCAAATAAATCAGAGTAACAAAGGAGTACTTAGAAACATGAACAAGTTTCTGAAGTGTTTCTTGAGCTCAGTAAAGTTTGGAGTTCACAACACCATATCCTCAATACTAGTAATTACAGAAAAAAGAGGGTGGAAAGAGTGCATTGTAATCTTAGGGTCTCCAACTGTGGATGAGAAGTTGGACCAGACAATTGGTTTATGTGTTATTTCCTTGTCTAGGGACTTGAGTCTGCATGAATGCTGACTGGCAGCAGTTGGTAGAAAGTCAGAGGGTGAGCCTACAGAAGAGAGAAGGAACAACAGGTACAATAGTCCTGGGAGCAAAAAGGAGAGAAATCAAGTGGTGCAATGAGCTTGTAGCTGGAAGAAGGATATCTCTTCTCTTCTGAGTGGGGAAGGGAAGAAGGAAGAACATGGCATGGGCAAGTGAGAAGTCAGGTGGTCATCAGTTAGTAGGTATTAGATGACTTCTGCTTTCTCTGACAAAGAAAGTTTAACTATTTAGTTTAACTGTTGAAAAAAAAAAAGAGGAGATCTCTTTGCAGAAGGAAATCTGATGGCAGGTAAGTATAAAGATTGCTCCAGAAAATCATAAATTAATGAAAAAAAAAAAGTTACTGTAGAGTCAACTTCTACTCATGGAGAATCTATGAGTGTTACAGCAGAACTGTTGTCCATAGGGTCTTCAATGGCTGATTTTTTGGAAGTAGATCACCAAGATTCTCTTTTAAGGTACATCTGGATTGACTTGACCCTACAAACTTTTGGTTAGAAGCCTCGTGTGTTATACATTTATATCACCCAGAGAATCCCACAGAATCAAATCACCTATTTAACAGATATTGAGCTGAGTGATTCTAAAGCCATGATTCTGTGGCAGGTGTGAGACTGAGAAATATTTATAGTTCAGATTTTTCTACCCTAAGGACCATTTAGGCTACTTGTGGAAACAGGGAATAAACTAAAGATAATATAAGTAAAAAATGGTAGTTGCCAGTATATACTCAATACTAATTGAGTGGAACAAGCAAAATATATTGAGAAGAAAGGAAACAATTATTGTAGTAGTCTTTTCTGGTGTCCTCACTGATTCTGGGGATTTTATTATATTTGTTAATCAGCCTCTGGGAATCCACGGGTAAACAAACAGTAAAGCACTGGGCTACTAACTGAAAGATTGGTGCTTCAAAACTGTCCAGAGACACTTCAGAAAAATCCTGACAATCTGGTTCCAAAAGTTCACAGCCATGAAAACCCTGTGGGACGAAGTTTTCCTCTGACATTTGGATTCCCCCAAGTAGACCTGAGTTGATAACAACTGCTCTGGTTTTTGTGGTTTGCTAAGACTATAAACCTAGAGGATGATGTATTTGAAAGATGTTGGTTGGTTGAAGCTATTACTCACTGACAATTTTTCTTGTTGTTAATAAAGAACATTTGTCTCAGTCAAATAAAATAAATTAAAGACATTAAATCTATTCACTTCAAGAATATTGTATTTTTTCCTATGTGTTGTTATTATTTGCCATAGAGTCAGCCCCGACTCCTAGCGCCCCTCTTTGGGTTTCCGAGGCAGTTATCACTACGGAAGTAGGATTGCCCAACCTTCCTTCCGAGGAGTGGCTGGTGGGTTTGAACTGCCAGCCTCCTGGTTAGCAGTCAAGTGCCTTAGGCATTATGCTACCAGAGCTCCCTTTTTTCCTATAGAACACAGAAACATTATCAATCCTTTGAAGGCTTTTGTATCAAAATGTTATGACTTAAATTACACAGAAAGAAAATCCTCCTATCTGCCTAGTGTGTCTGGTAGCAATTTTGGATGAAAAAGTGAAATATGAGCAAATAATAAGCTGAATGCAGTAAGCCCAGGTGGACAATTAAGGGCAAAAGCCAACCACATGTTCAAGATAGTCCAAAATGAAAAATGACACTATTACTTTTACATCTATGCTGTTCACCTGATGAACCAACTTTAATTAAAAACAGACACAATAATATTTTTAAAGAATGTAATGAATTCTCAGTAACAAAGTTTACAAAGACTATAGCAATGAATTAGAAAAAGGACAACCCATTCTGTAGTAAAATCTTTTCTGTGTTTATGCTCTGTTGAGCATTTCTGAGAGGATAAAAGGAAAAACAGAAAACTGTATATATAACATAAATATATATGTGTTTGGAAACATGCATTTATTAAGTATTCTGGTTACCTAGTACCACTCTGAAAGGAATATACCACAAATGGGATGCCCTTAAAAAACAGTTTATTCTCTTACAGTTTGGAGGCTTTAAGTCCATGTTAAAAGTGCCAGGTTCTAGGGGCTGTGTGAAAGCCCCTCAACCTTGGGGTCCAGCTCTGCATCCTCCTCCCAGGCCACTGGAGCTAGAGATGTTTCTTCACTCAGACAGCTTCTAGCTGCTGAAGCTGACAAACCCAAGGTTGACAAATAAAAAGACACAGTCCTGATGTTACCAAACCATATGGCAGGCCTTTAATTTAAGTCTATTGTAAGTCCCAAGGTCGGTAGAGCATGGCAGACTGCTGAACAATGACACAGCTACACGCAGGGTCCAAGTGTGCCATAAGCTACAGACTATCCCCAAGGCTCCTCCTTATATACAGAAAGCAGACCACATTCCCTAAGGCAGCTACTCAGCTACTCAGCTACTCCACCAAGGAGTTGATCACCAGTCTCATCATGGGGAAAAATTACCACCAGCTGGCCAGCCACTCAACGAGGCCCAGCCAAGTTGACACACAAACTGAACTACCCCAGTATGGAAGATGTTATATGATTAATTTAAAAAGAAATAATTTCATGTAATTTCTAGGTAATATGCTTCATCAATTCTACTAAAATGAACAGCATACAATAACCTGTTGTTTCAAATATTGTAAGAGTAAAAGAGCTCGTACTGGTAGCCTCTACTCTGCTAGTGTTTGGGGCCAAGATGGAAAGCTAAAAGCCATTTGGATTTTCAAAAAACAACTTTTCATTATGTGAAAAAATATATATATATTCTGCAGCTCTGGTAGCATAGTGGCTAAGACACTTGCCTGCTAACCAGACGGCTGGCGGTTCAAACCCACCAGCCACTCCTCGGAAGGAAGGTTGGGCAATCCTACTTCCGTAGTGATAACTGCCTCGGAAACCCAAGGAGGGGTCGCTATGAGTCGGGGCCGACTCGACGGCACATAACAACAACAACAACAACAGCATGTTTTGGTAACTTTGAAATTCTGTCCACAGAATAAACCTACTCGAAACTCCCTATCACCATTCACTCCACTGTTCATCTCACTCTCCCTTCCATATTCTTGATGTTTTTTATCTTTGGCAGTGACATTTAGTTTTTCTTATGTCCTTACACTTCCTTCTGTCTATACTCACACTTTAGCCCTTCTATCTAAAGTTTGAAAGTTCCTTTACTGGTGAAGGCTGAAGAGGGTGAACATTTCCTAGTTTGACTATTTGTCAAAGTATTTCTATGGCTATATTTTTCACCATTGTCACTAGCAACTTCTTTGTCTCTAAATCTAATGGAAACATTTTAATTTTTAATTTACTTAAAGGCAAAGCTCAGGTTGTAATGGCTGACTGAAAATTTTCTCACTCTGTTTCCCTGAACTTCTTGATAACAAGTTTTTTTCTGGCTTTCCTTCTCGTAAGGTTCACATTCAGTCTCTTCCTTTGTCACTTGATCTCCCAAAGATTCTGATCTTAGCCCTCTATTGCATGTTGATATACACTAAATCTACCCACCCATTTCTCCCCTAAATTCTTGATCTATATGCCTTCTGCTTCAATGCATTTCTACATAGATAATCTAGAAAAATGTCAAACTCAAATCTGTCCAGAACTGACTCCATGCTTTTATTCTCTGATCCTGCTCCTCCTACTTTTTCAATTATTCAATAGTCAATATGCATTGAGAATTTGCTCACTGCCAGATAACAGGTGCTACACAGCTCCTACCCAAGCAAGACTTTCTAGGAGAAACTACTCTATAATCTCTTCCAAGTGTTCATTCTTAACAAATCTCTCTATGGCTTCAATTCCATCCCTTACTTGGATTCAGACATTAGTTTTCTAACTTGTTTCAATACTTCAAGACATTCTTATTTCAGCCACAAAGCAGAGTAAAAGCAAAACTAATCATGTCATTTCCTGAATTAATACACCTCATTGTGCACTCAAGAAGCTTCCATGGTGTGTGCCGTGAATTGCTTGATGTGCCCCTTCTAGCCATTGTCCTCCATTCTATGACATGTTGTAAATCCTATTAGCCATGCCTGTTTGGGGTGGTGTGGTAGTTGAGGTGGGGTGTGAACTTGGCTGGGCAACTGGTAGTAGTTGTATCCTATCATGACTGCCAAACAGCTCTGTGGTGGGATTTACCTTGAGGTGCTGATTGTTAAAGCCATCCACTTGTGCTATTTCTGTTAGAGCAACACAGGTGGAATGTATCTTGAGTCCTGCCGTTCTGGGGGGTATAATTCAAATCACCACCCTTAGCTTCCTTGAGGGTATAGCTATGACTCTTCTGGGAAGGTTTTCCCTCCTCTTGCTCTGGTTCTGTGTTTTGGCTCATCTTCATCTCACCCCTGGATTTGGGACAACAACCATCATCTGATCTACTGATCAAGGTTCATCAAACCCCAAGAATTTGGAGGATACTCCAGACTCACTCATGGACTTGGGACTCACCAGCCTTCCAGCCTCCACACCAACTAGTTGAGACAATTCCTTGGGCATCTGTGAGTTCTGTGATGCATTACAGCAAAATACAGAACCCTAAGATGGGGAAAATTACTGGAAGGAGGAGGAGGAGTTAATGTTTGAAATGATGGAGTGGCATGGTAGTTTGGACATTTGGGAAATCTTTAACCTCTGCCTCATGGGGATGATCTTGTGCTGATCTTTCTTTCTGAGAGAAATTGTTAAAGCGATTGGTGTCAAAAGTGGGATTTGTGGCAACAGCCCAGACTCACTGGAATATGTACTATTGAGAAAAAGGAGATAATGGGAAATAAGAAAACTTTGGCTTTTGGATGGGATAAAAGACACCCATGGCTTGAAGCAGCCCTTTTGTTGAGATTGGTCACCAAAGGCAAAAACTATTTATGGGATTTAGGAGAGGTGGATTCAACTCTTGAGGAATTGCCTAGTTACATGTATACAGAAATAGAAAATAATGAGGAAAAGGTGAGACTTACAATTGCTTGGTTGCTGTTATCAACAATAGCTGCAATGGCAGGGAAAAAGAATGTAGATCTAGGTTGTAGCACTGAATCAAGCTCAGATACAGTCCAATAAGAGCTATGACTGCTACTTTCAGGGCCTATCTAGAAGGCAAAATTTGTGTCAGAACAACAGGCAATTCCAGTATGACCACTAGTCACCAAAAAGGTAGTCCGGGAATGGAGGGGGCAAAGCCAAGAAACTTTTGAAAGCATAGGGTATAGTGTGAAAGAGCTGCTTCAGTTTGTAGATAGGTATTATCAGTTTCCTGAGGAACCTTTACTAAAATGGATTGTGAGAGTGACTAATTTAGGGGTAGGCTGAGTAGTTTTGAATACTGCAGAGTGGAAGAATATGTTTGTATTGATGAAAGACCTACAATTCACTATGGAACAGACACAAAGATCCATTTACAGGGCAGGTTAACCCAGAGGGGACAGCCAGTCTCTTGGAATGTATACAATTTGCAGTCATGTTTGTGTATCCTGAGAATGAAAACTGCCCCTTTCCCCTCTAAATACCCCCTGAAAACTCCAGAGAAAGCAGTTAATGTACTGCTTAGGCAAGCCATGCTGGAATGGCTTTATGGTGATCAAGATATTCACTCAATGCAAATGTGCCTTACATGGGTCATGGCAAATATGGTAATCAAAGGAGCCCCTTCTACATGGGCATTCCATGTAACTCTGCTGTTGCAAAACAAAGCAACAATTCAAGAAACCATGTCAGGTCTATTAGCACAACTTCCTTTCATGGGTCTTACAAATGCAAGATGCATGTTGTCATTGTTGTTGTTATGTGCCGTCGAGTTGGACCCGACACATAGCAACCCCTCCTTGGGTTTCCGAGGCAGTATCACTATGGAAGTAAATTTCCCCATCTTCCTTCTGAGGAGTGACTGGTGGGTTTGAACTACCAGCCTTCTAGTTAGCAGTCAAATACCTTAGGCACTACACTACCAGAGCTCCCTCAAGAAGCATAAGAGTGATTAATAGGAGAATGAAAAGGGGTGATAGGGAAAAGCTTATTTCAGCAGGTCAGAGATTTTCTCGATGGTTGTTAAGGAATGGGATGAATATAGCAGATACTGATAGAGTTGAGTCAAGGGTGCTGATGCAGCACTAAAGGAGACTGGGTGGACCAATGCAAACATCTTCTTGTCCTTTCGCCTTAAGGGGGCCTAAACAAGTTCATTCTATTTACTCCACTCAGGAGGAATTTAATAATAGGAACACCTACCTGGGACCAGTTGAAGCAGAGACTCAGTTATTCAATGAAGCCAGAGACTAGCAGGGGGTCAGGGTCTTCTAGTCCAGCCCCCAGCAGGGGACCTGAATCCATATGCACATTGTGGGTAAGATGGTCTGTGGGTGGGGAAGAGACTTTCTTGGGACTCCTGGACATGGGAGCCCAATGTACCATCATCCCAAAACCTGTCAATGAAATGTTAAAGGGGCATAAGTTTAGACTAGGGAGATATAGGGATGTAACAGTTGATGGGACTAGGGTGAAAATTTGGATGAGAATTGGAAGATTTAAACAGATGTTGTATGAAGTAGTTGCATCTCCTTTACCTAAATGTATTACTGGTATGGATATTATATCTAATTGGAGAAATCTCCCTCTACCTGATATTGTAAAACTGAAAGCATGTAAGTCTGCCCTTATACCAGTATTGATTGGATATGCTAAATGGGAACCATTAGAATTGCCTGAACCAACTCTTGTTGTTAACTTGAAACAGTATAGGATACCTGGCGGACAGAAGGAAATTGGTTCTTTGATTAAAAACATGCTAAAGGCTGGAGTGTGGGTGCCAACAAATTCTCTGTATAACTGTCCTGTATGTCCTGTGAAAAAGGCAAATGGCTCATGGAGACTGACAGTAGACTACCGAGGCCTAAATAAAGTGGTGCCACCAGTGGCTTCAGCTGTTCCAGATATGGTATTGGTGGTGCAGAAAATACAACAGGCCAAAGGAGACTGGTACTCAGTGGTTGATCTTGCAAATGTTTTTTCTCCATACCAATGTTGGAAAAAAGTCATTCACAGTTTGCTTTCACATGACAAGGCTCTCAGTATACTCAGAGTTTTGCCCCAGGATTATTTGAATTCATCAGCTTACTGTCATGGCTTGGTTAGGAGAGACTTGGATTTGGTGCAGATTTCAAGGATGGTGATACATTACATTACATTGATGACATTATGTTGATATCAAATACAGAAGGACAGGCTAGGGCAGATTTGAAAACAGTGGTGACCCACATGACCAATAGAGGCTGGTTAATAAATCCAGAAAAAATCCAGAGCTCTGCCAAAACAGCAAAATTCTTGGGAATAACTTGGGCAGGAGCCACCCATGGCATTCCACAAGTAACCAAATATAAGTTGCTGTCACTACCTACCTCCAAGACTAAGCAGGAAGCCCAATGTTTAATTAGTTTATTTGGATTCTGGAGAACACATATTTCACATCTGGGTATATTGCTGGCTCCTATCCATAAAGACACTAGGAAGAAAAGTACATTTGAATGGGCACTGAAGCAATAGCAGGCTATGTCTAAAACACAGAAAGCAGTCTCACATTCATACATGATTTTGGAGGTGTCTGCTACAAGTGCTTATGCAGACTGGAGCTTATGGCAAAAACCTGAGAAAACCGCCCTACAACAACCACTGGGATTTTGGACTAGAAAGTTTCCAGATGCTGCAGCATGATACATGCCATTTGAAAGGCAATTGCTTGCCTGCTATTGGGCATTAATTGAGGCTGCTTCAGTGACAGAAGGGCATTGTGATAGTTGGAGCTGTGTGTCAACTTGGCTGGACCCCAGTTCTGTGTGGTTGTTCCCATGATGGGATCAGATGACTGAGTTCTGAGTGGCCAGTCTGCCCAAGGGGAGTTTCCCTAGGGGTGTGGCCTGCTTGCAATGATATCCAAAGACAATCTGGAAGAACGGCATTCCTTCCTTAAAGAATTGGAACCCTGTGGTGCGAACTACAGACTTCCTTGAGTGAGCGGCTCACCGCTCGGCCTGGAGATCTCGGATTCATCTTTTATTGGAAACAACAACCAATATACTGCATGCCAGCTTGAATCTCTCGGCTCCCCTGTGCTTGCAGAAGCCAAGGCGGCCGCAAGCCCCATCTCCTCCAGAGACAGACTTTTCAGCTTGGACTTGTCGGCTTCTATACACTTGTGAGCCATTTACCTAAGATAAATCTCTCTCTCTCTTTCTCTCTCTCTCTAAATATATATATATATACCTTGCTGGTTTTTTGTGTTTCTCTAGAGAACCCAATCTAACACAGGCATAAAATTATTATGAGACCTGAAATACCCATAATGTCTTAGGTGATGTCAGGGAAACACTCTAATAAGGAAGTTGTGCCCAAAATAGTTCCATAATAAAATGGAAATAGTTTATTCAAGAACAAGCACCCATCATATCCATGAGCAGATAGCCTCCTTTCCCATAGGTCCTATCCTGGAACCATCCAAGGAGCAGCCAGAACCCATTGCCACATGGACAGTACCCTATGAACAACTTTCTATGGATCAAAAGAAGGCTGCTTCATTCCCAGATGGCAGCTCCAGGGTACATGGACAACAGCTGACATGGAAAGCTGCAGCATTAAGACCAGCAGGCGGAAAGACCCTTATTGAAGAAGACAAAAACAGGTGAGCCGAATGGGCTGAACTGCATGCTGTCTTCTTACCTGTCATGGACGGACTGGGCAATGGTGAGAGCCCATATGTTTGGATTTTCACTGACTCATTGGCAGTCACCAGTGGCTTGGATATATGGTCAGG
The DNA here is from genome assembly GCF_000298275.1 of Orycteropus afer afer. Taxonomy (NCBI): domain Eukaryota; kingdom Metazoa; phylum Chordata; class Mammalia; order Tubulidentata; family Orycteropodidae; genus Orycteropus; species Orycteropus afer. Next base: position 7,641,478 of record NW_006921702.1, on the reverse strand, counting down.
TAAATGGGTGATGGAAACTTAGACTCTTAAGGGGACCCCTGTGTATGGCATGGACCTATGGAAAGCACTCTGGGAGTTCAGAGGTCACATTAGAGTGAGCCATGTTGATGCCCATCAGAAGAATTCCCTTCCTGGATCAGAAGGTGATTGGAATCAGCAAGTGGATATGTTGGTACGCTCCCTTGAGGTGGCCTATTGGGTTCACGAGTTGAGTGGACATGGGGGTGCTGCAGCAATGCAGAGATGAGCTGAATCAAGACACATCCCTCTTGCACCATCTGAGGCACAAAATGCCAATAAGGACTGCTCTGTTTGTCAGTAAGAAAGACAGAGGTTATAGATGGCTATGGGGCAGATTCCCTGGGGCGGGGGGCGGCCCTACACATAGCTGGCAATATAGGACCAATAGCACCAGTGGCTCCAGGTGGCAATAAATGGGTCCTCACAGGAATAGATACTTACTCTGGGCTGGGCTTTGCTTATCCTGTGACAGATGCAAATGTCAAAAACACTATTAAAGGATTGGAATAAAAGATACTGTACCAATTTGGGCCACCAAGTTATATTTCCTCAGACCAAGGAATGCACTTTATATCCTGTAGGGTGCAGCAATGGGCCAAAACACATCATATTAAGTGGACATACCATGTTGCATACCATCCTCAAAGTAATGGTTTGATAGAGAACTGGAATGGGCAATTGAAACATTTGTTGTCTAAAACTGGGGGAGATGAAGACATAAAGGGCTGGCTCACACACCTTCATGAATGTGTGCTCACACTCAACATAAGGGGGGAAAAGGGAGGATCACCACTCAACAAATTCCTATCTTTTCTGGGGGATCTAGGGAAGAAAGTGTGAGGGAGGATGCTGGTGCCCCTGTACTATTTTTCCCACATCACCTAATATTGTTTTCTTCCTGCCAGAAGCTGTGGTCCCTGGACCTGGGATGCAGCTGTGGGTGCCAAAAGCTGGGGTGATCCCTAAGCAAGGGACTGTTTCTATACACCTGAACCTGTATGACAGAATTCCCAAGGGCCTTATGGGAAGGGTTGTACCTTCTCCCCATCTGGTCAAACTGGAGCTGACAGTGAAAACTACTGCCCTGCCCAGTGGTCAAGACAGCTCACTAGTTTTGTACCTGTTAACAATACCCAGCATGAATAGAAGTGGACTGAGGGGGAAGCACTTGCTAGACTGATCTTGCTACCAGCAATCTGGATAGGCACAACAGCTGAACTTGATGTCCCCTCCCAAGGTGGGAAAGTCTGGGTAAAAATAAATGATGAATGGAAGGAAGAAGAAATAATAGCTGAAAGTAAAGGAATGAATAAAAGGGTTATGCAGTGGGGAAAATTCAACATTATGGTGACACCTAAAGATAGACTCAGAGCAAAGGAATAATATTATCTCAGTTAAATATTATCAGATACCACAAAGGAAGATAATGAGAAAATCCTTGGATCAGGTGGACAAATACAGCACACCTGAATGGCTGGTATCTGAATAATCTCACCCTCAGGACTCTTTGCCTTACTAAAAGACTAATTGTGAATGACTTTGGGACCGGTAATATGATTGGGAGGGGTAAATTAATCTTTCAAGTATGAAAGGGCTAATGGCTAGAAGAGCAGGGGGTGCAATGCCATGAATTGTTTGATGTGGCCCTTCTAGCCATTGTCCTCCGTTCTGTGATGTGTTGTAAATCCTATTAGCCATACCTGTTTAGGGTGGTATGGTAGTGAAGGTTGGATGTCAACTTGGCTGGGCAGCTGGTAGTAGTTGTTCCCTATAATGACTGGCAATCAGCTTTGTGGTGGAATTTGCCTTGAAGTGCTGATTGTTAAAGCCATCCATTTGGGTTATTTCTGTGGAGCAACACAGGTGGAATGTATCTTGAGTCCTGCCTTGCTGGAGGGCATAAATCAGATGACCGTAGCTTCTTTGAGGGTATACCTATGAATCTTCTGGGAAGGTTTACCTTCCTCTTGCCCTGGTTCTGTGTTTTGGCTCATCTTCTTCTCACCCTTGGAATTGGGACAGCAGTAGTCATCTGAACTACTGATCAAGATTCATCAAACCCCGAGAATTGGGAGGATCCTCCAGACCCATTCATGGACCTGGGACTTGCCAGTCTGCCAGCCTCCTCCACTGCTATGTGAGACAATCCCTTGGGTGTCTGTGAGTTCTGTGATGCATTACAGCAAAATACAGAACCCTAAGACGGGGGAAATTACTGGAAAGAGGATGAGGAGTTAATGTTTGAAATGATGGAGTGGTACAGTAGTTTGGAATTTGGGACATCTTTAACCTCCATCTCATGGGGACTGGCCTTGTGCTGATCTTTCTGATAGAAACTGTTCAAGCACCATGCAAACTGAATACATAATGAGTTGTTCCCATGCAGATACAACTAATTTCCAAATTGTGATGTATGCTTATCATGCAACGTTTCCATAAGTCTTTGGTTTTCTTCATTCTTTGCTCGGGATGAGGAGAGACCCATCATTGCATCTAGATGTTTGCTTGTAAGCTTTTAAGATCTTAGTCACTACTCACCAAAGTAGAATGTGGAACAGTGTCTCTGTGTGTACTAGTAACTGACTTAGTTAGACTAGGTTCTCTAGAGAAGCAAAAGTAGTAAAGCTTAGAGAGAGAGAGAGAGAAATTTATCTTAGGAAAATGGTTCATACACTTAGAGAAGCTGGCAAGTCCTACGTTCTTGGATTAAACATCAAGCTGGAGGCTTTTCCTGACTCACACAGCTGCAGGGGCTGATGAGCTCAAGGTTGGTAGGCAGTATACTGGCTGTTGACTCCAATGAATGATGAATCCAAGATCTCTAGGCTGAATGGTGGATTGTTCACTCACAGGCAGTTGTAGGCAGCACAATAGAATCCTGATCTACAGAAGAGTGTCTCTTTTCCCAGGATGTCCATAAATATACTGGAAGCAGGCCACATCCCTAGTGAAACTCCTTTTCAATGCATTGGCTGCTCAAAAAATGTACATCTTATCCCATCATGGGAACAACCCACACCACAACTGCTTAAACCACTCAGAATTGTGGTCCAGCCAAGTTGACACACAGCTCCAACTATCACAGTCCACCCCTTGTCAACTTGACAGTTGTACACACCTTCTCAAGCTATGTTGTTATTATGTGCCGTCGAGTCGGAACCAAAAACTCATAGTGAACCCTCCTTGGGTTTATGAGGCAGTATCACTACAGAAGTAGATTGCCCCATCTTCCTTCTGATGAGTGGCTGCTGGGTTTGAACC
>NW_006921702.1:7619656-7630986 GCF_000298275.1 Orycteropus afer afer | reverse complement strand
CTGGAGGGGCGACCCAAACTTGCATTCCTGAAGGGTCTGGGCCATTAGTACTCATACCAGAATTGGGTTGCTGTAATTTTCCATTGACTTTAATCACTTGACATGGTAGTACTAAAAGACATCCTAAAGAATCTCCTGTATGCCAGACATAGTCTTCTTTACCTCCATTACGTAATGTCAATCCAATATTCCCTTGGTAATCAGTATCTATCACACCAGATAGTACAATAATGCCCTTCTTTGTCTGTTGATCCAGCAGCATGAAGAAGCCAAAATGGCCAGGTGGCATACTTAATTTCCAGTTCCATGCAATCAGTATTGTGTTTCCAGGTGGGAGTGCTCCTCCCTTTGGAACTAAGATCTCCAGACCCACAGAACATAGGGTAGCAGGGACAGGAAGCAAAATATTTTTGAGTGGGTCACTGGGAGTAATAGTGTGTAGTACCATTCCCATGTCCACCCCTTGGTTCTTGGACCCATAAATCCTGGCTATTGGAGAAACAGAACCATATATTAGACACTGGCTTAGAGCATATACAGCCTCCCAGGGAGCATTTCCCCCACCCTTCAAGGTATTGCTCTTAGCTGGCACCATAATTGTGTTTTTAGTAGGACATTCCATTGTTCTATCAAGCCAGCTGCTTCAGGATGATGGGGAACATGGTAAGACCAGTGAATTCCATGAGCATAGGCCTATTGCCACACTTTATTTGCTGTGAAGTGAGTCCCTTGGTCTGAAGCAATACTGTGTGGGATACCATGATGGTGGATAAGACATTCTGTAAGTCCATGGATGGTAGTTTTGGCAGGAGCATTGCATTCAGGCAAGGAAAATCCATATCCAGAGTAAATATTTATTCCAGTGAGAATGAAACACTGTCCTTTCCATTATGGAAGCAGTCCAATGTAATCAACCTGCCACCAGGTTGCTGGCTGATCCCCCTGAGGAATTGTTCCATATCACGGACTTAGGTGTTGGTCTCTGCTGCTGGCAGATTGGGCGCTCAGCAGTGGCGGTAGCCAAATTGGCCTTGGTAAGTGGAAGTCCATGGTGCTGAGCCCATACATAACCTCCATTCCTGCCACCATGGCCACTTTGTTCATGATCCTATAAAGCAATGACAGGAGTAGCTGGGGAAAAATGATGGCTGGTTTCCACTGAATGTGTCATCCTATTACCTGACTGTTAAAGTCCTCCTCTTCTGAGGTCACCTTCTGGTGTGCATTCACATGAGACACAAATACCTTTACTCCTTTGGCCAAGTCAGAGAGATCTATTCACATACCTCTTCCTGGTACATCTTTGTCACCAATTTTCCAAGCATGCTCCTTCTAAGTTCCAGACCATCTAGCCAAGCTGTTAGCCACAGCCCATGAATCCATATATAATCACACATCTGCCCATTTCTTATTCCATACAAAGTGAACAGCCATATGCGTGGCTCAAAGTTCTGCCCATTGGGAGGATTTCCCTTCACCACTGTCCTTCAAGGAAGTCCCAGAAAAGGGCTGCAGTGCTGCTGTCCACTTTCGAGTGGTGCCTGCATATTGGGCAGAAACATCTCTAAACCAGGCAAGAATTTTCTCTTCCTCAGTCAACTGATCATAAGGAATTCCCCATGAGGCTATAGGTAAAGACTGGGAGAGGGAAGGTAATATGACTGGAGTGGAGACCATAGGCATTTGGGCCACATCCTCATGCAACTTACTTGTGCCTTCAGGTCCTGCTTGAGCCCGATCTCTGATATACCACTTCCATTTAATGATGGAGTGCTGCGGTGCACGTCCAACTTTATGACTCTGTGGGTCAGACAACATTCAGTTCATTATGGGCAGCTCGGGCCTCACGGTCACTTGGTGGCTCATGTTTAGGTGTTCAGTCGCTACTAAAGGCTAGTAACAAGCCAAAAGCTATTTCTCAAAAGGAGAGTAGTTATCTGCAGAGCATGGCAGGGCTTTTCTCCAAAACCTCAAGGGTCTGCATTGCAATTCACCAATAGGGACCTGCCAAAGACTCCACACAGCATCTCTATCTGCTACAGACACTTCTAGCACTGTTGGGTCAGCAGGGTCATATGGCCCAAGGGGCAGAGCAGCTTTCATGGCAGCCTGAACTTGTTCCAGAGCTTTCTTTTGTTCTAGGTCCCACTCAAAACTAGCAGCTTTCTGAGTCACTTGATAAAGAGGCTGCAGCAACACACCCAAATGAGGGACATGTTGCCTCCAAAATCCATAGAGGCCCACCAGATGTCATGTGTATTTTTTAGTTGGAGGGGAAGCCAGATACAATAACTTATCCTTCACTTTGGTAGGAATATCTGACATGACCCACACCATTGGACCCTTAGAAATTTCACTGAGTTAGAAGGTATCTGAATTTTTGTTGGGTTAATTTCCCAACCTCTAGCACACATATGTCTCACCAATAAGTCTAGAATCATAGATACTTCTCCCTTACTAGGTCCAATCAGCATAATGTCATCAATATAATGGACCGGTGTGATGTCCTGTGGAAGGGAAATGTGATCAGATCCCTACAGACTAAATTATGACATAGTCCTGGGGAGCTGATTTATCCCTGAGGAAGCACTGTGAAAGTATATTGTTGGCCTTGGCAGATGAAGGCAAACTGCTTCTGAGGTTCCTCTGAAATTGGTATGGAGAAAAAGGAATTGGTCAGATCAATAGCTGCATGCCAAGTACCAGGAGAGGTACTAATTTGCTCAAACAATGAAACCACATCAGGAGCAGCAGCTACAATTGGAGTCACCACCTGATTAAGTTTATGATAATCTGCTGTCATTCTCTAAGATCCATCTATTTTTTTGCACAGGCCAAATAGGAGAATTAAATGGGAATGTGGTGGGAATCACCACCCTTGCATCCTTCAAGTCCTTGATGGTAGCAGTAATCTCTGCAACCCCTCCAGAGATGTGGTATTGCTTTCCATTTACTATTTTTGTAGGTAGAGGCAGGTCCACTTGACTTTTCCTACCATAACAGCCCTTACTCCACATGTCAGGCACCCAATGTTCTGCCAATTTCTCAGTATATCTATTCTTATTATGCACTCTGGAACTGGGGAAATCACTACGGATCAGTTCAGGGACCCGCTGGACCCATTGTGAGATGCACCTTAGCTAAGACTCCATCAATAACAACCTCCATATGCCCCCACTCTGACTGGTGGACCACAATGACTTTGGGTCTCCTAGAATTAGTGTCAGTTCAGAACCATTGTCCAGTAATCCCCAAAAAGTCTGATTATTTATTTTTCCCCAATAAACAGTCACTCTCGTAAAAGGCGTCAGATCCCTTTGCAGAAGGCTGGGAGAAAGACTGACATTATATATTTTGGGCAATATAGTTGGGTCTTTCCTCAAAGGGACGTGGCCACCCTTTCATTCAAGGGGTTGTGGGTCTGTAAACTGACTCAAGTCTGGGAATTGATTGAGAGGCTGCTATTCATGTGACATAGAATTCTTCTGCCTATACAGATCAAGTAAATATTTAATAAGTTTGCCATATATTTCACTACTAGGAACACAATGTGCAAGTAGCCAATGCCATAATTCCACACAAATCAGAGTGTTCTGATTCCTCTGCTGTCCATTATTGTAACCACATCCACCTTGCCTTTGTAAATTAACGGCTGCCACTTGGTCCCTACTACCACGGGGTCCAATCAGCCCCATTATAATTAAGCATCTTAGTTCAATTAGGGTAGTTCCCACCATCAAATCGGGCTTACATAAAATAGCAATCACAGCAGTCTTCAAGGGTGCTGGGGCTCCCTTCACAAATTTATTCCTCACTGTACTGGTGAAAGGCATATCTTCTGGACTCTCCATTTCTGGCTCTAGGGGTCTAATCTGATAAATCCATTCTAACAGGCCAATTTCCTTAAGCCTCTGGATACCTTCTTCTACATTATACCAAGGCAGGTCTGGTACTTCAATTTGACTTAAGGTAGGCAACCACATAACCCATGCTTCAGTAAGCTAGCCAAATAAACTATTAGTTCCTTTCTAACCTCTTGAGATGAAATATTGAATGAAGAATCTGTACTTGTTGTTGTTGTTGTTGTTTGCCGTCGAGTCAGCCCCGACTCATAGCGACCCCTCCTTGGGTTTCCGAGGCAGTATCACTACAGAAGTAGGATTGTCCAACCTTCCTTCTGAGGAGTGGCTGGTGGGTTTGAACCGCCAGCCTTCTGGTGAGCAGTCAAGTGCCTTAGGCACTATGCTACCAGAGCTCCTAAATCTGTACTTAGTGGGCCTAAATCAATAAACTCAGACTGATCCAATCTTACATTCCTTGCACCATTATCCAACATTCTCAGTAGCCATTCCCATATATATTCTCCAGGTTTCTGTCTGTACATCTTAGCAAAATCAAGTAGGTCTTTTTGGGTGCAACATACCACCTCCTCAGTCACACTTTCTATTTCACCTTTTGGGGCTTACTTGGACTTAACTTTAATTATAGGTCTAGCAGCTACAATGGGTGGTTGGGGAAGTTCCTGAGAACATTCAGCAATGTCTTCCATGGCTTCTGCCTCAGGCAATGAACCAGCAGGAACAGCTGGGCTAATCCCATCAAACTGAGGTGGAGGGGACAAAGGTTTTACAGTAATCCTTTCAGATGGGAAGGATTCAACAGAATTTACAGGCTCCATATCCTGATCTTCCTGGTTATCTGTCAATATGTCCCCATTCCAGGTTTTAGGATCCCATTTTTTCCCAATCAATGCCCTCAATTAACTTCAGACACCATTCTGGGTTGGCGATTTAATTGGTGTTGTAATTTAGCCACCCTTACAATAAGACTCTGGATTTGGTTTTTGGTAATATCAGCTCTGTTACTAGAAGAAATAAGGCTTTCTTTCAGAGCACAACTGGAAACACTGAGGTCTTTTATGGGGCACATAAGCTGTGACTCAGCAGCCCTGAACTCATCTCACTCTTTCACCACTTTGTCTAGTATAAGTAGGTCCAACCAACCAGCTTCCTTATACTCCTCATGGTGACAAAATTGCAAAAAAGTATCAAATATACAATCATCCAGAGCCTCACTTCTCAAAAATACTTGATCTATTGTTGGTGCTATTTTGCATATTAATGTCACCTCACACCATAGATTAGCAGGGACCTCTTTACTAATGGATGCAGCATCACTAGATGCAGCGTCACCAGTGTCTTTACAATTAATCAAATTGGAGAACCAATTCAGGAAGCCCATCCTTATGATTTTGTCTCTCTAGAACCACTCCTGGTACCAAATGTGTTAGACTGGGTTCTCTAGAGAAATGAAACCAGTAAAGCTTATCAAGAGAGAAAGAGAAAGAGAAATTTATCTGAGGAAAATGGCTCACACACTTATAGAAGCTGGCAAGTCCCAAGTTCTTGGATCAAACGTCAAGCTGGAGGCTTTTCCTGATTCACGCAGCTGCAGGGTGATGAACTCAAGGTTGACAGGCAGTATACTGGCTGTTGACTCCATGCAATGATGAATCCAATATCTCCAGGATGAATGGTGAATTGTTCACTCATGTACAGTTGTAGACAGCAGAACAAATTCCAATCCACAGTAGAGTGTCTCTTTTCCCAGGGAGTCCATAAATATACTGGAAGCAGGCCACACCCCTAGGGAAACTTTTCAGACTGCTCAAAACATATACATCTGATCCCATCTTGGGCACAACCCACACCACAACTGCTTAAACCACACAGAATTGTGGTCTAGTCAAGTTGACACATGGCTCGAACTATCACAGTGACATTTATGTCTATTTTTCAAGTATTTATCAAGTTCCTATATGCTGTCAACAACATTAGACCCAATCAACATTTGCTCCTTCCCTGGACCTATATCCCTTGGTTTAGTGAGTTCAATGTAGGCCCTCCTTGAAACCCTATAGCTAACTCCTATAGCTGTGGATGTATTTCCATTCCAGAATAGAGGTTTCTTTTTTATGTTAAAGAGAATATATTGCTATGTGGTGCATCTTAAATCTACTCACTTTTGAGATATAAAAAGATCTGGTTAGACTCAGAGAAGCAAAAAAACAATGGAAGGAAGATAGATGTCACATAGAGATCTCTAATGCATAGTCTAATGTATACTACTCTCCCCATATGGAAGAGAGGACCCCATCAAACTAAATGGTGATGTCTAGTCAGACACCACACTCATCTTGTAGATTGAATATGTATATATGAAACCCTAGAATTTATTGTCAAACCAACATTGTGCCCAATTTCAGGGTGTTCAAAGGCCCTTCCCTAGGGTTGAACTCCTGACAGCTGCTGACAACACCAACAATCTGTGTGTGCCTAAGCTAGGGGAAGGGCAGTGACAAGGGAGCTTTCTGTGGTGAGCTTAGAGTCTCCACACAGACATGTGTGATATGAGGGCTCCTGAAAGAGAAAAAGCAGGAGGCAGAAAAAGAAAAGGCCCATCATGTACACTCCCTCAGGGAACATAATTTCACACTTGGCCTTCTAAGTCATTATATATTTGTCAGGGTAGTAATATAGAACATATTTTGTGTAACAGTTCATAGCTTAACTAATAATATAGTATGTGAGCCTCAATTTATACTCTCATTAGTGCCTGTAAATGTTAGGGAAGGGCATCCTTGAAGTTGTTAAACACTTAATGTATATATTTTCATTATTTAATGAATGAATAAAGTAAATATAAAATACATAGGTGTAAAAAGTTTGACAAATATTCATGTAATGCCTCCTGTGTGTATGTGCATGTGTGTGTGTGTGTGTGTGTGTGCATGCATTTTTAAGAAATAGTTCCAAGTCTTTCAATGATAGCACTTATATCTAGGGGCAATAAAACACATTAAAAATAATCAAAAGAATCACATAATGACAAGTTATTGTAAATGTTATTTAAGAAAAGTAAAATGGAATTATAAAGGGACTGCTTATTAAAGGGTAGATAAGTGGATGAATGTGAGATAATTTGTTGAAGAGGTCTGGACAAAGAAAAGGGAACTATTGCAGTTCTTGGGATAAACTCCTCTGGAGCCTCGATGTGGCAAAAGGCTGTGAGTCTGAGGGACTATATGAGGATCTGTGCAGGAGAGCACCCTCAGAAAGCAGGGAAGGCAGGAAACAAGGCTGAGGAAGGAGGAGAGGTCAGACCATGAAGGGTTTTGCCTACTACAGGACATATGAAGGATTTTTCTTTCATCCTAAGTGCATTAGAAGGCTCTTGAATGTTTTAAGAGCTTATAATGTCACAACCATAATATTATGAGTGGGAAAAAGAAAAAAAAAAAAAAAAAAGCCACCACAAGACCAAAGTTATTCAGGCATATTAGAAGAAAATAGATTCTTGATAAAAATGGAAGAGTAATTCACAGTTGAAGCATCAAAGTTTAACTCAAGGGAGTGAGTGGCTCCTGAGTTGCTCTAAGATGTTGGGCAAGGAAGTTCTCAAGAAAATTTGTTAAGGATCTGTCTTCTAGGCAATGGGCCATTTCTAGTATATCTGCAACCCACCTTGCTGAGCTCCAGAAACCTGCTTTTTAAGGTCAGTGGGGTGCTGGGCATGGCTGTGACCTACAATGAGTTTTGGAGCAAAGCAAAACAGGGAACTCTCAACCTCCAAGTAGGTTTAAAGAAGAAAGAAATGAGAAGAAAAGAAAAGAATGGCAAACTTGGCTGCTACATAACAGGTCCTTGTAGGAAGTCTAATGCATACAAGCACAGAAGGTGAGAGCTTCACCATCATCTCTGTGAGTGAACACAGATCTCACTCAGCTGACAGGAGGAAACATCAAGAACTTAGTGCTACAGATTGAACTGTGTCCACTAAAAATATGTGTTGGAATTCTAACCCCTATAACTGTGGATGTATTCCCATTCCAGAATTGTGGTTTCTTTTTTATGTTAAAGAGAATATATTGTTATGTGGTGCATCTTAAATCTACTCACTTTTGAGATATAAAAAAGATCTGGTTAGACTCAGAGAAGCAAAAAACAATGGAAGGAAAATAGATATCACATAGAGATCTCTAATGTATACTGGGAAGAATGCTAGAGAAACACAAAAATTTTTGCACCAGAACTGATGGAGTAAGCTTTCTTCTAGAGCCAATGCCCTGACTCCAGACTTCCAGCTTCCTAAATTTTGAGGAAATAAATTTCTGTTTTTTAAAGACACACTTGTGGTATTTCTGTTACAGCAACACTAAAAGGTAAGACAGAATTTGGTACCATGTAGTGGAGTTGATTCTTTAATAATTACCTAAAATGCATAAGTAGGTTTGGAATTAGATAATGGATAGAAAACCTTTTTAATACCACTATAATTCAAATCTATGCACCAACCACCAAAGCCAATGGTGAGGAAATTGAAGATCTTTACCAATGTCTGCAGTTTGAATTTGACCAATCATGCAATCAAGATGTGTTGATTATCACTGGTGACTAGAATACAAAAGTTGGAAACAAAGAGTTACCAGTACTTGGAAAACATGGCCTTGGTGATAGAAATATCACTGGAGATCACATGATAGAATTTTGCAAGACCAATGACTTATTCGTTGCAAATACCTTTTTCCAACAACATAAGCAAAGACTATACACATGGACTTCACCAGATGGAATGCACAGAAATCAGATTGACTACATCTGTGGCAAGAGGCAATGGAGAAGTTCAATATCTGTGGCCAAAACAAGGCCAGGAGCTGACTGTGGCACAGACCATAAACTGCTGAAATGCATGTTCAAGTTGAAGTTGAAGACAATTAAAACAAGTCCACAAAAGCCAAAATATGACCTTGATAATATCCCTCTTGAATTTAGAGAACATGTAAAGAATAGAGGAATTGTGGGATAACATCAAGTATATCATCCATGAAAAAAGCAAGAAGTCATTAAAAAGACAAGAAAGGGAAAAAGACCAAAATGGATGTCAGAAGAGACTCTGAAGCTTGCCCTTGAGTGAGTAGCTAAAGCAAATGGAAGAAATGACAAGATAAAAGAGCTGAACAGAAGATTTCAAATAGCAGCTTGAGCAGTCAAAGCCTATTATTATAATGAAATGTGCAAAGACCTGTACTTAAAAAGCCAAAAATGAAAAACACGCTTGGCATTTCTCAAACTGAAAGAAACTGAGGAAACAATTTAAGCCTAGAGTTGCTATATTAAAAGATTCTATGTGCAAAATATTGAATGATGTAGGAAACATCAAAAGAAGTTGGATGGAATACACAAAGTCACTGTACCAAAAAGTACTGGTTGATGTTTATCCACTTCAGGAGGTGGCATATGATCAAGAACCAATAGTATTGAGGGAAGAAGTCAAATCTGCACTGAAGGAATTGGCAAAGAACAAGGCTCCAGGAACTGATGGAATATCCACTGAGATGTTTCAACAAACAGAGGCCATGCTGGAGGCACTCACTTGGCTATGGCAAGAGATTTGGAAGACAGCTGCCTGGTCAACTCACTGGAAGAGATCCATATCTGTATACATTCCAAAGATAGGTGTTCCCACAGACTGTGGAAATTATTGAACAGTATCATTAATATCACATGCAAATAAAATCTTTGTTATTGTTGTTGTTGTTATGTGCCGTCAAGTTAGATCCGATCCATAGTGACCCCTCCTTGTGTTTCCGATTCATAGTGACCCCTCCGTGTGTTTCCAAGGTGATATGACTACAGAAATATATTGCCCAACCTTCCTTCTGAGGAGTGGCTGGTGGATTTGAACCAACAGCCTTCTGGTTAGCAGTCAAATGCCTTAGGCACTATGCTACCAGAGCTCCTAAGTAAAATCTTACTGAAGATAATTCAAAAAAATGGTTGCAGCAATGTATTAACAGAGAGCTTCCAGAAATGCAAGCTGGATTCAGAAGAGGACATGGAACAAGGGATATCACTGTTGATATCATTGTTGATGGATCTTAGCTGAAAGCAAAAAATACCAGGAAGATATTCAATTGCATGGATCATAAAGAATTATGGATAACATTGAGAAGAATGGAAATTATAGAATACTTTATTGTACCCATGAGGAACCTGTTCATAGACCAGGAGGCCATCGTTCAAACAGAACAAAGGGATACTGCATGGTTTAAAATCAAGAAGGAGTGTGGTAGGGTTGTATCCTTTCAACGTACTTATTCAATTTGTATGCTGAGTAAGTAATGGAGAAGCTGGATATATGAAGAAGAATAGGGCATCAGGATTGGAGGAATGCTCATTAACAAACTGAGATACACAGATCTTTTCTTGATGAAAGTGAAGATGGCTTGAAGCACTTACAGATGAAGATTAAAAGCTGCAGTCTGCAGAATGGATTACATCTCAATATGAAGAAAACAAAAATCCTCACAACTGGGCCAATAAACAGCTTCACAAAAATGGAGAAAAGATTGAAGTTGTCAAGGACTTCATATTACTTGGTTCTACAATCAACACCAATGAAAGCAGCAGTCAAAACATCAGGTGATGTACCGCTTTGGGCAAATCACCTGCAAAATACCTCTTTCAAGTGATGTAGAGCAAATATGTCTTCTTGAAAACTGAAGTGTGCCTAAACTCAGCCATGGTATTTTCAATCACCTCTTATGCATTTGGGAGCTGAAAAATGAATAAAGAAGACCAAAGAAGTGCTGTTGCTTTTGAGTTTTGGTGTTGGAGAAGAATGCTAAGAGTACCATGGCCTGCTAAAAGGACTAACAAATCTGTCCTGGAAGAAGTGCAGCCAGAATGCTACTTGTTGTTGTTGTTGTTGTTATGTGCCGTCGAGTCGGCCCCGACTACTTAGGGGTGAGAATGTCCAGACTTTGTCACACCTACTTTGGTCATGTTGTCAGAAGGAACTATTCCTTAGAGAAGGATATCATGCTTGGTGAAGCGGTGGGTCATCCAAAAAGGGGAAGGCCCTCAACGAGATGTACGGACACAGTGGCTGCAATGATGGACTCAGGGATAGCAAGGATTGTGAGGCTGGCACAAGACCAGGCTGTATTTCATATGCTGGGCATAGGGTTGCTATAAGTCGCAGACCATTTGATGGCAGCTAACAACAACAACAACATAAATATATAAATATACAAATATATAAATACATATATATATGTAAAATTTTTTATTATTTTTTTAATTTATTGTGATTTGAGTGAAGATTTACAGAGCAAGTTCACTTTCCATACAGCAGTTCCCATGTACTTTGTCTCATGTCATTGACCACAGTTCACCACAATGCAACAGCTCCCCTCCCACTTCCTCCCCATAGTTACCTCTTCCCAGTGCCCAGTGACCATCCCTCCATACTCTCCTGCGCCCTGAGCT
>NW_006921702.1:7614799-7616338 GCF_000298275.1 Orycteropus afer afer | reverse complement strand
GGGAAAAAGAAAGCAAAAAAGAAAAAGAAAAGATCGGTGGAGGACTGGGTAGGGCACCCAGGCTCTGTCTGAGCACACAGACTGTGATGGAGTTCCTGTGGGCCCAGAAGGTAGGTGGGAGTGGGGATGGCCACACCTCCATTCACCATGTGGGTGTAGGGTGTAGAAACAAGAAGAATGTCATACATTTTCAGTCTTGCAGGCCCCGAGTGTCCTTGGGGTTGCTGGAAAGCAGAATGTGTTTTTAAGCCCCAGAATTCTGTGAGAGCACTGTCTCTTTGAATATCCAAAATAGTTGAGGCACTTTTTAAACCTACAAAATGGCGGTGCCCTCCAGACTGGCAAAAGTCCACAGCTCAGCCCACCTTTCTCTTCACCTTCTTCATTTGTTCCCCAGTCACTGTGCACAGTCCTCTGTGCAGTCCCTGGCTAGCAGGGTGATTTTTAGGTTAATTCTTAGGTCCTACCACCACTCAGGAATTTCCAAGCCGTCTGTGCCATCAGGGTCTCTTAGGTCACTGCCAGACCACAGCTCCATGTGTCTCTTTTTTTGGTATTTTCACACAAATTCTTCTGCTAGTTGGGGTTTAGTCCACTTTTGTATCCTTCCCTTCAAGGGAGTGACATTTACTTCACAGAAATAGAGAGTCTAGGCTGAAGAGGATTTCATGGTAATGAAAAATTATGATTTCTAAATTTATCAATATCTAGAGAACAGAAGATCTAGTGGTATTACATTGAAGAAATTGACGAGATATTTGAGTGAGAGTGAAAGTGAGCAAATTAGAGAACAAGGGAGAGAGAGAGAGTATATGAGAAGATTTTAGACAAAATATAGAACTAAAATATCTGAGATACTTCTAAAAAATTTTAGGAAAGAAGTGAACACATTAATACAAAAAGGACAAGAAGGAAGTAATTTAGTAGGGAAAAAATTGCACAATACTTTCCTTAGGTGAAAAAATACTGTGTACTACATTGGAAGTGGTAGAATCCTAAAAATGAAGAACTAGCAAAGCCATTACCTGCACACATAGTATTGGTTAGGGATACATTCAGCTGTCAGTGATAGAAGATCCAAAATGCCAATTCTTGTAGCAATTATGAAGGTGTTGTGTTGGGGTATTTTGTTTTTGTTATTTCATGCAACTAGAATCTTGGGCTTAACAGCACAAGGGTGGCTCAGATGCTCCGCTGGGGCACCAAGAATCTAGGCTCATTCTCTGCTTCAGCTTTGCCATCCTTAGTATATGATAACTACCCTCTAGATTTTAATTTGGCAATAAATTCCTTAATCTCACTGCCTTGGCTACTAACAAATATCCCTACCACAGATAGATGTTCAGTGAATATTTGCTGTTACTTTATTCACATATAGGATAACTGTAAGAGAGCAGAGTGGCCATATTAATTTCTGATCAAATTGACTTTAAGACAAAAACCACCATACGAGACAAGGAAGGACATTATATAATGAATATTTGATCATGATGACATAACCATAATAAATATTTATGGACCCAATGAAAGAGCCCCAAA
>NW_006921702.1:7587153-7587989 GCF_000298275.1 Orycteropus afer afer | reverse complement strand
TTTCTTATTTGTGTTATTTGTATTCTCTCCCTCTGTTCCTTTGTTAAATTTGCCAGAGGTTTGTCAATTTTATTGATCTTTCAAAAAACCAACTTCTGCTCTTGTTGATTTTTTCTATAGCCCTTCTATTTCCTGTTTCATTGATTTCTGCTCAAATCTTGATTATTTCCTTTCTTCTGGTGACTGTTGGATTTTCTTGCTGTACTTTCTCTGATTGTTGGAGATGTTGGTTTAACGTGTCAATTTTGGCTCTTTCTTCTTTTTGATGTGTGCATTTATTGCTATAAATTGGCCTCTGATCACTGCTTTTTCTGTGTCCCAAAGAATTTGGTATGTTGTGTTTTCATTTTCATTTGATTCAAGTAATTTTCTAATTCAATTTTGATTTCTTTTCTTTCTCAGTCTTTCTCAAGGTGGGTGTTTTTTAGTTTCCATGTGTTTACTCTTTTCCTGTTGATCTTTCTATTGTTGATTTCTAATTTGATAGCAATATGATCTGAGAAGATGCTTTGCAGTATTTTGATGTTTTTAAATTTATTAAGGCTTGCTTTATTGCCTCACATATGGTCTATCATAGAAAAAGTTCCATGTGCATTGGAGAAGAATGTATATTGTGCTGCTGTTGGGTGAAATGCTCTATAGAACTATAATGCCAAGTTGGTTGATTGTATTGTTTGGCTCTTCTGCATCTTTGTTGAGTTTCTTTCCAGTTTTTATATCTTTCAAAGAAAGTGCTGTATTAAAGTCTTCCACTATGACTGTGGAGTCATCTATTTGGCTTTTCAACTTTTTAAAAGTCTGATTTATGTATTTTGGGGCTCTTTCATTGGGTCCAT
>NW_006921702.1:7581232-7585746 GCF_000298275.1 Orycteropus afer afer | reverse complement strand
CTGTGTTTTGTTTGGTCTGTTTCTCAATCCTTTGAAGATACCTAAAGAAAATTCTTTTGAATTCCTTGTCAGAGAGTTCCAATGCTGTTTCTTCCTCAGGGATGTGTTCTGGGTCTGTATCCTGCTCCCTTGTTTCTACTACTTTATCCTGCTTCTTTGTGTGGACTGTGATGATCTGTTGTTTCTGAGGCATCATTGAGTTGTTGTATTTAGATCTCTGTTAAGTGTTTGTGAAGAGCCACCAAGGGTGATTCAGGCTTTTCTTGGTGGTTTTTTATTGTTGGTATGTTGGTGGAGAATTATGTAGTGGCTCTCACTCAGTAAGTGAAGTTGCAGGAGGTGTAGGTGTAGTTGTGTCTTATGGGGACTGTTGTTGTCTCCCACTCAATTAGACACACATTACAATTGAATAACCATCACAAAACTAAAAGCACATGGACCAGAAACACACCATGTAATCACACAGGAGCAGTAACCAAGAAAAGGAAAGATAAGAAGAAAAAACAAGAAAAGCAATGTCTGGAGATAGAGCACTAAGAAAAAAAAGTAGGGAAGGAGAATAATAAATGAAGAAAAAAATGGGAAAAATGCAAAAAGAAAAACAAGGAATGGGGTTAATCACTAGAAAAAAGGAGGAAAACAAAACAAAAAACCTCTTAAATTAAAATATATATATATATTCAACCAGGCACAGGGAAAAAAAAAAAAAAATGCTGAACACTAGGAC
Source organism: Orycteropus afer afer (assembly GCF_000298275.1). Classification (NCBI taxonomy): domain Eukaryota; kingdom Metazoa; phylum Chordata; class Mammalia; order Tubulidentata; family Orycteropodidae; genus Orycteropus; species Orycteropus afer. The sequence goes on along the minus strand of NW_006921702.1, from coordinate 7,585,019 downwards.
CTGGTAGAGGAAGATTAAGAAGAATAATAAAAAAGGACAAAAGTATTAATAATATTTGTTGTTTTAAAACAGACAAATACAAGCAAACTAATCACCAGAAAAAAAGAAAGTGAAAAAGAAAAAATAGAAATAAAAATAAAAGAAAGAGAGAAAAAAAAATTGGTGGAAGACAGGGCAGAGCACCCAGTCTCTGTCTGAGTACACAGACTGTGATGGAGTTCCAGTAGGCCCAGGAGGTAAGTGGGAGTGGAGGATGGCCACATCTCCCTTCACCAAGTGGATGTGGGGTATAAGAGTAAAAAGATGAGTGTCGTACCTTTTCAGTCTTGCAGGTCCCGAGTGTCCTTGGGGTTTCTGGAAAGCAGAATGTGTTCTTAAGTCCCAGGAATCTGAGAGAGCACTGTCTCTTTAAATATCCAAAATAGTCAAGTTGCTTTTTAAACCTCCAATATGGCGGCACTCTCTGGACTGGAAAAAATCCCACAGTTCAGCTCACCTCTCTCTTCACCTTTTCCGTTTGTTCCCCAGCCACTGTGCACAGTCCTGTGTGCAGTCCCTGGCTAGCAGGGTGATTTTTAGGCTAATTCTTAGATCCTATCACGACTGGGGAATGTCCAAGCTGTCTGTGTCATCAGGATCGCTCAGGATCACTGCCAGACTGCAGCTCTGTATGTCTTATTTTTTGGTATTTTCATGCAAATTCTTCTGCTAGTTGGGGTTTAGTCCACTTTTATATCCTTCCCTTCAAGGCTCAGGGGTTCAAGGTTATCTTCTGTGTCTGTGTTAATTGGTTTCCCTTTTCTTTGTTGAAGAGGGTCTGTGCAGTCTTTCTGCCTAGTCTGCCATCTTGCCAGAACTCTGCCATATATATCCTTAAATATAATACATACATATATATATATATATATACACATATACATACATACATATATATATATATATATATATGTTTAGCAAGGTATATCCTAAAACTGTTCTGTATAATTAAAGCTAAAACCTTAAGCCTAATAGTCACCTTGTTCACATTTGATATGGTTAAACAATCATGCAATGGAGATTATAATCATAATAAAATGATAAATACATTCTCAGAAAAAGAAAATTTCAACAGAGAAAAAAAAATCACATTAAAAATAGTTTGATTTTAAATAAAAAGCATAGCCTATACACATAACTTTCACAGACCCTTAAATCTTCAGATCCAGACTGTACTAATGTATATATTTAAATAAATTAGCATACCTATAATCCTAAAAGAGATTCTTCTTAACAGGATGCTTTATTTATTCCCAGTCTTCAGGTTAATAAGTCTCTGTTGGAAGTCCGAGCTTGAGAGAAATGTAATACTGCTTATTCAAAAGGGATTTGAGTCACCTACTGTAGGAATGTTATTATGCAAGATATATTGTGCCAGACACTGTATTGTAACATGAAGTTAATCCATGAAAGTCCTTTTTGAAGAAGAAGAAAGTAATTTGTAGTCACTCTCCTCCCATATTGTAAATGTAATCTTTGAAGTACATTTGAAATTATTTGATTCATATTAATGATGTGAAAAAACTTCAGGTAAATCTTATAATCCAAAAATTACATAAGTGTTTTGGCTGTATTGGAAAGATTGTGGCATCCAAGGATACATTGACATAAACTACAAAATAATGATGTATTTGTCCACCAGATAAGTCAAGAGAAAAGAAAATGGGAAAGCAGAGCACTAAAGGAAAAAAAGAAAAAACAGCTAAAAATTAATGATTTCATTTAAGTTAAAATGTAGTTTGCTTGAATAGTATCAAAATGGTGGGAGAGTTAAGCATAGCAGATCCAGCCATTAGTTGTGTTATAGACAATATGATAAAAATGTTTAATTTCAGAGAGAAATAAACCCACTCTTTCTCTCATCTTTTGAGGCAGACTGACCAGTCTGACCTTTGTTCCCTGCTACTCCATTTGCTACTAGATTGATTCAAGACTAAAACTGATTGACAGGTACTGCCTGCAAACACTGTTGGGAAGCCTTCTGGGGCTGCACTTTGTAGAATTCTTTACATTTTATTTATTCTCTGAAACTCACAGAAAACTAAAGGAAGTCACATCCAGAAATCAATCATTTTGAGCAAATATGTTTCCAAAAATGTTCCACTCCCCATGACTCCTTTATTCCCCATTGTTTGTATATACATAAACACCCTGAATATATATAGTTTTCAAAATGTATTCATCTAAATGGTTAATTCATTGACCAACACACTTGAGAAACAATCTTACTATAGATATTGCAGGGCTTGAAGACCTTCAGGAAAATTCATTAGTTTCCATACAAACATGAAAAATAAATTAAAAACAAACAAACAAACACAGTTTTGAGCAAGAAAAAGTTCTTCTTAAATCGAATGTGTTTGTAGTACTCTCCATCCCAACTTACTATTCCTGATAACAGAGAGGTCTTGGAGGTCGTTATTCAACTTCACCATTAGCTCATCTAGATACACAAGGACCAATACTGTATCTAACTTGTCCTGTTGCTCAGATTTCTTTTAAGGTCATGGCTACTACTACAGTCCTATGCCCAACCCATAATTACTTTTACTAATTAAAAAATATATAATTTATTTATCTATAGAACATCAGAGGGCATTGTCAGAGAAAGCTTTTGATCTAGTCCAGATAAAAGATATTGTTGGGGGGTCAGAAATGAGAAAACAAGGAGCCCTGGTGGCACAGGTGGGTGATTTGAACCTATGAGCCACTCTGAGGGAGAAAGATGTGACAATGTACTACTGTATAGATTCCCATGCCATCGAGTCAATTCCAACTTGAACTGAATTCTTTAGGAGAATAGAATTGTGCCATAAGGTTTCCAAGTGATCTCTACGGAAGCAGATCACCTCATCTTTCTCATATAGAAAAGCTGGTGGATTTGACCAATCACGCATTTGGTTAGCAGCCGAATGCTTTAGCCACTGCACCATAAGAGCTCCTGTCATATACATTACCTTGGAAACTATACGGCGAAGTTTTACCATGCTATATAGGGTGTCTATGAGTCAGAATTCACTTAGTGACAACATGTTTTGGGTGGTACAAATGGTTAATGTTCTTGACTACTAACCAAATAGTTGGAGTTCAAGTTCATCCACAGTTACCATGGAAGAAATATCTGGCAATGTTGTCTGAAAAGTCGGTCACTGAAGACCCTATGGAGGAGAGTTCTACTGTGAGACACATAGGGTCACCAATGAGTTGAAATCATCTCAGCCACGTGGGGGGGGATATACATATATATATGTTTGCATGTGTATATATGTATATATATATTCAACAAAATATAAAAGATAGTTACACATTGGGTTAGAAGTGTTAAAATGCAAAAATTATTATATTGCAATTGTATATGACTAGATATTCACAGATCAGAAAATTTAATAGTTAGATTCTTGACAATTCAGCTTCCTACTTCTCTAATCCTAAAAATCCTTACTCTCTTATTTAAATAAATTAAATATTTTAGCATATAAATAGACTTTTTAGTCGATAAAAGGAAACTAGAGGCACAAACATACTTTACTAGTACATAATAAATTTGCATCAGATTCATCAAGCTTTCTGTAAAAAAAGAAAAAAGAAAAAGAAACAAACACATATGAAACATGTACTCTAGGGGGGGAAATGTACCTTCTATCCTATTGTCCTCAAAACATGGGATCAACTGGAGAAAACTGTACTCTATGGCATCACTTCTCTGGGCAATGATAAATAGTAACTTGTCTAGAGATGAAGAAGAGAAAGT
>NW_006921702.1:7579294-7580442 GCF_000298275.1 Orycteropus afer afer | reverse complement strand
CAGGGATTGTGAGGCTGGCACAGGACCAGGCAAAATTTTGTTCTGTTGTGCATAGAATCACTGTGACTTGGCCCTGACTCAATGGCGTCTAACAACAATAACAAAGTGGTTCAGTGGTAGATGTGTTGGAGACTCAAAATTGAGTCCTGGGCAACACATCTCAGGTGCAGCCTTCTGTCAATGAAAAATTTTACAAAGAAAATGCACTGACCCCTTGGTCATTGCACATTTTTTTTTCTGTTAAAGAAGATATATTATAATTAAATTCTAACTATTAATCTCTAGATCTAAAGACATGTATATTTGAACTACCCTTAAAATATATTAACCACATTGCTATCGAATCCATTCCAACTTGCAGTGACCCAATAGGGCATAGGTACAACTGCCCCATAGTGTTTCCAAAGGCTGTAAATTTTTATGGAAGCAAACTACATTTTTTTCCTGCTAAAGCATATTAAGTGGGAAGAGCAGGAGAAAGGGGATTAAAAGGCAGGAAGCCAGAGAGAAGGGTGGTCAGCCGAAGGGATTAGGTGAGGAGAGGAAACTCAGGCCCGCCCAGAGTAGCAGGTTGGAAGAGCAGGAGAAAGGGGATAAAAGCCAGGAACGCAGATAGGAGAGCAGTCAGCCCCAGGGTTACAGGTGAGGAGAGATAACTCAGTGATGCCCAAAGTAGCCAGTGGGAAGAGCAGGAGAAAGGGACTTAAAAGCCAGGAAGCCAGAGAGAAGAGCAATCAGCCAAAGGGATTAGTTGAGGAGAGGAAACAGGGCCACCCAAAGCAGCAGGACCGGACAACAGGAGAAAGGGGATAAAAGCCTGGATCCCAGACAGAGGAGCAGTCAGCCCCAGGGACAACTCAAGTATGCACAAAACAGCAGAGAAAAAGAGCAGGAGAAAGGGGATTAAAAACCAGGAAGCCAGACAGAGGTATAGTCAGCCGCAGGGACCCAGTTGGGGGTGATACAAGAGGTCTCCAACAGCAAGACAAACTTGTCTGTCAGTTTGTCCTACTGTGGTGACATGTAGACTTGAGTTTTGAGGCTGAGTCTTTGGTGTTTAAATCCCAGCGAGATGCACCTGGTGCACAGGTAACAGCCCAGCTTATAGACTGAGACAGACTAGGAAGAAGGAAGAGGCCGTCCACTTC
>NW_006921702.1:7565521-7579194 GCF_000298275.1 Orycteropus afer afer | reverse complement strand
AGTATAGCAGGGATTGTGGGGCTGGTGCGGGATCAGGCAGTGTTTCGTTCTGCTGTGCATGGGGTCGCTATGAGTCGGAAACGACTTGACGGCACTTAACAACAACAACAACAAAGTATATTAGGAACTAGAAAAGCTGAAAAAAGAAACAATATACTACTGTTCCTAATTTAACTTAGTTTTGACTGCGAGCCAGAAGGCTGGCAGTTCAAACCCACCAGACACTCCTAGAAAGGAAGATTGGGGAATCTACTTCCATAGTGACACTTACTGCCTCAGAAACCCAAGGAGAGGTTGCTATGAGTAGGATCTGATTCGATGGCAGTGAGTTTGATTTTTGTTTTTAATTATATTTTGGTCACATCTCAGTGATATTATCAATTTTTGTTATTGCCATTTAGAAATGAGATTTTTAACCACCGTTTTATCCATTTCTCTATGAAGTAAATCTAGAATTTGAATAACAAGTATATTCTTTCACCACTTGTTATGATGGTAAACCATACCAGTTGATTTTAAGTCAAATTCTATGTCAGATAGTCCTCTGCTCCATAGACTTTTCAATGTCTCATTGTTGTACATCCCCAGTCCTTTCTTCCATGGCACCTCGGGTGGGCTCTGCTAGCAGCCAAGTGCCTTAACTGCACAACCCGGGGACTCCTGCTACTACAGTATTCACAGGCAAGGGTCTACTGCTATAATCAATCTCACTTGTTTATCAACTTTGCTCAATGATGACTTCATCATCAGATCCAAGATTTACTCCTCCTTTAACTTTGTGAAAACAGGGCTTTTGTTACATGAATAGCACATCTGCAAAGCTTAAACAGAGCCCTGCAACTTCATCCTTTGTCCTTAATTATCAAGATTTTATGTGCATGTGAAAGCAGCTTTTTTATCTCTACAACTGTGTGAGAGTGACATTTGAGACTGATTTTATTATTTCTGAAGGAGAAGAAAACAAGATAACAGGAGAGGATTTTCTTTATTAGATAAATAATTTCTTGAATAACTCACTCTGGTTATGCAATCACAGTGACAAGTAATGCACTGTAGCTGGGGAAAGTTACCTTTCCCAGTTGTCTTTGACAAAGATGGACACAGAACAGGTGGATAAGTTTGCAGAGTACCTAAGATCTTTTGGGGATGAAGGACTCTTCTCTTGGGAAACAAGTTTTTTATGGTGGGTTGGACTAGGTCCTTCTGAGGGTCACTGGCCCCAGAGGAAAATTCACCATGGGGGGAAGTAAACCGGATCAGTGACAGAAACCAACATGAGAACTCACTGCACTGCTTCCTAGAGTACAGTTCACAGGTAGTACACAGGTTACAAGACTAATAAATATTATACCCCCATCTCTCCCTCTCTCTCTCTCTCTCATACACACACATACCCCTTATACATTTACATGGTAAGGTTAATAAAAATTTTCACTAAAATCTCATGACTTTCATGTTAACCATCATGAGGGACTTAAAAGCTATGCATATGTTATAGGTATTAAATCTGTTCCTCTCTAATCACATTTACTTAAATTATAGTACTTTTTGGTTAATGTAATTTTATGTCATTTCAAGATATTTATTGTGTCAAAATTGTACTATTGTTATTTCTAGTGGATTATGGTAGCAGATCCTGTAGCTAGTGCCTAAGGCATTTGTCTGTTAACTAGAAGGCTGGTGGTTCAAACTCACCAGCCACTCCTCAGAAAGAGGGTTGGGCAATCAATCTACTTCTATAGTGATACCACCTCTAAAATGCAAGGAGGGGTCACTGTGAGTAGGATCCGACTTGAAGGCAGTGAGGTTTTTTTTTTTTTGGGGGGGGGTATAATCCATATAACTCACAAAAAATGATTAGTTGCAAAAAAGTGGCTCATTAATATAAATTAATGATGAAAATAGTAACTATATTATAATTCCAAATAATACTGTAAAAGTAAATAGGATTCCAAGGCAGAGATTGTGAGGCTGAGACAAGTAAAACATACCGTAGGAAACATTCCCCACAAATAGAATTAAAAAGGAGAGTGTGATTGTTTTTGTTATTGTTGTTAGTTGCCATTGAGTTGATTGCAACTTACAGTGGCTTCATGTGTGTATAATAGAACTGCACTCCATAGGGTATTCAAGGATGTGATTTTTTGGAAGCAGCTAATTGCTAAGCTTTTGTTTAGTAGTCCAGTGCTTAACGATTTGTGTCGTCTAGACCTTTGTATAGTATGATTAGGTAGTATAAATATAAATAAATGAAAATTGAATTTTTTTGTCTGCAATCGAATTGCTACAAAATTCAGTGCATAACTTTGAAGAAATGGAATCGTTTTCTTAAAAATTATTCAATCAACTATACTTTGTGTTTTGGATAAATGAAAGTAATTCTTTCCAATATGAATAATAAATGGTGTGATTATATGTGGGGAAGAGAATAAAACTATAGAGTTATCATTCATGTTCTACTCCACACTGCACAATAATACTATTGAAATGTTTAATGTAAAACCATCCACAAGTTTAACAACAAATGCTGTGTAAGCTATCTTAACTAATATTGACCTCAGTGGCCACTGGAATTAACTTTCCATTGCCTGTGAAAAACCTACTGACTAATTTCAAAGTGAGGCTGGCTCCTCATGGCTCATCAGTATGTCAACACTTTTCTTCTTCTCCTAGTTGAGTTTTATCCTTATAGTCAATTATCTTTGTTCCAAAATATGTTTATGATAGTTGGGCTCATTATTGTAATTATTTAATTTCTTTAAGTGTTGTATATAGGAGCTCTGGTGGCATAGTGCCTAAGACATTTGACTGCTAACCAGAAAGCTGGCAGTTCAAACCCACCAGCCACACTAGGAAGGAAGACTGGGCAATCTACTCTTGTAGTGATACTGCTTCAGAAAACCAAGGAGGGGTCACTACGAGTCGGATATGACTCGAGAGCAGTGAGTATAGCATATAGTATATAAATGTAATGTAAATTGATGTACTATGGATATAAAACAGAGAGTCATTCCAACTAAAACTAAGTTGAATGTTTTGGAAAAATAACCAATGACTAAAGATCATCAAAAATATTAGTGTCAAAGTAGAGGGACAAGTTTGAAGGATATAATGGGCCAGAAATCATACAAATCTAGAGGGACTGTGTATGCTGCTTCTCAAGTATATGTAGATTCTCACTCCTGTTTAAAAAGGCCTAAACTAGAAGCTATCTATGAGATGTTATGGGTGTGTCAAGAAAGAGTGTACTGAGAGCCAGTAAAATAAATAAATAAATAAACAAACAAACAAATAAATAAATAAATAAACTGTCATAAAGTTGATTCTGATTCTTAGCAACCCTTTAGGACTCGAGTCCTAACAGCCCAAAACGGGTTCCAAGGCTCCAAAGCTATAGATATTTAAAGAAGCAGACTGCCCCATCTTTCTCAGTGAAGTGCCTGATGATTTCAAACTGCCAATCTTAGGGTTAGCAGTTGAATGTTTTAACCACTACACCACCAGAGTCCCTGAGAGCCAGTAGGGTCTCATAACAAAAGAAATATGTCTATGTTATGTCAATAACATTTTACTCCATATTTTCATTGACTTGTTCAATTAAACCACAAACCACATCAGACAGACATACGTTTACTGTCTGTCTTATATAAGAATTCCATACAAGTCATGAGCCATTTTATTTTATTTTAAACCTCATTATATATGGATTGATTGATACAATGACACTAAATTTGGAAAAGCTATTATTGTTACTTAGGCACACCAAAGGAAATGTTGTTTTCCTGCCAGATTAAACAACAGATATGCAGAGCACAACAAAAATTTGGATATGTGAAGGAGAGTTCTGGTAGCACAGTACCTAAGGCATTTGACTGCTAACCAGAGGCTGGCAGTTTAAACCTCCCAGCCACTCCATGGAAGGAAGATGGGGCAATCTACTTCTATCAAGATTTACAGCCTCAGAAACCCAGTGGAGGTTGCTATGAATCGAAACATACTCCAATGGCAATGAGTTTGTTTAGGAGCAATGGTGGCACAGTACGTAAGGCATTTGACTGCTAACCAGAAGGCTGGTTATCCAAACCCACCAATCACTACTTGGAAGGAAGACTAGGCAATCACTTCTGTAGAGATACCGCCTTGGAAACCCAAGAAAGGGTTGCTATGAGTTAGAACTGACTCAACAGCACTGAATTTGGTTTGGTTTTTGAGGTAGAGTTGCCTAACCACTGCCTTGCCTGTAAATTTGGAAATTCATGGTAATGGGAAACTAATCCTTCAAAAAAATGCATGCCACAGAAGAATCCATGCCTCAAGAAACCCACACTACAGGAGAAAGCATGCTATCCACACTAAAAGAAAATCTAATCTAGACAAAAATGGATGCTACAGGAGAAGACATTCTGCAGGAAGACCCAATAAAAATCAATGATACAGAAAAATACATGCTGCTGGAGAAGGAATATTTTTCATTGAATCAGTTAATGATTGATTACTTTGTGAGTACAGGCATTATGACAGGTCCTGACTGAAGGCCCATTGTAATGACATCTATTTTAATTATTGAACATCGACATCATCATCATCCTCATCATCATCATCATCATCATAAAAGCTTAACTTAGCACTTATTAACTATTTTCCACTTCAAAATGACACTGCAATGTAGATATTTTTATGAACCCTACACTATAGAGAAGTAAACTGAGACAGAGACAGATGAATTAACCTGTTTAAAATGACACAGTGACTAACTGGAAATACTAGACAAAAAATGCAAATCTTCTGGCTGCCCTTTCTCCTCTATGATGCCATATTGTCTCTCAGCCACATTCACTGATGACCACACATACTAGGACAAGTCCAGGCTTTAATTTTCCATACGAATGCATGATGTCTGTAGACAAATGCACTCATACAAATTTTTCATATTATGTCTTGAAAAGACCTTACCTATAACTTCAAGAGGATGAAAAAAGTAATTCAAAACAAAACAAAAAAATGTTTCTCAGCAATAACTTTACCCTCTTGGACAGTCAATAGAGCCTATGTCAAAATATCACAATGTTTAACATCATGAAAAAGATCATAGGGTTTCTTAATAAGATTGAATATGATTGTAAATAATTTGACTTCTAATTATATAACTATTTCCTAGGCTTTGATGGTTTTCTTCTCTCATTAGAGCAAAAAAGTCAATAGCAAATCATTAGATATGAAAATAAAACACAACACAACACTATGTCCAAGAGGAAAAACAAAAGTAAATATTTTTCAGAGTGAAATTAATCCAGATTAGATATGCGGCCACTGGTATACCTAATTGAAATGTACAAGGATCTGTTTTTAGTGCTAATAGTCTGTCAACTTGGTTCCAACAAGGGACTGAAATTAGTCTTCCATGAGAAGGATTTCTATGATTTCTGAGTCCATTGTTGATATTTCTGACATGTCTATCTGACAGAGGCACCAGACTCTTGATGTATTTCTACCAACTTATGATCATGAACTACATAATTGTAATTTAATATAAAGAAAGTAATAACTCAACTCTCTGTATTGCCATTGAATCGAATCTGACTAATAGCAACCCCTTTTTGGGTTTCCAAGGCAGTATCTCTGCAGAAGTAGATTTCCCAGTCTTCCTTTGAAGAGTGGCTGATGGGTTTGAACTTCCAGTCTTCTGGATAGCAATCACATGCCTTTAGGCACTACACCACCAGAGCTACTGTGAATTGAGTAATGAGAAAAAAATTGGTGGTGGGGGGGTTGACTCAAATTCCCAATACATCACAGCCTTTATACCTGAGAGAGTGGAATATATCTTCTAACCAAGAGGGGGCAGTGTGCCAATGGGTTGGAGCCTGAGAAGGAAATTAACAGAGGCATGTTGTTTTTGTTATGTGCTGTCGAGTCAGACCCAACCCATAGCGACCCCTCCTTGGGTTTCCGAGGCAGTATCACTATGGAAGTAGATTGCCCAACCTTCCTTCCGAGGAAACAGAGGCATAACACTAGTATATATGTGCTTGAAATCCTTATTCCACTACCAAATGGGGGAAAAAAAAAAGTTTAAGACATAGCAGTTTTCTGAATGCATCTCTGAAGATCTGTAGCGAATTTTCATTGCCATTTTTAATGGTACTCTCTTTTCTTTTTTATCACAAATATTGTTGGATGAGGTATAACCCACTTGCCTTTAAATCTGTATGGGTATAGGTATATACTAGAACATGAGTGTAATAATTTCCAGGTGTAAAAGTAATTTTTGTCAAAGTTCTCTTTATATTATTTATTTGTTATAATTATTATTGCATATATATCTCTATCTATATCTATTTATATATAATTGTAAAGAAATATAAAGTATTTAAATTTTATATTCATACATTCAATTAATAAATCCTCATGTAGATCTAAAGTGGTTTAATTTGTTCAAAACGTGCTCAAGTAATTTCTTCCTTTTTTAAATCCCTTCTCTCTATAATCCAGTGTTTCCTGATTGTGGGCAGGAAGGTAACTGCTTATCTGATACTTCTATCTGTATTTAATTTCTGTGGGTGATATGATGTGTCACTGCCAGAGTCATTTTATTAATTAACAAATCTTTCTGTACGGCTCACTATGTGATAGAGTTCTTTACAAATATTAACTCATTTTACCCTCATGATAATCATATGAGGTTGTCATAATCATAACTTCCACTTTACAGATTAAAACAAAGAAATGAAAAATACATCCGAGGCACAGATTGCTTAATAAATTACCCAAGGTGATTCCAGGGACCTAAGAATAGACTCTGTTTGCCAAGGAAGGCAGGGATATATGGGAGGCTGACTATGGGAAAGAACACAGATGGTGAGGGTATGCATGCTGTCAACTAGCAAACAGAGGAGAACCGTACCCTGCTTACTTAGATAACATCCAAAACAAAACAAAGAAAACAAACATCTTGGGCAATACAATCACCAATTAAATATAAACACAAAAACATCACAATGTCGTGGAACAACACAGAATCACAGTCTACAAAATTAAACAAGATAAAGCAGGAGAAACAAGAGACCAGGTTATAGACCCAGAGCACATCCCTGAAGAAGGAACAGCATTGTAATTCACTGATAAGGAATTCAAAGGAATTATATTCAGGTACATTCAGTGGATTGAGAGACAGATCAACACTGACAAAATTGAGGAAAACACAGAAAATTCTAGAACAATTTTGAAAGACAATACAAGAACAAAATGACAAAATAAATGAAAAATTACAAATGATTTGAAATCTACAGATAGAAATCCAGGAGATTCATACTAAATTTTCAGGAATACATAATACACTGAACAGGCAAAGGAGTAGAATTGAACCAATGAAAAACAGAATTAATGAGATTGAAGACAAATACCTGCATAATTCTTTAGAAAAGAGCTAGTCAGAAAAAAAAGATCAAAACAAAATGAAGAAACCTAAGGTTTATGTGGGATACCATTAAAAGGAATATTCTACATGCAATCAGAATTCCAGAACAGGAAAAGACAAATAAAACCACAGAGAAAATTGTCAAAGATTTGTTGGAAGAGAATTTCCCTGGTAGGATGAAAGATGACTCTACCCATACAAGAAGTCCAATGAACACCAAAGAGGATAGACCCCAAAGGAAAATCACCAAGACATATTGTGGTGGCTATGTTTTTGAGTCAAGTTGGCTGGGCCTGGTTGAGAGGCTGGGCAGCTGGTGGTAGTTATTCCCCATGATGAGACTGGCAATCAACTACATGGTGGGATCTACCACAAGCAGCTGAGTAGCTACCTTTGGGATATAGTCTGCTTCCTGTATTTAAGGAGAAGCTTTGAGAATGATCTCTAGCTTATGGCATGCTTGGACCCTGTGTGTAGTCGTGTCATTGCTCAGCAGCCTGCTCTGCTCTGCTGGCCTTGGGACTTACAATGGACTTAAGTCAATGGCCTACCATGTGGTTTGGTAACATCAGGACTGTGCCTTTTTACTTGTCAACCTTGGGGCTTCTCAGCCTCAGCAGCCTGCAGCTGTCTGAGTGAAGAAATGCCCCTAGCTCCAGTGGGCCGAGAGCAGGAGGCAGTGCTGGACCCCAAGTTTGAGGGGCTTTTACTCAGCCCCTAGAGAGCCTGGTACTTTGAACTTGGACTTAAAGCCTCCAAATTGTAAGAATAAACTCCTGTTTGTTAATGCCATCCCATTTGTGGTATATATTCTTGTCAGAGTGGCACTAGGTAACCAGAACACATATCATCATCAAACTCACCAAAACCAAAGACAAAGAAAGGATCCTAACAGCAGCAAAGGAAAAAATGAAAAGTTATCTACAAGGGGCAACCAATAAGACTAAGCTCAGATTTCTCAGCAGAAATCATACAGGAGAGAAAAAAATGAGATGGTAAATATAAAACCTGGAAAGGAAAAAAAAAAAAAAGTGCAACTAAGGATTATATACCAAACAAAATTGTCTCTCAAATTGTTGTTGTTAGGTGCCATCAAGTTGTCCCTGATGCATAGCGACCCTATGCACAGCAGAATGAAACACTGCCCAGTCTTGTGCCAGCTTCATGATCCTTGCTATACCTGAGCCCATTGTTGCAGCCACTGTGTAAATTCATCTAATTGAGGGCCTTCCCCTTCTTCATTATCCCTCCACTTAACCAAACATGATAATCTTCTCCTGGGAATGCTTTCTTCTGACAACATGATTAAAGTAGGTAAGATGAAGTCTGGCCATTCTTGCTTCCAATGTGCATCCCAGCTGCACTTCTTCCAGGACAGATTTGTTAGTCCTTTTAGCAGACCATGGTAGTACACTTAGCATTCTTCTCCAACACCACAACTCAGAAGCATCAACTCTTCTTTGATCTTCCTTATTCATTGTACAGATCTCACATGCATAACAGGTGAAAATAACATGGCTTGGATTAGGCGCACCCTAGTCTTCAAGAAGATATCTTTGCTCTTCAGCACTTTAAAGAGGTCTTTTGCAGCAGATTTGTCCAATGCAATACATCATCTGATATCTTGATTGCTGCTTCCATTGGTGTTAATTGTAGAACCAAGTAATATGAGATCACTGACAACATCAATCTTTTCTCCATCCACTGTGAAGCTGTTTATTGGGCCACTTCTGAGGATTTTTTTTTCTTTGTATGGAAGTGTAATCCATATTGCAGACTGTAATCTTTAATCCTCATCAGGAATTATTTCAACTCATCCTGACTTTCAGCAATAAAAGTTGTGTCATCTGCATATCACAGGTTGATAATGATTCTTCCTCCAATCCTGATGCCACATTCTTCATATAACCTAGCTTCTCAGATTATTTACTCAGTGTACAAGTTGAAAAAGTATGGTGAAAGAATACAACCTGGGCACACTCCCTTTTTTATTTTGAACCATGCAATATGCCCTTTTAGTGTTCAAGTGACAGCCTCCTGATCTATGTAGAGGTTCCTCATTAATACAATCAAGAGTTCTTGAATTCCCATTCTTGTCAATGTTATCCATAATTTGTTATGATGCACACAATCCAATGCTTTTGCATAGTCAATAAAACATAACTAAACATTTTTCTGGAATTCTTTGCTTTCAGCTAAGATCCATCTGACATCAGCAATGATATATCCCAAGTTCCATGTCCCCTTCTGAATCCAGCTTGCATTTATGGAAGCTCTCTGTCAATATACTGCTTCAACCATTTTGTATTATCTTCAGTAAGATTTTGCCTCAAATATTATGGTAAAATTAGCACATTTCCACATAAGCAGAAATTAAGGGAATTTGTTAAAACCAGATCAACCTTACAAGAGATGCTAAAGGGAGCCCATTGGACAGAGAAGCAACAATATCCAACAACAACTGACCATTAACACACATGATGACATAGCCCAGAAACCAACCCAGCTATGGAAATATCCAAAGTAAATAAGCCTACAACATTGTAAACAGGGAACCAGAGATATCAATTGACAAATGAGGACAAATACAAACCAAAAAGAGGAAAAAACTGTGTCATTACAGAACTTCTAGATGGTAGGGAAGTCAAGACAACTACAAAATAGAGTAGACTTCTCTAAACTTGGAAAGAAAACTATAAATCACAGGATAACCTCAAAGAAAATGAAAAACCATCACATCAAAAAAGAGGACCTGCATAAATATTCAGCAAATACTAAAACAATAGCAATGAAGGAGGTGATAACGTGATTCATAAACAAAATGAGCTCAGCGTAGAAAATTATATGGAACAAAGAAATCGACACCACAAAAAAGCACATAACAAAAATGACAGCAACAAATTCATATTTACCTATAATTCCACATCTGGCACGGAACTTATCTCTAAGATTTATGGCAGAAGAGTGGATGACCAAACTATGGTACATACACATAATGGAAAGCTATACAGCACTAAAGAATAATGTATATGCTGAGTGACATAAATCAATTCCAGAAGGACAAATATAGTATTAATTCTTTGTGGAGGGTCAAGGAAAGGTTTATATATGGAGGGAAATTTTCTTTGTTGGTTGCCAGGAGTGGGAGTGGAGAGGAGGGAATATTGCAAAAAACCATTAAAAAAAAAATGCATTGACCCATGTCACTTTAATTTCTGTGTAATTCACAGTACATAAATTATATTTCAACAAAATACATTAAAAAAAGAAAAGAAGAAAAAAATTACCAACAAAAAAAATCCCTGGCCCAGACAGTTTCACTGGTGAATTCTGCTGAACATTCAGAGAAGAACTGACACCAATCCTACTCAAAATATTCCAGAACATAAAAAAAGATGGAATCCTTCCAAATTCATTTTATGAAGCAAGCATAACCTTGATACCAAAACCAGGCAAAGTTCTCACTAAAAAGGCAAATTACAGACCAATACCCTCATGAATATAGATGCAAAAATCTTCAACAAAATCCTAGCCTATAGACTCCAACAACATACCCCCAAAAATAATACATTATGACCAAGTGGGGTTCATGCCAGCTATGTAAGTTCAACACTAGAAAAACAATCAACGTCATTCATCACATAAGTAAAACAAAGGAAAAGAATCACATGATCATATCAATCGATGCAGAAAATGCATTTGATAAAAACTTGATAGAAACTCTCAGCAAAATAAGAACAGAAGAGAAATTCCTCAACACAATGAAAGGCATTATTCATTATTCTCAATGGAGAGAAACTGAAACCACTTCCCTTGTGAACAGGACCCAGACAAAGCAGTCACTGCTATTCAACATTGTATTGGAAGCCCTAGCCAGGGCATTAAGGCAAGATAAGGACATCAAAGGCATCGAAATTGGGAAAGAAGAAGTCAAATTATCCCTATTTGTTCATGATATGATCTTATAAATAAAAAACCCACAACACTCAGCAAAAAAATAAAATAAAAATACTGGAACTAATTGAGAGATTTAGCATAGTGACAGGATACAAGATCAAAATACAAAATCAGTTGTATTTCTCTACACCAGCAAAGAGAATGCTGAAAAAAGAAATAAGGAAATCAATACCATTTACAATAGTTACTAAAAATAAAATAAAATAAAATACTTGGGAATAAATCTTACCAGGGACACAAAAGACCTGTACAAAGAAAACTATAAAAGACTACTTCAAGAAATCATAAAAGATCTACATAAATGGAAGAATATACAACGCTCATGGATAGGAAGAATGAACATTGTGAAAATGTCAATTCTACCCAAAGAAATCTATACATTCAATGCAATACCAATACAGATCCCATCAACATTCTTTAAGGATATGGAAAAATCAGTCACTAATTTTATATGGAAAGGAAAGAGACCTCAGATAACCAAAGCAATATTGAAGAAGAACAAAGTAGGTCTTACACTCCCACATCTCAAAACCTGCTATATAACCACAGTAGTTGTGGTAGTTAAGTTTGGATGGGCCTGGTTGAGTGGCTGGGATCTGGATTTAGTATTTCCAATGATGAGACTGGTAATCCACTCCATGTTGGAATATACTGTGAGCAGCTGAGTAGCTGCTTTAGGGATATGGCCCACTTCCTGTGTATAAGAAGAAGTCCTGGGGAACAGTCTCTAGCTTATGGCACACTTGACCCCTGCATATAACTGTACCTTTGTTCAGCATCCTGCCATACTCTGCCAACTTTGGGACTTTCAATGGACTTTGATTAATGGCCTGCCATGTGGTTTGGTAACATCAGGACTGTGACTTTTTACTTGTCAACCTAGGGGTTGTCAGTCTCAGTAGCCAGCAGCTGTCTGAGTGAAGAAAAGGCGCTAGCTGCAATGGGCCAGAAGCAGGAGGCAGAGTTGAAGCCCAAGATTGAGGGGTTTTCACCAAGCCCCTAGAACCTTGAACTTTGAACTGAGACTTAAAGCCTCCAACCTGTAAGATAATAAACTCTTGTTCCTTCAAGCCATCCCATTTGTGGTATATTCCTGTCAGAGTGGCACTAGGTAACCAAAACAGTAGTCAAAACAGTCTGGCACTGGTACAAAAACAGAGACATAGACCAGTGGAACAGAATTGAGAACCCAGAAATAAATCTCTTGATGTATGGTCAGCTGATTTTCGACAAAAGGCTAAAATCCACTAAATAGGTAAGAGATGATCTCTTTAACAAATGGTCCTGGTAAAACTGGATATCCATTTGCATAACAATGAAGCAGATCTGTACCTCACACCATACTCAGAACTAACTCCAGATAGATCAAAGACTTAAATGTGAAACCTAAAACTATAAAGTTCCTTAAGCAAAAACTAGGAACAAGTTTGTTGTTGTTGTTGTTGTTATGTGCCGTCGAGTCGGCCCCGACTCATAGCGAGACCCCTCCTTGGGTTTCCGAGGCAGTATCACTACGGAAGTAGGATTGCCCAACCTTCCTTCCGAGGACTGGCTGGTGGGTTTGAACCGCCAGCCGTCTGGTTAGCAGGCAAGTATCTTAGCCACTATGCTACCAGAGCTCCTAGGGGCAAGTTTAGGGGCTCTAAATTATGGCATAAATAGTCTGTCAAGCATAACCCAAAATATATGGACAGTTGAAGATAAACTAGATGAGTGGAACTTTCTAAAAATTAAATTTTTATGTGCTTCCAAAGACTTCTCCAAAAGAGTCAAAAGAGAAACTACAGACTGGGAAAAATTTATTCCACACCAAGATACCATACAGGGGACTTATCTCTAAAATTTATAGAAAACTCTCATACCTCAACAACAAAAAGAAAAATAATCCAATTAAAGATGGGCAGAAGACATAAAGAGACACTTCACCAAAGAGGATATTCAGGCTGTCAGCAAATACATGAAGAAACGGTCACAATCATTAGCTATCAGAGAGATGAAAATTAAAACAATAATGAGATACCATCTCACTCTAGCACTAATGGCAAAGTTCAACATGACAGAAAATAACAAATACTGGCAAGAATGTGGAAAGATTAGGACTCTCATACATCACTGGTGACTGTGAAAAAAGAAAATTAAAGACAAATATTCCTCATGAAGATAGATGAGAAAATCCTCAACAAAATCCTAGCCGATATAATCCAACATAATATAAAAAATAATAATAATACCATTATACCATTTCATGATGAGTGAGATGCATAACAGGTATACAAGGATGGCTCAACACAGAAAAATG
>NW_006921702.1:7563962-7565136 GCF_000298275.1 Orycteropus afer afer | reverse complement strand
GGCCCCAACTCACAGCGACCCCTCCTTGGGTTTCTGAGGCAGTATCACTACGGAAGTAGGATTGCCTAACCTTCCTAAGAGTCAATATTATTCTCAATAGAGTAAAAATGAAAGCATTCCCTTGTGAATGAGAACCAGATGAGAATGTGTTCTGTCACCACTCACAGTCAACATTGTCTTGGAAGTCCTTGTGACAGCAATAAGGAATGAATGGGAAATTAAAGTCATCCAAATTGGCAAAGTAGAAGTAACACTATCTGCATTTACAGATTACATATTATCTAATATGATCCTGTGCATAGAAAATCTGAGACTCAGCAAAAAAAAATCTATGGGAATAGATTGAAAGATTCGGCAAAGTGACAGTGTACAAGATTACTACAAAAAAAAAAAAAAATTAGTTGGATTTCTCTACACCAACAAAGAGAAATCTGAAATGGAAAACAATATCATTTACAATAGCTTCCAAAAAGATAAAATACTTATGAATAAATCAAACTGGAAATCCAAAAGACTTACACATTAAAAAAAAAAAAAAAAAAGAGAGAGGATTCTCAAGATGACAGACTAGGCAGAAAGACCGCACAGACCCTCTTCAACAAAGAAAAGGGGAACCAATTAATACAGACACAGAAGATAATCCTGGACCCCTGAGTCTTGAAGGGAAGGATATAGAAGTGGACTAAATCCCAACTAGCAGAAGAATTCACATGAAAATACCAAAAAAGGAGACATATGGAGCTGCGGACTGGCAGCAATCCTGAGTGAACCTGATAACACACACAGCATGGAGAGTGCAGAGTCTGGTAGAACCTAAGAATTAACCTAAAAATCAGCCCTGCTAACCAGACACTGCACAGAGGATAGTGCACGTTGGCTGGTGAATAAAAGGAGAAGCAGTAAAGAGGAAGGCAGGCTGAGCTGTGGACTTTTGCCTGTCTGGAGGGTGCAGCCATTTTGAATGTTTACAAGTGGCTTGACCATTTTGGATATTTAAAGAGACAGCACTCTCCCAGATTCCAGGGGCATAAGAACAGATTCCACTTGCCAGTAACCCAAAGGACACTCCAGACCTGGACAACAGAAAAGGTGAAACATTCCCCTTGTTATTCCTATACTCCACACCTGCTGGGTGAATGGAGGTGCAGCCATCCCCCACTTCCACCCACCGTCT
>NW_006921702.1:7561446-7562288 GCF_000298275.1 Orycteropus afer afer | reverse complement strand
AACCAGAGACATCAATTGGCAAATGAGGACAACTACAAACAAAAAGAGGGAGAAGATTGCGTAGTTACAGAACTTCTAAATGATGAGGAAGTTAAGAGAGTTGCAAGACAGAATGGACTGTTCTAAACTTGGGGAGAAAATTATAAATCATAGAGTGACCTCAAAAAAAATGATAAACCTTCATATCACAATAAAAAAGAGGACAACACAAATATTCAGCAAAAACTCAAACAACAGCAGCAAAGAAAATGATAACATGATTCATAAACATAATGATCTCAGCACAGAAAATAATATGGAAAAAAGAAACCAGGGACACCAGGAAAAAACACATAACAATATGACAGCAACAATTCACACTTGTCAATAATTACCCTGAATGTTAATGGGTTAAATGCACCACTCAAGAGATGGAGAGTTGCAGATTAAATAAGAAAACAAAACCCATCAATATGCTGCCTACGAGAGACACACCTTAGAGATAAAGACAGAAATAGACAAAAAAAAGCAAAGGTTGGAAAAAGATATATTAAACAAATGGCAACTGTAAGAAAGCAGGGTGGCAATATTAATTTCTGATCAAATTGACTTTAAGACAAAAAACACCATAGAAGACAAGGAAGGATATTATATAATTATTAATGGATCAATTGAACATGAAGATATAACCATAATAAATATCTAGTGACCCAATGAAAGAGCCCCAAAATACATAAATCAGACTTTAAATGAGTTGAAAAGCCAAAGAGATGACTCCACAGTAATAGTGGGAGACTTTAATACACCACTTTCATTGAAAGATAGAAAAACTGGAAAGAAACTCAACAAAGATGCAGAAGGGC
>NW_006921702.1:7556045-7556976 GCF_000298275.1 Orycteropus afer afer | reverse complement strand
AAGGAGAGAAGGAGAATAATAAATGAAAAAAAGGAAAAATGCAAAGAGAATATCAAGGAATAGGGTTAACCAGAAGATACAAAGGGGGAAAAAAACTTAAATTAAAAAAATAAAATTCAACCAGGTACAGGGAAAAGAAAAAATGCTGAGATGTAGGACCTGGGAAGGGGAAGATTAAGAATAACAATAAAAAGGACAAAAGTATTAAATAATATTAGTTGTTTTAAAACAGACAAATACAAGCAAACTAATCACCAGAAAAAAGAAAGCAAAAAAGAAAAAAATAAAAATAAAAAAGAGGAAAAAAAAAATTGGTGGAGGACAGGGCAAGGCACCCAGGCTCCGTCTGAGCAACCAGACTGTGATGGAGTTGCTGTAGGTCAAGAAGGTAGGTGAGAGGGTGGGATGGCCACACCTCTGTTCACCAAGCGGGTGTGGGGTATAAGATTAACAAGAGGAATTTTGTACCATTTGAGTCTTGCAGGTCCTGAGTGTCCTTGGGGTTGCTGGAAAGCAGAATGTGTTCTTAAGCCCCAGGAATCTGCTACAGCAGTGTCTCTTTAAATATGCAAAATAGTCAAGCTGCTTTTTAAACCTTCAAAATGGGAGTGCCCTCCAGACAGCAAAAGTCTACAGCTCAGCCCACCTTTCTCCTCACCTTCTCCGTTTGTTCCCCAGCCACTGTGCACAGTCCTCCTTGCAGTCCCTGGCCAGCAGGGTGAATTTTAGGTTAATTCTTAGGTCCTACCACTACTCAGGAATCTCCAAGCTTTCTGTGCCTTCAGGATTGCTGCCAGACCGCAGCTCCGTCTGTCTCCTATTTTGGTATTTTCACTCAAATTCTTCTTCTAGTTGGGGTTTAGTCCACTTCTATATCCTTCCCTTCAAGGCTCAGGGGTCCAGGATTATCTTCTGTGTCTGTGTTAATTGG
>NW_006921702.1:7548620-7555945 GCF_000298275.1 Orycteropus afer afer | reverse complement strand
TTTTCCACCTCCTAGTTTGGTGAGTAGTGACTGGGATCTTAAAAGCTAGCAAGCCATCATCTAGATGCAACAATGGGTCTCTCCTCTTCCAGAGCAAAGAAGAATGAAGAAAACCAAAAATTAATGGAAAGAATTAGTCCTAGTGACTGGCACACCATACGATCTGCAGCCTATATGACTATGAGACCAGAAGAACTAAATGGTGTCTGGCTACCACTGTCATCCACTTGGAAGGGGATCTATGTAGGAGATCCTTGGTAGCTAGGGAGAACAATGTGGAACAAAACTCAAAATCATTTGGAGAAAAAAATAAGGGGGGAGTGTGGGCCAGGTTTGCTGGTCCAATAGAACCTGGTGGAACCACTGAGACTATGGCCCTTAGATGCCCTTAAGGTCTGGAATTGAAACCACACTTGTGGCTTCCAGCCAAACAAAAGACAGGCATATGAGTCGAATATTTACCTGAGGTAGATACACTCCTTGGAGAGAACAATCATGGGAGAAACAAGGGCTGCTTATATACAGGGAGACAGCTCAGAGGGCAGGAGTGCATGGAAGGATGGACACAGGGAAGAGGTGACTAATGGGAGGAAGTGGGAGGGGAGCTGTTGCGTTGTGGTAAATTGTGGTCAATGTCATGAGACAAAGTGTATGTGAACTGCCATATGGGAAGTGACCTTGCTCTGTAAATTTTCACCCAAAGAATACACACACACACACAAAAAAATTGATCAGCAAGACATTAGGAAAAAAATAAATAAATAAACTACTGTAAGAAACCAAAAGAGACCTACATAAATGGAGGAACATAGCATGCTCATGGATAGGAAGATTTAACATTTTGAAAGTGTCAGTACTACCCAAAGCAATCTTTAGATATAATGCAATGATCCAGATTCTGCCAACATTCTTTAAAGGGGTGGAAAATTAGTTGATTTTATGCAAAAGAAAGAGACTACAGAAAAGCAACACTCTATTGAAGAAGAACACAGTAAGAGGCTTCACACTTCCCTATCTCAAAGTTTGCTATTCAGCCACAGTACAGAACAGCTTGGTAGTTGTGCAACAACAGACACAAGATCAATGAAACAGAATTGAGAACCCGGAAGTATGTCTTTCCACCTACAAACAACTGATTTTGACAAAGGTCTGAAATCCCTTAAACAGGGAAGAGGCAGTTTCCTTAACAAATGGTGTGGGCAAAAATTGTTATCCATTTCATGAAAGAAAAAAGATCCATACCTCATACCATATATAAAACTAACTCAACATGGATCAAAACCTAGATATGAAACCTACAACCATAGATCATCAAAGAAAAAGTAGGGATATTTGTTGTTGTTAGGTGCTGTCGAGTTGTTTCTGACTCATAACAAACCCATGCACGGCAAAATGAAACACTGCCAAGTTCCATGCCAGCTCCCTTATCCTTGCTATACTTGAGCCCATCGTCACAGCCACTGTGTCAATCCATCTCATTGAAGGTTTTTCCCTCTTTCATTGACCATCCATCTTACCAAGCATGACACCCTTCTCCAGGGAATGGTCTCTTATGACAACATGACCAAAGTAGGTGAGACGAAGTCTGGTCATTCTCGCTTCCAAGGAGCATTTTGCCTACACTTCCACCAGACAAATCTGTTAGTTCTTTTAGCAGTCCATGGTACTTTCAGTCTTCTTTGCCAGCATCACAACTCAAAAGCATCAACTCTTCTTCGGTTTTCCTTATTCATTGTTCAGCTCTCACATACATATGAGGTGATTGAAAATATTATGGCTTGTGTCAGGTGCACCTTGGTCCACAAGGAGATATATTTGCTTCTCAGCACTTGAAAGAGGTCCTTTGCAGCCAACTTGCCCAGTGCTATATGTCATCTAAGGTTGTGATTGCTGCTTTCATTGGCTTCAATTGTAGAACAAAGCAATGTGAATTCTTTGACAACTTAAATCTTTTCTCCATTTGTCATCATACTGCTTACAGGTCCAGTTGTGAGGATTTTTGTTTTCTTAATATTGAGATGTAATCCATACTGCAGACAATATTTTTGAATCTTCATCAGTAAGTGCTTCAAGTCATCCTCACTTTCAGCAAGCAAAGCTGTATCATCAGTGTATCACAGGTTGTTAATGATTCTTCCTCCAATCTTGATGCCACATTCTTTTTCATATAGTCCAGATTCTGGGATTATTTGCTCAGCATATAGATTGAATAAGTATGGGGAAATGATACAACCCTGATGCACTCCTTTCTTGATTTTAAAGCATGCAGTGTCCCCTTGTTCTGTTTGACTGACAGCCTCCTCGTCAATATAGAGATTCTTCATAAGTACAATTAAGTGTTCTGAAATACAAGAATATTTGTAGGTGTCCTAATTTATGACATAAATAGACTATCAAACATAACCAATAAAGCACAATCAGCAGAAGATAAACTAGATGACTACAACCTCCTAAATATTAATTTTTTATGTGTATCAAAAGATTTCTCCAAAAGAGTAAATAGAGAACATACAGATTGGGAAAAATATTTGTCAATGACATATCTGAAAAAGGAATAAATTCTAAAATATATTAAAAACTTCCATACCTCAACAACAAAAAGACAAACGACCCAATTTAAAAACTGAGCAGAGGACATGAATAGATACTTCACCGAAGGAGACAGTCAGGTTGCCAAGAAACACATGAAAAAATGTTCACAAACTTTAACTATTAAAGAGATGTAAATCAAAACAACAATTAAATATTATCTTAACCCAACATTAATAGCAAAGGTCAATGAGACAGAAAACAACAGATGCTGGAGAGGCTGTGCAGAAATTCAAACTCTCATACACTACTGGGGGTACTTTAAAATGTTACAACCACTGTGGGAAATGGTCTGGCATTTCCTTATAAATTTATGAACTGAAATACCATTTGATCCAGTAATCCCGCTATTAGGGAAATATCCTAGAATATAAGAGCTTTGACATGAATAGGTATATGCATACTTATGTACATTGTGGGCATTATTCACACTGGGAAAACCTAAGTGCTCAATAATGGATGAATGGATACGCAAACTATGGCAAATACATACTAGGCAATGTTAAATAATAAGAAAAATCCATGAAACACTTCATACAATGAATGAACCTGGAAGACATTATATTCAATAAGTCAGTCATAAAAGGACAAATACTGCATAAGCCCACTATTATAAAAAGTCAAGAAACTATTGAAATATAGAGAGAAACATTCTTGGTTTCTTGGTACCAGGGATGTAAAGAGAGGGGAGGGAAAACCACTAACTAGATTAAATAAATAAATAAGCCTCACTGTCATCAAGTCGATTCACATTATTTATTAATTTGAATGAAGGGAAAGACAGTATCACTAAGGCAAAGGAAGACACAGAGATGTACAAAAGAGATACAGACAGCACAAGTAAATACTTTTACTTTCACAATCATATTATATCAGTAATGACAAACTAGTGGATACACAGGAATATAGGCAAGCTGGAAAGTTATTGGTATGTGAATGGGACTATACCTTCAACCATATATAGGTTTGGCAGCAGATATTCATATGTTTTGTATGGGTTGTAAATATATCCATTCATATAGTAAAGCAACCAAGGGACAAATGATGAAAACTTTGGAAACCATAGCCAGACACTTTCAGGTAATAAGTCACTGGACTTGTGGCTTAGGACGACAGTGTCTGGAAACAGCTAACTCATGTGGCATAAGATAATTTACAAAGATTATGTCCTATATTTTACAGTGGTGAACAGTGACTGGAGTCTTAAAATTTAGCAAGCAACTGGTCATCTGTTGCAAAATTATTGGCCTTTCTTTCTTCAAAGCAAAAAAGAGTGACAAAGAGAAGATGCATAGAAACAAACAACCCAAAAGACTAATGGAACAATCAAACCCCACCTCTTGAGAATGAGACTAGAAAAATTCACTCTTAAAGGAATCACAATAGAAAATCTTGGATAGAGTGGGAGAAAAATATGGAACAAAACTCAAAATCTTTTTAAAAAAAAAATAAAAACAAGTCTCACTGGCCTGATACAGATTGGTGGAAGCCTGAGACTGTGGCCCTTAGTTTCCCTGTAAGCCTGGAATTGAACTCTCCCTCATGGCTCAACTTCCAGCCAATCAATAAACAGACCTATCAGGAAAGGATAACACTACAGGAGTATGCATTCCTTAGAATAATTGGCCACATAAGATCAAAAGAGCAGCTTTTATCCAGGGATAAAGCCCATTAGGCAGGAAAGAATAGGAAAGAAAGACAAATAGAAATAAAAAGCACAGAGATGAAGTGAGAATAGTGCTGTTACACTGTGGGGAATACAATCAATGTCACAAAATAAAAGGTATATGAATTGTTGAATAGAAAAACAATTTGCCTTGTAAACTTTCACTCAAATTACAATAAAAAGTTAAAAAAAAATAATACAATTAAAACTAGGTTTTTTTTTTGTTTTTTTTTTTGCCACTGCATAAACCATCGCCCATCCTCCATTGTCCAATCACATATTCGTCATTGCCTTTTGAAGTCTCAACACAAACACAAATATTGCCCATACTTCTGACAGTATTCTGTTGCTGATGCCATATGTATTCTCTAACACAATGGAAACTTTCTCTGCAGCTCTCTTAAATTCCTTCTCAACCATCACAAGAATTGCCTTAAAACCAAAACCAAACTCATGGCCATCTAGTTGGATCCGACTCATAGGGACCCCTCCTTGGGTTTCCAAGGCAATATCATTATGGAAGTAGATTGCCCAATCTTTCTTCCAAATAATTGCCTTAGCTGTCCATAATTGTAACAACAGTCTCTTCAAGGCAGTCTATGCTTTTACTGTGGTTGTTGTTATTGTTACTAGGTGCGGTTGAGTCATCTCCGACTCATAGTGACCCAATCCACAGCAGAACAAAACACTGCCCAGTCATGCTCCAGCTTCATGATCCTTGCTATACTTGAGACAATCACAGCAGCCACTGTATCAATCCATCCTGTTGAGGGCCTTCCCCTCTTTCATCAAGGCTCCACTTTACCAAGCATGACATACCTCTCCAGAGAGTGTTTCCTCCTGACAACATGACCAAAGTACATGAGAGGAATTCTGGCCATTCTCACTTCCAAGGAGCATTCCAGCTGTACTTATAACAATAACAACAACAACATATGTCATCTGATGTCCTGACTGCTGCTTCCATTGGCGACAATTGTAGAACCAAGCAATGTGAAGTCTTTGACACCGTCAATCTTTTCTCCATTTATTGTGATACTGCTTATAGGTCTAGTTGTCAGGATTTTTGTTTTCTTAATATTGAGATGTAATCAATACTGCAGAATTTATTCTTCAATTTTCTTCAGTGAATGCTTCAAATCCTCCTCACTTTCAGCAAGCAAAGTTGTCATCAGTGTATTGCAGGTTGTTAATGTTTCTTCCTCCAATCCTGATGCCACATTCTTTTTCATATAATCCAGTTTCTTGGATTATTTGCTCAGCATATAGATTGAATAAGTATGGTGAAAGAATACAACATTGATGCACTCCCTTCTTGATTTTAAACCTTGCAGTGTCTGCTTGTTCTGTTCAAATGAAAGCCTCCTGGTGAATACAGAGGTTCCTCATGCATACAATTAAGTGCTCTGGAATTCCCATTCTTCTCAATGTTACCCATAATTTGTTATGATCCACTAAATCAAATGCTCTGCATAGTCAAGAAAACATAAATAAACATCTTTCCGGAATTCTTTGCTTTGAGCCAAGATCAATCTAACATCAGCAATGATATCCCTTGTTCCATGTCCTCTTCTGAATCCAGTTTGCACCTCTGGAAGTTTTCTGTCAATATACTACTGCAACCATTTTTTAATTATCTTCAATAAGACTATACTTGTGTGTGATATTAATGATTTCCACATTTTGTGGTATCACCTTTCTTTAGAATGGGTACAAATATGGATCTCTTCTAGTCAGTTGGCCAGGTAGCTGTCTTGCAAATTTCTTGGCATAGCCAAGTGAGTGCCTCCAGTGTGGCATCCATTTGTTGAAACATCTCAATGGGTATCCTGTCAATTTCCGGAGCCTTGTTTTTCACCACTTCCCTCAGTGCAGCTTTGACTTCTTCCTTCAATACCATTGGTTCTTGAATATACCACCTCCTGAAATGCATGAAGATTGGCCAGTTATTTTTGATACGATGACTGTGTATTCCTTCCATCTTCTTTTGATGTTCCTTGCATCATTCAATATTTTGCCCATAGAATATTTCAATATTGCAACTCGAGGCTTAATTTTTTTCCTCAATTCTTTCAGTTTGAGAAATGCTGAGTGTGTTCTTCCCTTTTGATTTTCTAACTCTAGGTCTTTGCACATTTCATTATAGTAATTGGCTTTGTCTGCTCAAGCTATTCTTTGAAATCTTCCCTTCAGCTCTTTTATCTTGTCATTTCTTCCATTTGCTTTAGCTACTCTCCTTTCAAGGGCAAGTTTCAGAGTCTTTTCTGACACCATTTTGGTCTTTTCTTTCTCGTATTTTGATGTTCTTGATATCATCCCACAATTCTTCTGGATTTTGGTCATTGGTGCTCAATGTATCAAATCTATTCTTTAAATGATCTCTAAATTGAGAAGGGGTATAAGAAAGATCAAATTTTGGCTCTTCTGGACTTGTTTAAATTGTCTTCAAGTTGACCTTGCATATGAGAAGTCTATGGTCTGTTCCACAATCAGCTCCTAGACTTGTTTTGGCTAAAGATATTGAATTTTTCCGTAACCTCTTGCCTCAGATGTACTCAATCTGATTTCTGCCCATTCCATCTGCCAAAGTGCATGTGTATAGCTGGTGTTTGTGTTGTTGAAAAAAGTTATTTTCAATGAATAAGTCATTGGTCTTGCAAAAATCTATCATGCAATCTCCAGCATTATTTCTTTCACCAAAGCCAAATTTTCCAACTACGAGTGATTCTTCTTTGTTTCCAACTTTTGCATTCCAGTCACCAGTGATAATTAACACATCTTGATTGCATATTTGGTCAATTTCACACTGCAGAAATTGATAAAAATCTTCAATTTCCTCATCTTTGGCATTGGTGTTTGATGTGTAAATTTGAATAATAGTAATATTGCCTGGTCTTACTTGTAGGTGTATGTATATTATCCTATCACTGACAGCATTGTACTTCAGGACAGACCTTGAAACATCCTTTGTGATGATGAATTCCATGCCATTCCTCTTCAAATTGTCATTCCCAGCAAAGTAGATTGTATGGTTGTCTGACTGAAAATGACCAAAACCAGTCAATTTAAA
>NW_006921702.1:7540061-7544894 GCF_000298275.1 Orycteropus afer afer | reverse complement strand
TTCAAGGCTCAGGGGTCCAGGATTATCTTCTGTGTCTGTGTTAATTGGTTTCCCTTTTCTTTGTTGAAGAGGGTCTGTGAAGTCTTTCTGCCTAGTCCGCCATCTTGCTGGATCTCCCTCCATTTCATTTTTGACAACTTCCAATTTTCCTAGATTCATACTTTATATCTTACATGATCTGATTGTTGATGCATATTTGCAGCTGTTTCTCTTCAAATTGAGTCATGCCATGCCAGCAAATGGAGGTCCTGAATGGTTTACTTTATCCATATAATTAAGGTTAGTTCTGCTCTGATGAGGCAGCTCTTTTCCAGTCATATTATGAGTGCTTTACTCCCTAAGGGGCTTGTCTTCCTGCATTGTATTGGACAATGTTTGCAGGCTATTCATAAAGTTTCCCAGTAATGTATCAGACAATGTTTCTCTGCTATTCATAAGGTTTTCCCTGACCAATTCTTTGAGAAGTGGATGGCCTCTTCCTTTATCTAGTCTGTCTCAATCTACAAGCTGTGTTGAAGCCTGTGAATTGTGTGCAACCTTGGTGGCATTAGAATAGCTTTTCCTATTGGAAGATCTGGTAGCATAATGCCCAAGGCATTTGACTGCTAACCAGAAGGCTGGTGGTTCAAATCCACCAGCCACTCCTTGGAAGGAAAGTTGGGCAATCTACTTCCATAGTGATACTGCCTCGGAAATCCAGGGAGGGGTCACTATGAGTCGGATCTGACTCAGTGACAGTGAAGACATTTTAAAATTCTTCCATCTTCTAACTATTACCCAATTCCATAACTGCTTCCACATTTTACATTTCTGCTAGATCAACACCCTTTTTTTCTGCTACCAAATTCTTAGTTATCTAGTGCTGCTGTAACACAAATAACACAAATAGGTGACAGAAATTTATTTTGTCACTGTTCAGGAGGTTAGAAGTCTGAATTCAGGGTCCCAGCTCTATATGGGAAAGCTTCCTACTATATTTACTCTGGAGGAAGGTTTTTGTCTCCTTTAAGCTTCTGCTCCTGGGTCATTTTCCTGTGGCTTGACATCAACCTTCACCCATTTCTGCTTGCTTGATTGTTTATTTTATCTCTTTTATATCTCAGAAAAGATTTACTCATGACACACCATACACTAAGCCTGCTTCATTAACGTAGTAGAGACAACCCATTCACAAATGGGTTATAACCACAGGCACAGAGGTTAGGATTTATAATGCATATTTTGGGAGAACACACACAATTCTATCCACAAAACCTTGGAAAAATATGAAAGATCATTTTTGTAGCATTAAATAATTATTTAAGGTTTAAAGAAGTGGAGTAAAAGACCAAGCCACAGGTCTCTTGTATGATTGCCTTTATTCACATTGTTAAGACTGGAAAAGCAGAGCACTCTAGCTTTTAGTGAATCCTCAAAACCTATATCTGTATATCATTTTTACTAAAAAAAACCAAAAAAACAAAAAACTTATAATGTAGAACTTTGTATGGCCTCTAACTAATCTGCTTTGCTGAGCTAAATTCCTTGAAGTTTAGCACAGAGCTTTGCTGCAATATTCTAACAGTGAAAAATCAGGTACAAAGCAAATAAGATTCATGTCACTCCCAGTACCATATATTTCCATTGCTTAATGTGTAGTAGGCCATATTTCCTCTCTTTGTGCAACTTCAAAGTATTAGCATATTTTAGAGTGAAACTAATAATAGTCAAAGAGAATGGAAGTTCATTTCCACAGACAAGCTAGTTGATGGGGCTTAGGAAAGAAGTGATTTGCATTTGTCTTTATTTGTATTCCCATGACTGACTACAGCAGATGTGCACTCAAGAAGACTGAACTTAAGGCTACCCAGATGCCTGGACACACTATGTCCTATGTTGTCCTGTGTTGCAGAAGCATTTGTTTATGCATTCATTTATGGAGATTCTCTTGTTTCAGAGTCAGATTGGCTATAATCTTTATGAAAGCTGGTCTCCAACCATGGACCATGCATGATGCCACTGGGCAGCTTGGAACAAGCAACAGGTTACTAGCCAAGTCCAGACCATCTGCACCACCCAGGCACCTTGTTCTATATCCCTGATGTATTCAAGAACTGCTGCTTATCCCAGTTGTATTTACATCCAAGAACAGAAGAGTGAAAAATCTTAAGTTGATTGATATGAGGATGATAATGTGAAAGAGGAGCATAGTTCTTTAATAAATAAAGGTACAAAATGTTCTGTTAAGTACATTACACACATAACTTCATTTAAAAGAAAAAGAAAAAAACACTGCCATCAAGTTGATTCTGACTGACAGCAACCCTTTAGGACACAGTAGAACTGCTCCCTGGGGTTTCCAAAGCTGTAAGTCTTTATGGATGCAGACTGCCTCATCTTTCTTCTGCATAGCAAGCAGCTGGTAGGTTCAAACTGCTGAACTTTGTTTAGCAACCAAATACTTTAACCATTGCTCCACCAGAGCTCCTTAACTTCATTTAGCACCCTCAGTTACATGTGGGAGATATTGGTAGTTCTATGGTAGAATTCTCACCTCCCATGCAGAAGATACGAGTCTGATTTTTGGCCAATGCACCTCATGTGCACTCTGCACCTGTCTGTTAGTGGAGGATTATGTGTTGCTATGATAATGAATAAGCTTTAGGGGAGCTCTCAGACTAAGACAAACTACTCCCATGAGCTGTCAATCTACTTCTGAAAATTAGCCAATGAAAATTCTATGGATTCTATGGACTCTAAGGATCACAATGGACTATTGTCTGATCTGTAACAAATCATAAGGATGGTACAGGAACAGATAGCATTTCCTTCCGTTGCGCAGAGTGTCACCATTTGTGCCTAGGGTCACCATGAGGTAGGACTACCTCAACGGAAGCTAATAACAACACACATATGGATTTCCTATCATTAACAGTGCTCTATAAAACCAAAACCAAGCCAAACTCACTGTCACTGAGTCAATACAGCACTCTATAAATAAAGAAATCTCAAAGACGCAAATGATTTTTCAGATTGTAAAAGAAAAAGCTATATTTTTTCCCTTTTTCCTCTTTTACTCCTGGGCAAAAGAAAGGACTGTACCTTATGTTGTTGTTGTTAGATGCCGACAAGTCAGCCCAGACTCATATCGACACAATATTGTCCAGTCTTGTACCATCCTCACAATCTTTGGCATATTTGAGCCCATTATCACAGCCACTGCATCAATCAGTCTCATTGGAGATCTTCCTCTTTGTCACTGACCTCTGCTTTGCCAAGCATACTATCCTCCAGGGACTGGACCTTTCTGATTTCTTGTCCAAAGCATGTGAGATGAAGTCTCCCAATCTTCGTATCTAAGGAGAATTCTGTCTGTACTTCTTCCAAGAAAGTTTGTCCGTTCTTTTGCCAGTCTGTGGTATATTCTTTATAAATAATCTTTGTCATCACTAAAATTAAAAGGCATCAATTTTTCTTCAGTTTTCATAATTAATTGTCCAGCTTCCCTATGCACATGAGATGATTGAAAATATCATGGCTTGGGTCAGGTACACCCTAATCCTCAAGGTCATATCTTTCCTTTATAATATTTTAAAGAGGTCTTTTGCAGAATATTTGGCCAGTCCAATACATCGTTTAATACAGTGTTTGTATAGACATTGACTGTGGATCCAAGTAAAGTGAAATCCTTGACAAATTCAATCTTTTCTCCACATATGGTGATGCTACTTAGTGGTCTAGTTGTGAAGATTTTTGTTTTCTTTATGTTGAGGTGTAAGCCATACTGAAGGCTGTAGTCTCTGATCTCCATCAGTAAGTAATTCAAATCCTCTTGCCTTTCAGCAAGCAAGGTTGTGTCATCTGCATATCACAGATTGTTAATGAGTCTTCCTCCAATACTGATGCTGTGTTCCTCTTCATATAGTCCAGCTTCTCAAAAGCACAGAGATTGAATAAGTATGGTGAAATGATACAATCTTGATTTTAAGCCACATAGGATCTCCTTTTTCTGATTGAATGATTGTCTCTTGGTCTATATAGTTTCCTTACGAGAACAATTAAGTGTTCTGGAATTGTCTTTCTTTGCAATGTTATCTATAATTTATTATGATCCACACAGTGGAATTATTTTGCATAATTAATAAAATACAGGTAAAGTACTTTCCGGTTTTCTCTACATTCAGTCAAACTCCATCTGACTTCAACAATGATATCCTTCATTCCACATCCTCTTCTATATCTTACTTGAATTTCTGGCTGTTCCTGTCAATGTACTGCTGCCAGCATTTTAGAATTATTTTCAGTGAAATTTTACTTGTGTATAATATTAATGATATCGTTCAATACTTTACTATCCACATTCTGTTACATTATTTTCTTTGGAATGGATACACGTATGGATCTCTTCCAGTCAGTCAGGTAGTTGTCTTCCAAATTTCTTGGCATAGACAAGTGAGGACTTCCAGTGCTGCATCCATTGTTTGAAACATCTCAATTGGTATCCTGTCAATTCCTGGAGGCTTGTTTTATGCCCATGCCTTCAGTGCAGCTTGGACTTTTTCCTTCAATACCTTTAGTTCCTAATCTCCTGAAGTCATTGAGCTTTGAATGATTCTTTCTGGTATACTGACTCTGAGTATTCATTCCATTTTCTTTTGATTTTTCCTGCATAATTCAATATTTTGCCCATAGAATCCTTCAATATTGCAACATGAGGCTTGATTTTTTTCTTCAATTCTTTCAGCTTGAGAAATTCCTAAAATGCTAAGGATGCTCTTCCTTTTTGGTTTCCTAACTCCAGGCTTTTGAAAATTTCATTATAATACTGCTTGGTTCTCTAGTGCTGCTCTAACA
>NW_006921702.1:7515198-7539961 GCF_000298275.1 Orycteropus afer afer | reverse complement strand
ATGAGGCTTGATTTTTTTTTTTTTTTTTCCCAGTTCTTTTAGCTTGAGAAATGCTAAGGATGCTCTTCCTTTTTGGTTTCCTAACTCCAGGCTTTTGAAAATTTCATTATAATACTGCTTGGTTCTCTAGTGCTGCTCTAACAGAAGATACCACAAATGGGTGGCTTTAACAAACAGGGATTTATTCTCTTACAGTTTAGGAGGCCAGAAGTCTGAGTTCAAAATAGCAAGCTCTTGGGGCTGGGTGAAGACCCCTAGACCTTGTGCTTCAGCTCTGCCTCTTATTCCCAGCCCACTGAAGCTGGAGGCTTTTCTTAACTCAGGCAGCTACTGGCTGCTGAGGCTGGCAAACCAAAGGTCAACAAGTAATATTCTATACTCCCAAAATTATCACACCACATGGCAGGTCACTAATTCAAGTCCATGAATAGTCCCAAGATCAGCAGACAACATGGCAGGCTGTTGAAAAACAACTCAGATACATGCAGGATTCAAGTGTGCCAAAGGCTGCATAGAACTTTCCCCAAACTTCTCCTTATCTACTGGAAGCAGACCACATCCCTAAGGCAGCTACTCAGCTGCTCCAGTAGATTCTGCCATGGAGCTGATTACCAGTCCCATCATGGAGAATAACTATATCCAGCTGCCCAGCCATTCAAAACTAGGTCCAGCCAAGTTGACACATAACCTTAACTAGCACAATTACTTTGTCTTCTCTATCTGCCCTTTGAAATCTTCCATTCAGCTCCTTACCTTCTTGAATTCTTCCATTCTCTTTAGCTACTCTATGTTCAAGAGCAAGTTTCAGAGTCTCTTCTGACTCTCTTCCATTTTGGTCTTTTCTTTTTTTCCTGATTTTTTAATTACCTTTTGCTTTCTCCACCTATGATGTCCTTGATGTCATCACACAACCCATCTGGTCTTCAGCTATTAGTGTTCAATGAGTCAAATCTGTTCTTGAGATAGTCTCTAAACTCAGGTGGGATATACTCACAGTGGTACTTTGGCTTTGTGGGTTCATTTTAATTTTCTTCATCTCCAAGATGAATTTGCATATGAACAATCAGTCTGTTCCCCAGTCAGCCCCTAGTCTTTTTCTGACTGATGATATTGAGCTTCTCCATCACCTCTTGGCACAGATGTAGTTGTTTCATTCCTATGTATTCCATCTAGTGAGGTCCATGAATCTAGTCATTAATTATGTTGTTGAAAAAAGGTATTTGCAATGAATACATCATTTGTCTTGCAAAATTCTATCATGTGATCTCTGGTGTCATTTCTATGTTAATTTCCATGTTAATTCAAGTTTAAGGAATATGCCATGGATCATAACTTGTCTATCAGAACTGAACATGTGATCTTAAAGTTATGAATTTATATTTCCTCATTTCAAATATTTGTAATTAAAGGTCAGCTTGGTGAAGTGACATACCCAAAGCCACATAGCCAGTGAGTGGACCTCCCAGGCTGTGGCTTAAACCGGCTATGTACTGCAGATATATATTATATAAACTGTAATGATGTAATGTAAGCTGTAATGATGCAGCCCCCATAGTAAGTGTCTTAATGAGACTGAAGTAATTTACAGTAAATACAAGAATGCAGAAAAATTTAATAGACTACTGGTACCTTTCTGATGGTCCATTCCTGAAACTCTCAACCAGAGAGCAGGTGATTCTTGACTGGCTGTAAATTCAGTTGTCAGAGACTGCTTGCTCATACTTGCCCTCCATTAGGGAGTCCTACCACTAACAAGGGAGCTCTGGTAGCATAGTGGCTAAGGCACTTGACTGCTAACCAGAAGGCTGGCAGTTCAAACCCACCAGCCACTCCTCGGAAGGAAGGTTGGACAATCCTACTTCCGTAGTGATACTGCCTCGGAAACCCAAGGAGGGGTCGCTATGAGTCGGGGCCGACTCGACGGCAAATAACAACAACAAGCACTAACAAGAGCACTGGTGGTATTGCCTAAGATGCAGCTTTGCTTTTCTATTGCACAGTTTGAAAGTCACTGCAGTAAAATATTTATCTAATTGTGCAATTTGGTTAACAAAGAAGGAGACTCCATATAAATTAACATCTTGATGGGTAAATGCTCATAATAAGTTGAAATGATTCTTTGCAACTGATGCATGATAATCCAAATTCAGTGAACATAAGAAAGATATCAGTTATCAGTGCTTAAACATACAGATCATTTGAAATTTCAATGTTTATATGAAAGAATTCTTGTGGTGCAATGGTTAAAGCATTGGGCTGCTAACAAAAAGCTTTTAGTTAGTTTGAGAGCCCAGTAGTCACTCAACTGCAGAAAGATGAGACAGTCTGCTTCCATAAAGATTTACAGCTTTGGAAATTCCATTATGTGTACCCTCACTATGAGTAAGAATCGACTCAATGGTAGTGTCAGTATATATATGCCTGTGTATGTATGTATGTATGTATATATATATATATATCTCCTGTATGATAGCTATTTGTTGGGCAAGGTCAGCCATTCTTTAGAAAGTTTCCCTTCTGATTTCCTGGATGCAGAAATCTTTATGAAGCTTCCTTTATATTTCATTTTCCATCATTACCACAAATTCTCATGTATATATTCAGAGGCAGAGTCACCATGAAGCCAAAGCTTTAGAGCATCTCACTTGCATGGACTCCTTCAAAGGCCCCCTGGGGCTAACCAAACAACTTATTCACAGTCCCATATGCTTTCATAGAATTTTCCAAAACAACATTGTGATAGTTAAGGTTGTGTTTCAACTTGGCTGGGCCATGATTCCAGTGGTTTAAGCAGTTGTGGTGTGGTCATGCCCGTGGTGAGATCTGACGTATATGTTTTGAACAGCCAATCAGTTGAAATGGAGTCTCCTTAGAGATGTGGCCTGCTTCCAACATATATATGTATGTAGATGTCCTGGGAAAATTTGGGAATTTTCTGTTGGATCTGGATCCTGTCGTACTTCCTGACAGTCTTGGGCTTGTTAGTCCCTGTAGCTACATGAGTCAGGAAAAGCCTCTGGCTTGACTTTTGGCCCATGAACTTGGGACTTGCCAGTCTCTACAACTGTCCTGTGAGCCAACAATCCTCCATTTTGCCTGCTGATCTTGAATTTCTCATCTGCTAATGGCAGCAGTCTGCTATACTACTGGCTGATCATGTGCTCATCAGTTCCTGCAGCTGCATGCGTCAGAAAAAGCCTCCAGCTTGACATATGATCCAGGAACTTGAGACTTGCCAGCCTTTGTGACTGTGTGGGCTGTTTTCCTGACTCATAGCAACACTATAGAACAAGTAGAACTGCCCTTTCTGAGGCTGTAATCTTTATGGGAACAGATTAGCAGTCCTTTTTTTTTTTTTTTTTTTCCACAGAGTGGCTGATAAGTTTGAACCACTGACATTTTAGTTAGCAGTTGAACACCTGATTATCGTGGAACCAAGACTCCTGTATAGATGGCAACTGTTTTTTTTTTTTTTTTTTAATGTGTATATATATATGTCTTTATATATACTTACATACATGTTATTATTCGGTGCTATCAAGTCAGTTCAAACTGATAGCAACTTATGTACAATAGAACAAAATATTGTCCAGTCCTGCACCATCCTCACAATTGTTGCTATGTTTGAGCCTACTGTTGCAGTCACTGTGTAATTCCATCTTTTTTGAAGTTCTTTCTCTTTTTCACTGACTTTACTGTACCAAGCATGATATCCCTTTCCAGGAATTTGTCCCTTCTGATATCATGTCCAAAGTACATGAGATCAGGTCTTACCATGCTCTCTTCTAAAGAAAAATCTGGCTGTACTTCATCAAAGACAGATTTATTTGTTTTTCTGGCAGTTCATGCTATATTCAATTCTCTCTCTCAACATCTTTTCAAAGGCATCAGTTTTGCAATTTTCCTTGTTAATTTTCTAGCTTTTGCATATGTATGAGGCAATTGAAAAATACCATGGCTTGGGTAAGGTACGCCTTACTCCTTAAAGTGACATATTTGCTTTAACACTTTAAATACATCTTTTGCAGCAGATTTGCCAAGTACAATATGTCATTTGATATACATGGTTGTTGTTAGGTGCTGGTGAGTTATTTCTGAATCATAGCGACCCCATGCACAACAGAAGGAAACACCACCCGATCCTATGCCAGCTCCATGATCTTTGTTGTACTTGAGCCCATTGTTGCAGCCACAGTGTCAATCCATCTCATTGAAGGCCTTCCCCTCCTTCATTGACCCTCCACCTTACGACGCATGACATCCTTCTTCAGGGAGTGGTAGCTTCTGACAACATGACCAAAGTAGGTGAGACGAAGTCTGGCCATCCTTGTTTCTAAGGAGCACTTCGGGTGCACTTCATCTAGTACAGATCTGTTAGTTCTTTTAGTAGTCCATGGTACTTTCAACATTCTTCGCCAGCATCACAACTCAAAAGCACCAACTCTTCTTTGGTCTTCCTTATTCATTGTCCAGCTCTCATGTGCATATGAGGAAATTGAAAATATCATGGCTTGTGTCACACTCACCTTAGTCCTCAAGAAGACATCCTTGCTCCTCAGTACTTGAAAGAGTTCCTTTGTGGCCAACCTGCCCAGTGCTACATGTCATCTAATGTCCTGACTTCTGCTTCCGTTGGCATCAATTGTAGAAAAAAGCAATGTAAATAAATCATTTCTGCATTTATCGTGATGCTGCTTAGTGGTCCAGTTGTGAGGATTTTTGTTTTCTTTATATTGAGATGTAATTCATATTGCAGACTGTATTCTTCACCCTTCATCAGTAAGTGCCTCAAGTCACCCTCACTTTCAGCAAGCAAAGTTGTATCGTCAGCATATCTCAGGTTGTTAATGATTCTTCCTCCAATCCTGATCCCACGTTTTTCTTCATATAGTCCAGTTTCTCAGATTATTTGCTCAGCATATAGATTGAATAAGTATGGGGAAAGGATACAACCCTGATGTACTCCCTTCCTGATATTAAACCATGTAGTGCTTCCTTGATCCATTCGAACGACAGCCTCCTGGTCAACGTCCAGGTTCTTCATGAATACAATCAAAATTCCCATTTTTCTCGATAATTTCTCATGATCCACATAACCAAATGTGTTTGCATAGTCAATAAAACACAAGTAAACATTGTTCTGGTATTCTTTGCCTTGAGCCAAGATCCATCTGACAGCAGCTATGATATCTCTTGTTCCATGTCCTCTTCTGAATCCAACTTGCACCTCTGGAAGTTCTCTGTCAATATACTGCTGCAACTGTATTTAAATTATCTTCAATAAGATCTTACTTGCATGTGATATTAATGATACTGTTTGATAATTTCCACATTCTGTGGGATCACTTTTTTTTTTTTTTTTGGAATGGGTATAAATATGGATCTCTTTCAGTCAGTTGGCCAGGTAGCTCTTCTCCAAATCTCCTGGCATAACAGAGTGAGTGCCTCTTGTGGGGCATCTGTTTGTTGAAATATCTCAATGGGTATTCGGTCAATTCCTGGAGCCTTGTTCTTGGCCAATTCCTTTATTGAAGCTTCAACTTCCTCTGTCAATATCCTTGGTTCTGGATCATATGCCACCTCCTGAAATGGATGAAGATCGACCAGTTCTTTTTGGTGCAGTGACTCTGTGTGTTCCGTCCATCTTCTTCTTTTGAGGTTTCCTGCATCATTCAATATTTTTCCCATAGAATCTTTCAATATTGCAACTCAAGGCTTAATTTTTTTCTTCAGTTCTTTCAGCTTGAGAAATGCCGAACGTTTTCTTCCCTTTTGGTTTTCTAACTCCAGGTCTCTGAACATTTCATTATAGTAATTGGCTTTGTCTTCTCAAGCTGCTCTTTGAAATCTTCAGTTCAATTCTTTTATCCTGTCCTTTTTTTTTCCATTTGCTTTAGCTACTCTCTGCTCAAGGGCAAGTTTCAGAGTCTCTTCTGTCATCCATTTTGATCTTCTCTTCTTTTTAGTGAC
Organism: Orycteropus afer afer; assembly: GCF_000298275.1. NCBI lineage: Eukaryota > Metazoa > Chordata > Mammalia > Tubulidentata > Orycteropodidae > Orycteropus > Orycteropus afer. Next base: position 7,533,991 of record NW_006921702.1, on the reverse strand, counting down.
CTCTTGCTTTCTTCATGGATGATGTTCTTGATATCATCCCACAATTCTTCTGGTTTTAGGCCATTGCTGTTCAATGCATCAAATCTATTCTTAGATAGTCTCTAAATTCAGGAGGGCTATATTCAAGATCATATTTGGACTCTCTTGGAGCTATTTTAATTTTCTTTAACTTTAAGTTGAGCTTGCATATGAGCAGTTGATGGTCTGTTCCACAATCAGCTCCTGGCCTGGTTTTGGCTGAACTTTTCCATCGCTTCTTGCCACAGATGTAGTCATTCTCATTCCTGTGTGTTCCATCTGGTGAAGTCCACATGTACAGTCACCATTTGTGTTGTTGAAAAAATGTGTTTGCAATGAATAAGTTGTTGGTCTTGCAAAATTCTACCATGCAAGTTCCAGCGTTATTTCTGTCACTAAGGCCAACTTTGCCAACTACCGGTGATTTGTCTTTGTTTCCAACTTTTGCATTCCAGTCACCAGTGATAAATAACACATTCTGATTGCATGTTTGGTCAATTTCAAACAGCAGAAGTTGATAAAAGTCTTCAATTTCCTCTCTTTGGCTTTGGTGGTTGATGCATAAATTTGAATAATAGTTGTATCAACTGGTCTTCCTTGGAGGTGTATGGATATTATCCTATCATTGGCAGCATTGTACTTCAGGACAGACCTTGAAACATCCTTTGTGATGATTAATGCCACACATTCCTCTTTAAACTGTCATTCCTGGCATAGTAGATCATATGGTGTCTGCTTCATAATGGTCAAAAACAGTCCATTTCAGCTCACTAATGTCTAGGATATAAATTTTTATTTATTCCATTTCATTTGTGAAAACTTCCAATTTTCCTAGATTCATACTTTGTACATTCCATGTTCTGATGATTAATGGATGTTTGCAACTGTTTCTCCTCAATTTGAGTGGTGCCACATCAGCAAATGGAGGTCTTAAAAGCTTTACCTTATCCATATGAGTAAGGCTGGTTTTACTCTGATGATGCAGCTCTTTCCCAGTCTTATTTTGAGAGCCTACTAAGTGACTCATCCTCCTCCTCTGTATTGGACAGTGTTTCTGGACTATTCATATAGTTGTGCAGTAATGTATCAGACAGTGTTTCTCTGCTATTCATAAGGTTTTCCCCAGCCAATTCTTCTTCCTAGTCTGTCTCAGTTTGTAAGCCAGGCTGACACCTGTGCACCATGTGCACCCCACTGGGTTCGAAACACCAGTGGCACAGGGTCAAGACTCACAGCAATACCTCACCACAGTAGGATAAATTGACAGACAAGTTGTTTGTCTCCCTTACCTGTTGGAAACCTCTCCAACCACCCTTACTATCCAGGGTAACTCCAGGGTAACATCCAGGCTGACTCCTCAATCTGTCCTGGTCCCCCTGGCTTTTCCTCTCCTTTCTCCCACTTTCCCACCTTGTTACTCATGGGATGTGGCCTGGGTTCCCTCTCCTCACCTGGATCCCTGTGGCTGACTCCTCGCTCTGTCCCAGTCTCCCTGGCTTTTTTTGATATACATGCACACACACACACACATATATATATATATATATATAGAGAGAGAGAGAGAGAGAGAGAGAGAGAGAGAGAGAGAGAGTTCTCATGGCATAAGGAGTAAGATTCACCAGAAGTTGAGCAGTTCAAAACCAGCAGCTGCTCCATGGGAGGATGATGAGACAATTTGGCAATCTACTTCCATAAAAATTTACAGCCTAGGAAACCCAATCAGGGAGACTATGATTTGGTTCGACTCAATGGTGGTGGATCTATGTTTATGTCTACATCTATATCTATCTATCTCTATGTGTACATCCGTATCTATCTACATCTATATAACTATCTAAAAAGGAAAAAAAAAAGTTTCTATAGAGTCATTTCTGACTCATAGCCATCCTGTATGTGCAGAGTAGAATTGTTTTCCATAAGGTTTTTAATGGCTGATGTATTTTTTATTTTTTAAATTTTATTGTGTTTTGGGTGCAAATTTATAATGCGTTTTGAGTTACATTCAGCAGTTTGTGCACATTTGATTTCATGCCCCAATTACCACCCCAACCATAGCAAATTCTCTTCCCATCCAGTCCCTATGACTACTCCTCCCCGTGCCCTTCTTAACTATGTGTTCCTGTATGTCCAACTTTCTCTCTATGTGAATGTTGCCCCTCTAGTGTCTTATGACTGATTGCTCTAAGGGGTTATCTCCCTAGAGTAGGTGTGTGCATCACCCTGGGTTAGATGTTCTTCATGTAAGTCTTTCTACTGTTGGGCTGAGAGCCAATCCATGGGCTTGAGTAACCTGGGGCCTTAGTCTCAGAAATTCCAACAAACTCTATCTGACCAATAATTCTGGTCATTTTCATGTTTTTGAATTTTGTTCCACATTTTACTTCCCACTCTATCCAGAATCTCCAGTTTTGATCCCTTTCTGAGTGGTTGGCCTTGGTAGCTGGGTACCATCTAGTTCTTCTGGTCTTGAAGTGATAAAGGCTGAGGTCCTCATGGTCCATCTTATCTTTTGACTGTTTCCAGATGATAATGGCTGGTATTTTTAAAGTATATTGCTTAGCTTTTTTATGAGTGCTTCTAGTTGGATATGAGTCTTCAAACTTTTGGTTAGTAATTGAACATTAAATGGCACCACTTAGGGGTTCTTTCTCCCTCTCTCTTTCTGTCTCTCTCTCTTCTCCTCCTTTCCTCTCTTGCTTTGACTCACTCTTTCTCTCTTTTAATCCTTATTCACATATTTATCTTGATTCATTTCAATACACAACTTCTAGTATTCAGTCAACTTAAAATTTTCTGTTCTAATATAATTTTTGACTTAGTAAACAGAACTTTATATTTTACCATAGATAGCTAAAAAAATTAAAAAGAAAAAGCCATGTTACAATTATATAAAATCTTCTATCTAGCTAAATTTTCAAAGGATCACAGTTAAAGTTAGCTCACATGTAATTTTGAATAATGAAACAAAAGTGACACTCTCAGACTCATTTTATAATGTAGAATGTTAAGTTTGTATTGTACTTAAGCACTTGCTAATTCACAATGTATTATTGCAATACCCACCATGATTCCTTTAACCATTTGAGAGAGATTCTGCTTTCCCAGGTTGCTGATGCCAAGAGTGTCTATAACTAGAGCACCAATTTCCCTGTGCTAATTGCATGTGAGTAGATTAGGGTGTGATGTGGCCCTATGTAATCTTCACTTTCATTTTCCATTCCTAATGATGGCAATAATTGTAGCTATTTTAAACATTTACACTGTTAAAGAACAGGAGATATTGTAAATTGCTGATATTTTGACTGTTTGAAAACACAACAGGAAGTGATTTTCAAAAGATTAAAAAAAAAAAAAAAAAACTTTTGTGAAATTTAAAGACCATACCAAATTACTTGCTGGGAAACTGATTAAATTAAATTTAGATTACCTAACTAGTCATTACATGATAAAGATGGACTCATGCTGTTCTATTGATTAATTATTTGCAAGATTTCCTATTTTATTAAGAAAAATGTTCAACATCTTATTTGACTAAGTCACAATTGCTAAAAGGATTCTTTTAAAGGAAGAATTGTAAACAAAGGCCATTTGAGATAGGGCATATTTTCCTTGTGAATATGAAGGAAAATTCCATTGGGTCAAAAGTAGATTTCTAAAGATATTCTCATACTTAGGCACCTTGAGAAATGTTAACTACCCCCCGCCGCATATAAACTGAATTTTACAATGGTATAAACTTGAGTAATAATATTATTGTAATAATATTATCCAGGCATAATTGATGGTTGCTATTTTTCACTACACAGTAGAAAACAAACTCACTAATGTTACTTTAGGTGCTCTGGTAGCATAGTGCCTAAGGCACTTGACTGCTAACCAGAAGGCTGGTGGTTCAAACTCACCAGCCACTCCTCAGAAGGAAGGTTGGGCAATCTACTACAGTAGTGTTACTGCCTCGAAAACCCAAGGAGAGGTCGCTATGGGTTGGGTCCAACTCGATGGCATATAACAACAACAACAATGTTACTTTAGAATTTATCCTTCTTCTAGCTCATTCTTTCATCAAACCCTTATTACATCTGCTTTCCCTTTACCTAAATAGTTTTAACATCTTCCCTAGCATGTTCTGAGCAAGCAGGAGATCTTTCAGTCTCAAAGCAGAGAAGAATAAAATAGGCTCACTCAAACAAAATGTGTTCTTTGTGCTAAAAAACCTAAGCTGTTATATATGTTTTCAAGGAAAATCAAAATATCGCTAAGTAAAATCAATATCATTCTGAATATTAAAAGCTGAAAAAATTCAGCCAAGATGCTTTTGTGCTCTTCAATTAAAGTGTACTGTTCTACATCAATATTTTCCTCAACTTTCTGTCTTTATTGTCTCAGGGCATATAGCATAATAACAAAAAAACAAAACAAAACAAAAAAACACTGCATATCGGACCATATTTCTTCCTATTGACAGATAAGAATGTACTCATTCAGGTACATTTAAACTTTATTTCTGAGAGGAAAATTGTTTTTATAAAGACTGTGGTTAAAGTGGTATCATTGGCTGGTGCAAACAGTTAAGCACTAGCCTACTAACTGAAAGGCTGACAGTTCAAACTGTCCCACAGGGCCTTAGAAGAAAAACCTTGCAATCTGCTTCTGAAAGGTCACAGCCTTTTGGAACACAGTTCTACTCTACAACACAAGAACTCATTATGAGTCAGAATCAACTTGATGCAACTGTTTTTTTGTTTTTTTGTTTGTTTTTTTGGTGATAAAAGTGTATGATACTTAGGGAAATTAGAGACTTGAGGTGTGATATTCACTCACAACTTCTTAGTGATTCCTAGAATATTGTCCAGTTTTATTTTCTGCCAGGTTGGTAGCAGAGCAGGAGAGAAGTCCATATTGTGACATGTTTTTGGATAGCATTTATTTGTGCTTTTTTGTTATTTAGAAACAATGCTAGCCTCAGCTAAGCCCACAAGGGGCTGTCAAGATAGAATAATCCCTACAGCAGTCTCCTTTGAGCCAAGATGACCATGTCTTTTTATTTAGGCATCTATCAGTTATAGAAAGTGGGCTACCTCAGAAGTAGCCCCCTTTGACTGGTTTCTTTAAGCCAAGCACTGTGTTGATCCTACTGAGAATGCAGAACTATGTTAGACTAGACTCAAGGGGTTTTTGGTCTAGCAAGAAAAAGAGGAAATTTATATAAATAACTTATAAAACTAGATAATGATCAACACTTAGAATAGTGTTTAGGAAGCAGTAAGCTTTTATTAAATTGCAATAGCAATGGTGGTAGCAGTAGTAACAGTAGCAAACATAACAGGTATCTGTTGTTATTGAGTAGATTCCAATTCATGGTGACCTCATGTATGTCGAGAAGAACTGTGCTCCACAGGGTTTTCAATGGCTGATTTTTTGGAAGAAGATCACCAGGTCTTTCTTCTGAGGCATCTCTGGTGGACACAAGCCACTAGTCTTTCAGTTAGTAGCCAAATGTTTTACCACATGCACCACTCTGGTGTCCTGAACATATTAGGTACAAATATTGTTACTATTACTTTTCTATACAAGATTTAACTGGAGAGAAGGGGAAGGAGAGAATATTTAAAAATGGGAATATCAGGGAGGAATTGAAAAGATGGTCATTTAAGCTAAAGTTTGAAAGATAGGCAGTTTTGGAGATAAAGACATGATTTTTTTTTTTTTTTTTTTTAAATGGGCAATCATCAATAAATCACAAAAATGAAAATGTACATATCATCGGAAGTAAATTCTGAGTTTCAATATGATGGAAACAAGAAGAAACTTAGAGGATGACACTGGCAAAGCACTTACATCAGGCCATGTGTTCCCAACTAAAGAGCTTGAATTACAGCCAAGAGGTAATAGGGATCGGTTGACTACTCTGGTGACTACTATGATGGCTGCCCCAACCCCCGTCATGAAGGATATGTTGCTCCAATTCCTAGGAGCTGTGTATAGAGAGGTTTCAGTGGTCTGCTCCTTCAAGGACAACCTCAGAATCAGAGAGTACTCAATCAAGATCACACTCACTCCTGAGGTAGCCCACTTTCTATAACTGATGGATGCCTAGGTAAAAAAGGAATGGTCATCTTGGCTGACACTTGTGGGCTTAGCTGAGGCTGGAATTAGGCCTGCACTGCATCTCAACTTCTCCCTGAACCCACTCGTGCTCTGTTGCCTCTCTTCCACAGGTGTTTACTAAGGCATAAAAAACGTGCTTACTAAACTCCATCCCACAGTCTACATCCCAATATATTCAACCTGCAACAAATGTTTACAGCTGAGAAATAACATGATTAGAATTGTTATAAAGAAACACTAAAGTAGGAGCTCTGGTAGCATAGTGCCTAAGGCACTTGACTGCTAACCAGAAGGCTGGCAGTTCAAACCCATCAACCACTCCTCAGAAGGAAGGTTGGGCATTCCTACTTCCATAGTGATACTGTCTCAGAAACCCAAGGAGGTGTCACTATGAGTCGGGGCTGACTCGATGGCAAATAACAACAACACAAAACAAAGTAGGAACAATGAGCAAAAGAGAGTGAGGATTATGAGCATAAAGGCTAATTTTTAGATTTTTAGATTTTATAACTCTGACAACAGGTAATGCAGAGTTACATGAGTTACTCAACCAACAAGAAAGAATAAACAAAAAAAAAAAAAATGTTAAGGCATTGTGACTGATCAGATGTTTGGGGAACAAAAGAAAACAAATCAGAAATTGTTTTAACTCTGATGATTGAAATAATACTGCTAGAAAAAAATGGAAATAAAGAGGAAAAGACATATTTAGGAGAAGATGATGAGTCCAATTTTAATCATGTTAATTTTAGGTGAATGTTACAGCAGATATTCAATGGAATGCTAAGGCTGGAACTTGGGACTTGGTATCAAAAAAAAAAAAAAAAGAAAAAGAAAAAAAAATACATTTGATTATATAGACAATGAAGAAATCTATGGAGAATGAAAAGAAAGACAGCTCTTTGGGGATTTGTGTATTTAAGAAGCAGAAGGAGGAAGGCTTACCAAAAAATGACAAAGGATTCATGATCAAAGGTACAAGAAAATTAGACCAAGAGAACTCAGTGTTCCAGAAGCCAAGAGGGAAAATTGATATCATAGTGACATGAGGCAGCTGCAGACAAACTTTTCCATAAAATGTGACTAGAAAGCACATCCTGTGTGACCAGGAGAAGGCAGTTTCTGCAGAACATGTATGTATATGTTGGGAAAGGGAGAAGACAGCAAAGGGAAAGAACACCTCCCTTGTAAGTAAGTAAAAGTGTCTGACAATCACCACTTGCTACAAGGTATGAAGGGAAACAATATTTTGAAGAATTTAATTCTTCAAACATCCATTCTCCATGGGAATCACAAGAAAAATAGTCAGAAGAAGAATTCCTGGCAATCTCTGACTGCCTCCATCCACAAGAAAAAGCGGAAAACTTCCAGGACAGTTATTATTTCTCTACCTATCCAAGATAGAGCACAGGCAAAGAACCTTGTGGAGCTGGAAGCAGTACTGGAGCAGGGGAAAGAAAAGAAATGTCTCATAGAGAATATTTTAAATTTGTCAAATAAGAAATTTGGAGCAAGTGCTGAGTACAAAGAACTGATGAAGAGAAGAAAATAATTTTGGAAAATTATTTTGCCGTGCCCGCCAAACCACATAGGTCACAAAATGAAGTGACACAAAAGGATTAATGTTTTTTTAAAAAGAACAGGGGCCAGGCAGATTCCCTGCATATTCTGCAAGAGCGACCCTTGATGCCTTTGTTCTACTTTATTAATGTTTATACATGATTACTTCATCACTCTTGGAATCCATACAATCAGCTTATTCTCTACAAAGTTAAAGTTTTGCTCCTCTACAACAAGTGGCCATTCAAACAATCACAAAGCCTCCTCAAGAATAAGGAGGGTAAAACGATAAATATTTACTAGGGCACAGTGACCCAAAATATGAACCATCCCAATAAGATAAAAACATGGACTACTGGAATAACATCTACTTTTAATACTTGATGGTTTGCCAAGTAAGCATTTAACCATGAGAGAGGCCTTGCCTTTTCTTGTTGCTGGTGGAGAGCCTTCCCTTTTCTATCACTGTCAGAGAGAACTTGCCTTCTCTTGTCGCTTTTGGACATGTTCCTTGCACTCATGTCCTTTGATGATTTCTCTCTTGGTCTCCAACATTCTTCAGTTGTCATGAATTCAATTGAAAAGGTAATATTCATAGAGTGATGCTACTAAGATTTAGAATTCCTTTTTCATATGTGACTCTAAGTAAAGATTGAACCACTGCAGACCCAGTGTTTACAGTGGTTACATTTATAATGTAATGTCTCATGTTTGTAGGCATAAGAAATAGACCCTATGCAGGGCAGAGGGAAGATTGAAAATCTAAAAGGTGGGCTGGGGGTGGGGTGGCTAATTGACAGGGCAAAGTCCAGAATAACATGGAAAGGAGTCCAGACCAATGGGATAGTGGAGGATTTGACTTTTCAGGGGGATTGTGGTAGTTAAGGTTGTGTTTCAACTTGGCTGGGCCTGATTGAGGGGCTGGGCAGATGATGGTAGTTATTCCCCATGATGAGACCGGCAATCAACTCCATGGTGGGATCTACCAAAGCAGCCAAGTAGCTGTTTTAGAGATATGGTCTGCTTCCTGTATATAAGCAGCAGCTTTGGGAATGGTCTCTACCTTATGGCATGTTTGAACCCTGCTTGTAGCTGAGTTGTTGTTCAGCAGCCTGCCATGCTCTGTCAGTCTTGGGACTTTTGATGGACTTGAATTAATGGCCTGTTGTGTGGTTTGGTAAGGTTGAGACCGTGCCTTGTTACTTGTTGACCTTGGGTTTGTCAGCCTTAGCAGACAGCAGCTGAGTGAAGAAAAGCTTCCAGCTTCAGTGGGCCAGGAGCAAGAGGCAGAACTGAAGCCCAAGGTTAAGGGGCTCTCACCTAGTCCTTAGAGCCTGGCACATTGAACTCAGACTTAAAGCCTCCAAATTGTAAGAATAAACTCCTGTTTGTTAAAGGCATCTCATTTGTGGTATATTCCTGTCAGAGTGGCACTAGGTAACTGAAACAGGGAGCGAATCACCTTTTTTTCTGACAAGAAAGAAAATTGACCTATGTGGGGATGGTCTAAAATATTTCTTTGTGTTTTCCTGCGTATACTACAGAAATGAGTGATCACAATCATAAACATTTCTATGCCAGAGATTTAAAGACACAAAGATGTCTTTTATGCTTGACATAAAAGACAAACTGTATATAAGGGGAATTAAAGATGGGGAAAAAAAAATATAACGGGGGAAAGGACATTAGCTTCAGGGTGACCTAGAAAAGGTAATATTTGGGAAATGAGGACAAAATACTTGCTTAAAGTAAGTATTTGGAGAAAAAGTATAATAAATAATAAAGTACAGATCACCTGACAACTGATAGATTCTTAGTGTCCCACTGTCTGCTAGCATATCACTTAGAGGTTCTCAAAGCTGGCTACCTGCTCCTTCCCCTAAAATTAAATCAGAATCTCTAAAGTTAAGTTTAAGCATAAATATTATTAAATAACTTCTCCATTCCTCAGACTATTTGAATAAACTAGTGAGGTTGAAAACTACTGATTTAGGAGATATATAGGACTTGGTGATTTAGACATGGTTGTAACTAATTGTTTTCAAGTCATTTCCAACTCATGGTAACTCATGTGTGTTAGAGTAAAAATATGCGTCAAAGAGTTTTCAATGGCTGAGCTTTGGAAATAGATCTCCAGACTTTTCTTCTGAGTTGCCTCTAGGCTGGACTTGAACTTCCAACCTTTTGGTTATCAGTCAAGCACGTTAACCATTGCACCACTTAGGGGCAGAGGTGTTTTATATTAGGGTTTAAATTATTATTTAGATCGAATATTGTATAATAAAAACAGAATATGCCATTAGCTACTTCATCAGAAAAATCTACTTTCTATATGAAAATATATGAAAGATAAGTAAGTATATGTAAACCTTTCTGAATTTTTCTTAAAATATTATAGATTTCAATTTTTAAAAAACTAAAAAAAATAGTGCCTATAAAACAACCTTATAAATATAAATAGTTTACTCAATATCCCACACTTCTAAAGACTTACTAAAGGAATATACTTATTTAATTTCTACAACAAAATATTTGGATATTTTCACTAAACAAAATCACCAGTGAAATATTTTTTTACCTGAGGAAGGTTACTCAGGAGAATGAAACAATATCAGGATTGAAGTCATGCCAAGATCACATGTTGGTCTCATCATCTATCAGCTTTCACAAATCCTTGCCAAATACTTTATTTCTTTAATCTTCATTCTCTGATTTGTGAAAATGGCAGAGTTTTGTATTCTTCTGATAAACCAATCAGGTAATGAAGGTAAAGAACCTAACACAATGAAGGCTCAATTTTTGTTCCCCTTCCTCAGCATGGCTTTATTTGCTTTGATTCTTTCCAGGCTTTTAGAGAAGTTGTTGCTTGTTGTTTTCAGGTGTTGTCAAATTGGTTCTGTTTGTACAACTCCATGCACAACAGAACAAAACCTCACCTGGTCCTGCACCATCCCCACAACTGTTGCTATGCAACATTGTTCATTGTTGCAGCTACTTGTGTCATTCCTTCTCTGTGAGGGTCTTCATCTTTTTCACTGACCCTCTGCTTTACCAAGGATGATGTCCATTTCCGGGAATTGGGAATTCTCCTGATAGTATCTCCAAAGTATGTAAGATGAAATCTCACCATTCTCTCTTCTAAGGAGCATGTTGGCCATACTTCTTCCAAAACAAATTTGTTTGTTCTTCTGATAATCCATGGTAAATTCACTATGCTACGTCAACACTGTAATTCAAATGCAACAATTATTCCTCAGTCTTCTTTATTCACTTTATTCTTTTTTTTTCAAGCTGAAAGAACTAAATAAAATAATTCTACCCTTAAGTTGGAATAGTACAAGATTCTATGGGCAAAGTATTGAATAACAGAAGCATCAGTAGAAGATTAAAGAAGTACACAGAATCACCGTAACAACACTGTATTCACTGTTCACCTTTCATTTACATATGAAGTGACTGAAAATATCATGGCTTCAATCAGGAGCATCTTAGTCCTCAAAATGACATCTTTGCTTTTAACATTATAAAGAGGTCATTTGCATCAGATTTGCAAATGCAATATGTAGTTTCAATTTTTGATTGCTGCTTCCCTGGATGTTGATTGTGGATACAAGTAAAATGAAATTTTTAACATTTCAATCTTTTATCTGTATATCATGATGATTTTTTAATTTTTCATTTGTGAGGATTTTTGTTTCCTTTATGTTCAGTAATACATACTGAAGGCTGTAGTCTTTGATCTTCATCAGCAAGTGCTTCAAGTACTCTTCAATTTTAGCAGGTAAGATTGTGTCATCTGTTAATGAGTTTTCTTCTAATCCTGATGTCATGCTCTTCTTCATGTAGTCCAACTTCTCAGATTATTTGCTCAGCATATTGAATAAGTATGGTGAAAGGATAAAGCTCTTATGCATATATTTCCTGATTTAAAACCACACAATATCCACTTGTATTAAAACCACCGTTTCTTCGTCTATATACAGTTTCTGCATGAGCACAAGTAAACATTTTGGCACTCCCATTCTTTGCAATGCTATCTATAATTTCTTATGATCCACATACTTGAACGCCTTTGCATAGTCAATAAAATATAGGTTAAGAACTTTCTGGTATTCTGTGCATTCAGCCAAGATAAAGCAGTGACATCTCTCATTCTACATTATCGTCTGAATCCAGCTTGAATTTCTGGCAGTTCTCTGTGGATATATTGCTGCAATCTTTTTTTTTTTTTCCTTTTAATTATCTTCAACAAAATTTTATTTGCACATGACATTGATGATATTGTTCAATAATTTCTGCATTCTGTCTGATCACCTTTCTTTGGAATGGGCAAAAATATAGACTGTTGGTTGGCCAGGTATATATCTTCCAAATTTGTTTGCAAGTACAAGTGAGCTCTTCCAGCATTGCTCATTTGCTGATACATCTCAATTGTTACTCTGGCAATTCCTGGAAACTTCTTTTATGTCAATGCCTTAAGTGCAGCTTGAACTTCTTTTTTTTTTAATACCATTGAATTTTGATCATTTGTTACCACCTGACACATCTGAAGGTCCACCAATTCTTTTGTTGCAGTGATTCTGTGTATTCTTTAATCTTCTGATGCTTCTGTTATTCAATACTTTGCCCATAGAATCTTTTAATATTGCAATTCAAGTCTTGAATTTTTTTCTTTAGTTCTTTCAGCTTGAGAAATTCCAAGTGTGTTCTTCTGCTTTGTTTTTCTAATTCCAAGCCTTTTCACATTTCATTACAGCACTTTTCTTTGTCTTCTTAAGCCACCCTTTGACATCTTCTCTTCAGTTCTTTTACTTTATCATTTCTTACATTCACTTTAGCTACTCTACATTTAAGAGAAAATTGCAGAGTCTCTCCTATTCTGGGCTTTTATTTCTTTCTTGTCTTTTTGCTGACCTTTTGCATTGTTCATATTGTATTTCCTTGATAATATCTCACAACTCATCTGGTCTTTGATCATTAGTGTTAAGAGCATCAGTCTACTCTTCAGATGTTCTCTAATTCAGGTGGGATATACTCAAGGTCATACTTTGGCTCTCATGGACTTGTTTAGTTTTTTTCAGCTTCAACTTGTAATTGCATATGAGTAATTGATAGTCTGTTCTTCATTTGGCCACTGACCTGGTTCTGACTGATGATATTGAGCTTCTCCAACATCTCTTTCCACATATGTAGTCAAATTGATTCTGATTCGTACATATTCCATCCAGTCATGCCAATGTGTGTGTGTGTGTGTGTGTGTGTATATATATAGTTTCCATTTATGTTATTTAAACGAAGACCTTTCCAATTAATAAGTTGTTGGTCTTGCAAAGTTCTGTCATGTGATTTCTGGTGTCATTTTTATCATCATGACCATATTTTCCTTCTTCTTTGTTTCCAACTTTTGCATTTTCAATCACCTGTAATTTTCAGTGCATCTTGATTGTATGTTTGATCAATTTCGGACTGCAGAAGTTGGTAAAAATCTTCAGTTTCTTCATCTTTGGCTTTAGTGATCAGTCCCTAAATTTGAACAGTAGTAGCAGTAACTGGTCTTCCTTGTAGGAATATGGATATTATCCTATCACTGATAACATTGTACTTCAAGATAAATCCTGGAACATTCATTTTGACAATGAATGTGATGACATTCCTCTTCAATTTGTCATTCTTGTCATAGTAGATCATATGATTTTCTAATTCAAAATGGCCATTACCAATCCATTTAAGCTCTAACTAATGCCTACAATATCAATTTTTATGCATTCCATTTCATGTTTAACTGAAAATAACCTTTATTTTCATTTTATTTTGGTATATTAATGAATAACTACTGACATATTATTTCAAGCTTGGATCTCAGAAATGTCATGTAGAATATGCTAGCCAGAATTATAAGAAATTTACTGTCAAACAATGCCAGAATCTTTAAATATCAAGTTATAAATATAGCCAAGTGCAATATACTTGACATGATAAAAGGGTGCCTTACAATTAACAGATTATAATTAATATGATTAAAAAAATGTTAGACTACATTTAGAGTGACATTTTATTATATCATACATCTTATCCTATGCTGTGGAGTCTCATTAGGCTAGAATATATACAGGGCATAGCTATGTTTCAGACTAAAGCTTAAAAGAAAAATGTGGAATAGAAAAAGTTTACACTGAGGTATACATTTAATAATATTGTCCATTGAGTTAGATTTATTACAATTTGGTGTACCATGTCTACTGTCTTCTACAACACCTTAAACTATGTTTTCTTTGCAATGAAGATTTACTTCTCTATGAGTAGAAAAAGATGATAGGAAAAACTTCAGATCTTTCAAGCTCCAACTATTGAGTCCCAAATATTGTATCTACACTTTATTCATCCTAGGGTTGACTTTAAATAACCACATTCTTGAGCACTCTTGGCCAGTGCTCCACGTGGGGATCTGAGCTGTCTTAAGCATCTCCATGCTGGACATGTAAGCCCATTGTTTCAGGATCCAGTTCACTTGACTCAATTTTGTTAAATATTTTTCTTGTACACTGCACAAAGACCTCTTCTACATCCTCTACTGTTTGTGCACATTTTTCTAGAAACATCTGATTATTTTTTTGAATGAATCTGAAGGCTCCTAAGAAAGCAACTTCATGATTTCCATCCAGATCCTTCTTTTTTCCACAGAAGAATATCACAATGTTTTGACTTGCTAGCACTTTGCCATGTGTTAATCATTTAGTAATTATACTGTAGGTTTCTCAGCTGGTCATGGCATGACAAGGCGGTCGCTGGCTGCATCTCTGTGATAACTTCTCTTCACAGACCTGAATCACTCTTGTCATGCAGTATCTTAACATATTTACCACCAACATTTATTAACTTTGAACCAAATTCCACTTCTACTGTATGATTTGAATCATCTTTTTTTTTTTTTTTTTAATAAACAGATGAACTTAGCAAGATTTGCCAGTTCCTGCATTTCCAATAACTAGGAGTTTAAACAAAAAGTCATAGGTCTCTGACATAGCCATCTACAACATCTTGAAGCAGTGCAAATTCCTCCTGGGTTACCTTCTACAGTGCAGGCAGTCTAGCAATGGGTAGGACAAAGGTTATTAGCTGAGTCTTCTAGTCTCTCAGGTGGGGCAGTGGAGATGAGAAGGATGGAAATAGGGGTCCCCCATCCCACACAACTGCCCTCAACCCCTCAGCTCTGGCTGGTACCATTATATTTCATTTTTGATGATTTCCAATTTTTCTAGATTCATTCTTCACATATCCCATCTTCTGATTATTACCAGATGTTTGTGTTCATTTCTTCTCATTTTGAGTCATACTACATGAGCAAATAAAGCTTTTCCAGCTTATATTTTGAGCACCTTCCAACTTGAAGGGCTTATCTTCAGACAATGTTCGGCTGCTATTCATAAGGATTTTGATAGTTAATATTTTTAGAAGTATATTGCCAGGTTATTCTTCCTACTCTGTCTTAGTCTGGAAGCTCCACTGAAACTAGTCCACCATGGGTGACTCTGTTGGTATTTAAAATACCAGTGGCATAGCTCCCAGCATCAGGCAGCACACAAACTGCCACAGTAGGACAAACTGACATATGAGTTGTAATTTTTCTCTATATCTCACTATTATTATATAATAGATGAGATTGTTATATGTTCCTAATGAAATAACCTTTCTAATCATGAAATGCCTTTCTTCAGCTGTGGTAATAGTCTTTATTTTACTTATTTATTTATTTATTCATTTTTAAGGATGGTGTCATCCATTTCTGAAATTCTTGGCCAGTGAAAACATTTTGAATAGCAATGAAACACTGTCTGATATATTACTGGAAAACTTTATAAATAGACCAAAATATTGTCTAATATAGTGCTAAAAGAAGAGCCCCTCAGGTTGAAAGGCATTCAGCACATGCCTGGGGCAGAGCTGTCTCCTCAAAGTACATTTGACCTTAATGATATGGATGGAGTAAACCTTTCAGGACCTCCATTTGCTGGTGGGGCATGACTCAAAATGGGAAGAAACAACTACAAACATACATTAATAATTGAAATGTATGAATCTATGGAAATTGGAAGTTGTCAAAAATGAAATGGAACACATAAATATTGACTTCCTAGGCATTAGTGAGCTAAAATGGACTGATTTGGCCATTTTGATTTTCACAATCATATGGCCTACTATGCTGGAATGACAAATTAAAGAGAAATGGCAATGCCTTCACTCTATGAAGAAAAAAAAAAAAAATTTTCAAGATCTATGCTGAAGTACAGTGTTGTCAGTGATAGATAGGATAATATCTGTATGCCTACAAGAAGGATTTAGTTAATAACTAAAACCAAAGGTGAGGAAATTGAAATTTTTAGGAACTTCCACAGTCTGAAATTAACCAAACATGAAATCAAGATGTATTGATTGTTACTGGTGATTGAAATGCAAAAGTTGGAAATAAATACGAATCACTGGTAGTTAAAAAATATTGCTTTGGATAGAAATAATGTGAGAGATCACATGATAGAATTTTGCAAAATCAACAACTTATTCATTGCAAATACCTTTTTTCAACAACATAAATGATGGCTATACCCATGGACCTCACCAGATGGAATACAAGGGAATGAGATCAACTATGTCTGTGGAAAGAAGCAATTGAGAAGATTAATTTCTTCAGCCAAAACAAGGCCAGCAGCTGAATGTGAAACAGACATCAATACACCAATGCAGGTTCAAGTGGAATTTGAAGAAAACTAAACCAAGTCCACAAGAGCCAAAATATGAACTTAAGTATATCTCACCTGAATGTAAAGGCCACCTGAAGAATACATTTGAAACACTGAACACCAGTGATTGAAAACCAGAGGACTTGTGGCATGGCATCCAGAACATCATATATGAAGAAAGCAAAAGGTCATTAAAAGACAGGAAAGGAAGAAAAGACTGAAAAGGATGTCAGAAGAGACTCTGAAACTTGATCTTGAAAGGAAAGTAAGTAAAGCAAATAGAAGAAATGATGAGATAAAAGAGCTGTACAGATTTCAAAGAGCAGCTCAACAAGACAAATAAATGATTATAATGAAATGTGCAGACATAGAGACAGAAAACCAAAGAGAAGAACATGCTCAGCATTTCTTAAGCTGAAAGAAATGAAGGGAAAAAAAATAAGCCTCAAGTTGCAATATTCATCTATACCAAGTAATTTGGAAGACAACTTCCTGAAAAATTGTTTGGAAGAGATCAATATTTGTGCCCATTCCAAAGAAAGCTGATCCTATAGAATGTGGAAATTATCAAACAATATCATTAATATCACACACAAATAAAATTTTACTGAAGATAATTCAAAAACAGTTGCAAAAATATATTGACCAGAAACTTCCAGAAATGCAAGCTGGATTCAGAAGAGGACATAGAAAAAAGAATATCATTGCAGATGTCAGATGGCTCTTGGTTGAAAGCAGAGGATACCAGAAAGATATTTATTTGAGTTTTATTGACTAAGCAAAGACATTTGACTGTGAGGATCATAACAAATTATGGATCACATGATAAAGAATGGAAACTCCAGAACACATAATTATGCTCATGAGAACACTGTACATAGACCAGTAAGCTGTCTGCCATTTGAACAGAACAATGAGATATGGAATGGTTTAAATCGGGAAGGGTGTGCATCAAGGTTGTATCCTGTCACCATACTTACTCAACCTATATTCTGAGCATATAATCCTTGAAGCTGGACTATATGAAGAAGAACCAAGCATCAGTATGAGAAGAAGACTCAGCCACTTGTGATATGCAGATGACACAACCTTACTTGCTGAAAGTGAAGATAACTTGAAGCACTTACTGATGAAAATTAAACACTACAGTCTTCAGTATGGACTACGCCTCAACCTAAAGATAACAATACTAGACCAATAAGAAACATCATGATAAATGAAATTGAAATTCTTTCTCAGAGATTTCATTTTACTTGCATCCACAATCAAAACCTATAGGAACAGCAGTCAAGAAATCAGATGTTGTATGGCACTGAGTAAATCTTCTGTAAAAGAACTCTAAAGTGTTGAAAGGCAATGATGTCACTTTGAAAATTAAAGTGCACCTAACCCAAGCCATGGCATTTTCAATCATCTCATATGCATGTGAAAGCTGGACAATGAACAAGAAATAAAAAGAAGAATGGATGACTTTGAATTATTTTGTTGACAAAGAATACTGAAAATGCCATGCCAGAAAAAAGAACAAATGTGTCCCAGAAGAATTGCATCCAGAATGCACTTTGCAAGTGAGAATGGCCTGACTTCATCTCACCTACTTGGCTCACATTGTCAATAGGGACCATTCCTTGGAGAAAGGATATCGTGCTTCATTGAGTGGAGAGGCAGTGAAAGAGAAAAAAACCTCAGCAAGCTGGTTCTGGCAAGATGCTGGACTATGCAGGAAGACTGCACAGATCCTCTTCAAGAAAGAAGAGGGAAAACAATTAACACAGACACAGAAGATAATCTTGGACCCCTAAGCTTTCAAGGGAAGGACATAGAAGTGGACTAAACCCCAACTAGCAGAAGAATTTTCGTGAAAATACCAAAAAAGGAGACATACAGAGTTGTGGTCTGGCAGTGATCCTGAGCGATCCTGACAACACAGACACCTTGGAGATTCCTGACTGGTGGTAGGACCTAAGAATTAACCTAAAAATCACACTGCTAGCCAAGGACTGCATGGAGGACTGTGCACAGTGGCTGGGGAACAAACAGAGAAGATGAGAGAAAGGTGGGCTGAACTGTGGACTTTTGCCGGTCTGGAGGACACCACCATTTTGAAGGTTTAAAAAGCAGCTTGACTATTCTGGATATTTAAAGAGACTGTGCTCTTACAGATTCCTGGGGCTTAAGAACACGTTCTGCTTTCCAAAAACCCCAAGGACACTCAGAACCTGCAAGACAGAAAAGGTACAACATTCCTCTTGTTACTCTTATACCCCACACCTGCTTGGTGAACAGAGGTGTGGCCATTCCCCACTCCCACCTACCTTCTGGGCCTACAGGAACTCCATCACAGTCTGTGTGCTCAGACAGAACCTGGGTGC
>NW_006921702.1:7514268-7514794 GCF_000298275.1 Orycteropus afer afer | reverse complement strand
CTTGTTTTTTCTTCTTTTTCTCCCTTTTCTTTTTGGTTATTGTTCCTGTGTGATTACATGGTGTGTTTTTCATCCATAGGCTTTTAGTTTTTTGATGGTTATTCAATTGTAATTTGTGTCTAACTGAGTGGGAGACAACAAAAGTCCCCATAAGTCACAACTACACCCACACCTCCTGCAACTTCACTTACTGAGTGAGAGTCACTACCTCCTTTTCCACCAAAGTGCCAACGATAAAAAACTGCCAAGAAAAGCCTGAATAATCCTTGGCTGCTCTTAACAAAGAGTTAACAAAGATCTAAATACAACAACACCATGATGCCTCAGAAACAACAGACCATCACAGTCCACAAAAAGAAGCAGGATAATGTGGTAGAAACAAGGGAGCAGGATACAGACACAGAACACATCCCTGAGGAAGAAACAGCATTGGAACTTTCTGACAAGGAGTTCAAAAGAATTATCTTTAGGTATCTTCAAAGGATTATGAGACAGACAAAAGAAAACACAGAAAAAAAAAAAAAAA
>NW_006921702.1:7479294-7510059 GCF_000298275.1 Orycteropus afer afer | reverse complement strand
TTGGAATTAGAAATACCATTTGACCCAGCCATTCCATTACTAAGTACATACCCTAAAGAAGTGAGAACCATGACAAGAACAGATATATGCACATCCATGTTCATCGCAGCACTATTTACAATAGCCAAAAAATGGGAACAACCTAGATGTCCATCAACTGAGAGATGGATAACCCAACTATGGTACATACACACAATGGAATACTGTGCAATGCTAAAGAATAATGTAGAATCTGCAAAACACCGCACAACATGGATGAACTTGGAGGACTTATATTGCGTGAAATAAGTCAATCACAAAAGGACAAATATTCTATTAGTCTATAATTGTAAAAGTTAACAGAAGGTTTATCTATAGAAGGAAATTTTCTTTGTTGGTTACCAGGTGTGGGAAGGGCGTGGAGGGATGGGTGTTAGATAGATAGAGATAAGTATTGATTTGGGTGAAGAGAAGGGCAATGTCCCAAATGTGAGTGACCAATATGGCAGCATTGAGGATGAGAAAGACATAGAGAGGTACATGGGAGGTATAGACAACAAATATGAACCCTCTTGCACATACAGTATTGCGTTATCAGTGAAGGCAAACATGGGTATATGGATGGATAGATGGGTGGACAGGCTAAACGATTAGGTATGTCTATGAAGTGGGGAGTGTATCAAAGAGCATGTATAGGGTTGGTAGTCAATGTTCCTGTAAGTTTATGTGAATGATCAGAATTCCCAGATGTATAGTAGAGCTGACAAGGGACAAGGTTGTGGTCACTTCTTGGTCACAGCCAGCTACCCAGAGGGACCAAGTAATTGAACCTGCGGGCTTGGGACCATAGTCACAGGGGACATAAAGCTCAATTGGCATAACATACTATACAAAGCATTGTTCCATATCCTACTTTTGTGAGTAGTGACTGGGATCATAAAAGCTAGCAAGCTACCATCTAGATGCAGCTATGGGTCTCTCCTCATCCAGAGCAAAGAAGAATGAAGAAAACCAAAATTCATGGAAACAATTAGTCCTAGAGACTGGTACACCATCCGATCTACCGCCTATACAACTATGAGACCAGATGAACTAGATGGTGCCTGGCTACCACTGTCATCCACTTGGAAAGGGATCTATGTAGGACATCCTTGATAGAGAGGGAGAACAATATGGAACAAAACTCAAAATCTTTTGGAGGGGAAAAAAAAAAAAAGTGAGGACCAGGTGCTGGTCCAATAGAGCCTGGTGGAACCACTGAGACTATGGCCCCTAGCTGCCCTTCAGGTCTGGAATTGAACCCACACCTGTGCTTTCCAGCCAAACAAAATACTGGCATAGGAGTTAGACATTTAACTCAAGTAGACACACTGTTTGGAGAGAACAATCATGGGAGAAAGAAGGACTGCTTATGCACAGGGAGACAGCTCAGGGGGCAGGAGTGTATGGAGGGATGGACACTGAGAAGAGGTAACTATGTGGAGAAAGTGGGAGGGGAGCTGTTGCATTGTGGTGAACTGTGGTCAATGACATAAGACAAAGTATATGTGAACTGCTGTATGGAAAGTGAGTTTCCTCTGTAAATCTTCATCCAAATCACAATAAAAAATAAATAAATAAAAGGAGAGAACCCTAAGAGATACTGCTGAAATTTAACAGAACAAGACATAGAGGTGTAGGTATATTAGAGCTACAAAAAAAAAAAAAAAAACCCTCAACATGATGGATTGACACAATGGCTGCAAGAAAGGGTTTAAGCATAGCAAACATTGTGAGGATTGGTCATGACCAGGCAGTGTTTTGTTCTGATGTACGTAAGATCACTTATGAGTCACACAATTATGAGTCACAGCTGACTTGATAACACCTATCAAGAACAGCAACAATCTACAGATGTTGTTTTTAATTGGCTTTTCTTTGATTAAAAGGAGTCTTGGTGGTTCTGTGTTTAAAGCATTCACTGCTAACCAAAAGATCAGCAATTGAACCCATCTGCCACTCTGCAGAAAAAGGAAGAGGCATTCTTTTGTAAAGATTTACAGCCTTGGAAACTATAAAAAGTAGATCTACTCTATCCTATAGGTGACTATGAGTCGGAATTGATTCAATTTTTTGTTTGTTTTCTTTGATTACTAGTGAAGTTGATGGCAAATTTTATTTATTCTTCTGTGTTTAGGTCCTTTCCTGTCCTTTGTAATGACTAATTGTTTGGTTCTGTTTCATAGTACATGGAATATATGAAGTGTGATCCAAACATATCTTTCTCAGTTCCTCTTCATCAACAATATATTAATGGAAAACTCTCTGGATGGCCTGTGCCTTTTTCATATCTTAGGGTTTGATTTCTATTGATAATTTTTCTCTTTGTGTACCATCTTTCTCTTATAATTATGATACTGAGGCAGGGATACAGACCTTGTTCAGTCAGCTGCTTTTTAAACTCCACCACTAGGACTTTAAACATTTTTTTTTTTTTCTTTTCTCTTAATCTATTCACAATAAGAACAAATCCCAAGAGCACGTAACTTGGCCTAGCCTGATTAAAAAAAAAATCTTTAAACTTATTTATTTATTAGTATTGTGTATGTAATATTATTTCCTTTTGTTTTCTGTAATTTATGAACCTCTCCATGTTTTCCTTGTCTTTAGTGATCATGTTTTCCTTGTCCTTAGTGATATTGTACTGGTCACCTCATTTTGTATATTGTCCTTCTTTTCCCCAAAATTAATACATATCTCTTATATAGCTAGTGATTCTCTATTCTCTCCTCTGCCATCCCTGGTAACCATCAAATAATGTTTCTCTGTGTGTGTAAATTTTCCTTGACTTTTTATAATAGTGGATTCATACATTTGTCCTTTGTCATTGAATTTTTCACTCTGCATTTCTTCCAAGCTCATCCATGCTATGAGGTGTCTCACACATTCTTCATTATTCTTTATGTTGCAGAATATTCCATTGTGTGCGTGTAATATAGTTCATTTATCCATCCATCTGATGATGAGCATTTAGGTTGTTTTCATCTCTTTGCTATGGTGAATAGTGCTGTTATGAACATGGGTGTGCATATCTGTGTTCCTATCCTGGGTCTCATTTCTTAAAGGTATATACCTAGTAATAATAATACTCTACCACTCATCTGCCAGTTTGTCATACTGTGGTGGTTTACATGTTGCTGTGATGTTGGAAGCTATGCCATCAGTATTTCAAATACCAGCAGAGTCACCAATTGTGGACAGGTTTCAATGTAGCTTCCAGATGAACTAAGACAAGAAGGAAGGACATGGTGGTCTGCTTCTGAAAAAAATGGCCACTGAAAACCTTATGGACAGCAGGATAACATTGTCTGATATAATGCTGGATGTTGAGCCCTTCAGGTTGCAGGCACTCAAAATATGACGGGAAGAGCTGCTTCCTCACAGTAGAATTGAATTTAATGGTGTGGATAGAATAAAGCTTTTGAGACCTTCATTTATTGATATGGCATGACTCAAAATGAGAATTAACACCTGCAAACATCCGTTAATACTCATAATGTGGGGGGTACAAAGTATTAATCTAGGAAAAGTAGAAGTTGTACAAAATGAAATGTACAACTTCTATATCCTAGGCATTAATGAGCTGAAAAGGACTGTTGTTGTTGTTGTTGTTATGTGCCGTCGAGTCGGCCGCAACTCATAGCGACCCCTCCTTGGGTTTCCGAGGCAGTATCACTACGGAAGTAGGATTGCCCAACCTTCCTTCTGAGGAGTGGCTGGTGGGTTTGAACCGCCAGCCGTCTGGTTAGCAGGCAAGTGTCTTAGCCACTATGCTACCAGAGCTCCCTGAAAAGGACTAGCATTGCTTATTTTGAATTTCACAATCATATGGTCTACTATGCCAGGAATGACAAATTGAAGAGGAATGACATTGCTTTCATTCAAGAACATTTAAAGATCTATCTTGAAGTACAATGCTGTCATGATAGGATAATATACCTACTTCTGTAAGGAAGACCAGTTAATACTACTATTGTAAATTTATGCATCAATAATTAAAGACAAAGAAGAAGTAATTGAAGATTTTTACCAACTTCTGCAGTCTGAAATGAACCAAACATGAAATCTAGACACATTGATAATTTTTGGTGATGGGGATGTGAAAGTAGGCAACAAAGAAAAATCATCAGTCATTGGAAAGTATGGTCTTCATGATAAAAATTACACTGGAGAATGCAGGAGAGAATTCTGCAAGGCCAATGACTTATTTATTGCAAATAACTTTTTCAGCGATTTAAACAGTGACCATGGATGTGGATCTCACCAGATTGAACAAACAGAAATCAAATAAACTACACCTGTGGAAAGAGATGATGAAGAAGTTCAATATCATCAGTCAAAACAAAGCCAGGATCCTACTACAGAACAGACCATCAACTGCTTACATGTAAGTTTAAGCTGAAGGTGCACAATATGCAAAAAAGTCTATGACAAATAACATACAAACTTGAGTATATCACAAATGAATTTAGAGACCATCTGAAGAATCAGTTTGGTACACTGAACACTAATGGGCAAAAAACAGATGAATCGTTGGATGACATTGAGGACATCATATATGAAGAGAGGAAAAATTCATTAGAAAGATAAGAAAAAAAGAAAGATCAAAATGGATGTCAGAAGAAAGTTTCTTTTGAATATAGAGTAGCTTAAACTTTATTAGTTTATTTATTTTTTATTTTTTATTATTTTTTATTAGTATTATGTATGTAATACTATTTTTATTTTTATTTATTCTTCTGTGAATGGAAGAAGTGATGATATAAAAGAGGTGAACAGAAAATTTCAAAGGTGGCTAAAGAAGATTATGTAATGGTTTATAAGGGAATTTGAAAAGACTTGAGTAAGAAAACTAAAAGGTAGCAAAGAATACACTCAGTATTTCTCAGGCTGAAAGAGCTGCAGACAAAATGCAAGCCTTGTGTTCTAATATTGAAGGATTGTATGAGCAAAATATTGAATGATGTAGATTATATATTCTGTTCATTTCATGTTGTGATTTTTATTTTTATTACTTATTTTATTTTTATAGTCATAATTGTGAATGATATGTTGGATATTTTATAACCTTTGAGTTCTGTTTTATCTTTCTAAAGGTATTGTTTTTGTTCTTGTAGGCAGGTAAATTATTGGTGGAAAACTATGGAATTATAGAATTTCAAAGTCACATTTTGTCAAAAAGGGTTCATTTTAATGAAAAGCCTGGGGTATTTATCAAGATCTCCTAATCTGTTAGGATGTTAACTCCAAACATTATCTCTCTTGTAGTGGGCATCAGCAGAAATATTTGCTCCAATATTCCAACCTTCCAAATCTTGCTTTCCACTGGAGAGCTCCTTGGAGGTTCCCCTCCAAATACATAATTCAGTGGTCAGTCAATATTTTAAGAAGAGTTTACATGTAGACTTGATAGCTCCTCTTCTTTAACTTCTTCTTTTATGTGATTTTGTCCTTCAATTTACAACTCTTTTGGTAATACTAGCTTCCTTAACCTTAATCCAATACTTCAATATGTAATTACTTTCTATATTTCCTTCCATTTTAAACATTTAAACTCATGGTTCATTTCCTGGAAAACAAAACAAAACAAAACAAAAATTTTACTTCTCCAAGTAAAATATCCTTGATTGAACTAAGGGTTTATATGACATTCTATGCATGCTTGCATGCTTCTATTAAAGCTGAAATGGCTGTGGGTTGAGGAAGCAAAAATAAGATAGCATCCTTCTATCATAATCTATCAATTTCCTCAACAATGAAATCTGAAAATCTGAGTGAAATTGATGCAAATAGTGATCCTGGAATTCTGAGCATCAAATGAGAAGGTAAATAATTAGATTGAGCACTGATTGGAAACAGGAATAGAGTGATATCAGTAACAAGGGAGAGAGTAGAGGCCAGATCATCTGAAGCAGGAGCATTGTGAATAAAGATGTGGATGCTGATAAGGAGTTTAAATAAAATAAAATAAAGATCACAGAATCTACAAAGTGATAAGAATGGAATTGAATTGGCTGCAGCACACATATCCCAGCTAGAAGACAATTCCTTTGACATGAGATTATATGAGGAAAAAGCAAAAAATATAGAATCAAGATAAATTAAGAAAACCTAAGACTTATTTGGGATGATATCTAAAGAATTAGAATACACCTGATTTGAATTCCAGAACAAAAGAACGGGGAAAAAAATAGAAAATTATTTAATAACCTACTAAAAAAACCTTCCCCAATATTATAAAAGATAAAAAAGATATCCATCCAAAAATTTCAACAAACTCCATACCGCATAGGCCCCAAGAGAAAGTTACCAAGACATATCATAATCAAACTTTTCAAAACTAAAGACCAAGAAAGAATCTTGAGAGCAGCTTGGGAAAAATGAAAGATTATCTACAGAGGGAAACCAATAAGACTCATTTTTGATTTCTCAGCAGAAACCATGCAGGCAAGAAAACAATAGTAAGATATATATAAAATCTTGAAGGAAAAAAATTGCCAAACAAGACATATATCCCGCAAACCTGTCCCTCAAATATGATGGTGAAATTCAGACATTCCTGGACAAACAGAGATTAAGGGAATTTGTAATAACCTGAGTAACTCTAGAAGAAATGCTAAAGGGAATCCTAATAGAAAATCAACAACTGAAGATAACAGCCTAAGATTAAGACATGTCACAAAACCACCCAGAAACCAACCCAAGAAAAGAATTCTCAAATCTAAAATAAGCTTACAAAATTGGAAAACAGAGAACCAGAGGAGTAAATATGCAAGTGATAACAATAAAATAAATAGAGGGAATGAATGATATAATCACAAAACTTCATATGGAGAGGAAGCCAGGACTATGTCAGTATAGAATAGACTGTTCTAAAGTTAGAGAGATAAGAATTGACCACAATGTAACAACAAAGAAAATTAATAAACCTTCTATCCAAAATAAGAAAGGAGAAAATCTTAGGGACTTAGTAAACACAAAAGCAATATTGAAGAAAAGGGAAAGAAAACTTGATAACAAAATCCAGTCAGCACAGAAAAATATTTGGAACAAAGAAACCATCAGCATTACACACACACATACACACACACACAAACCCACAAAAAGATGACTAAAAAAATTTTAAAAAGTCATACATATCATTAATTACACTAAATGTGAATGTATTAAACACACCAGTCAAGAGAAAGAGAATGACTGATCAGACAAGAAATCAAGACACCACTGATAGGCTGCCTAAAAGAGATTCACCTTAGACAGAAAGATAAAAATAAGTTAAAAATCAAGGGATGGATAAAATATATAATGGTAATGGCAACCAAGAAAAAGAGCAGGAGTAGCAATAGTAATTTCTGATAAAATAGACTTCAAGGCAAAATCAAGCATAAGGAACAAAGAAGGGCATAATATGATGATAAAAGGATCAATAGAGCAAGAAGACATAACCAGAATAAATATCCATGTGCTCAATGTGCATGGACCCAAAATACATTAAAAAAAAAAAAAAAAAAACACTTTAACTGAATTGAAAATAAATACAGACAATACTACAATACCAGTATTGTTATGTGCCATCAAGTTAGACTGACTCATAGCAACCCCTCCTTGGGTCTCCAAGGCAGTATCAATATGGAAGTAGATTGCCCAACCTTCCTTCTGAGGAGTGGCTGGTGGGTTTGAACTGCCATGCTTCTGGTTAACAGTCAAGAGCCTTAGGCACTATGCCACTATTTTCAATGGACAAAACAACTAGAAACAAACTCAATAATATACAGAAGATCTTAAAAACACAATCAGCCACCCTGATCTCATAAACATACACAGAACACTCCATCTAACAACAGCAACAACAAAATTCACATTCTTTTCCAATGTACATAGACCATTCTCCAGAATAGACCACATGTTAGGCTACAAATCAAGTGTTTCAATAAATTTAAAAACAAAGCATATTCTCAGATCACAATTTTATAAAATTGGAAATAAATTATACAAAGAACTGGGGAGAAAAAATCAAATCCATGGAAACTGAACAGCACAATGCTAAAGAACCACTGGGTAATAGAAAAAAATAGTCTGAAAAAAAAAAAAATCCTAGAAATAAACAAGAATGAAAACACAGCATACAAAAATCTTTGTGACACAGAGAAAGCAATACTCAAAGGTCAATTTATAGACATTAATGTACAGATCAATATAGAAGAAAGAACCAAAATCAACACCTTAACCCAATAACTCCATCAATAATAAAAAGAGCAACAAATGAAGCCAGCAGTCTCCAGAAGAAAGAAAACAATAAAGATAAGATCAAAAACAAAGCAGAAAAGAGAGAGAATAGAAAAAGACTAGAAGTTAGCTCTTCATTAAAATTTACAAGATCTACAAACAACTGGCAAAATTAACTATGGAAAAGAAAAAGAAGACACAAATAAAGCAAATAAATGAAGTTGGCAACATCATAAAGAACAAACCAAAATAAAAAGGATAATGACAGACTACTATGAAAAACTGTACTCCAACAAATTTGAAAACACAAGAAATGGTCAAATTTCTGGAAACAATCTAATCTATCTATCTAATGTAGCACAGACTGAGATAAGAATTTTGAACAGATTCATAACAAAGAAAGAAATTGAGCATGTCATAATAAAACTCCCCAAAAAAGAATGTCCTGGCCCAGATGGCTTCACTAGAGGTTTCTATCAAACTTTCAAAGAGGCGACATCTATCTTAGTCAAGATCTATCTTTCTTTTATTTTCCAAATTATGGAAAAGGATGACCTATTCTTAAATTCATTCTATGAAGCAAGTGTAACCTTGATACCAAAACCAAACAAGGATGCCACTAAAAAAGAAAAGTTCAGATCAATATCTCATAAATATAGACACAAATATCTTCAACAAGATCCTACACTTCAACAAAATCCAACATTTTATCCAAAAAGTAATGCACCATGACCAAGTAGGATTCATACCAGGATACATACCTTGCATACAGGGATTGTTCATTTACCAGGACACATACCTTGCATGCAGGGAAATTTCATCAGAGTAGCAATCATCATAATCCACCAGATAAATAAAACAAAGGAAAAAAACTACATGATCATATCAATTGGGGCAGAAAAGGAATTTCAGAAAACCCAGCACCAATTTCAGATTAAAAAAAAAAAAAAGAAAGAAAGAAAAATACTCTTAGCAAAATAAGAATAGAAGGGAAATTCCTCAACATAATAAAATACACATATACACAAAATCAACAGCCAACATTATTCTCAATGGAGAGAAAATCAAAGAATTCCTCTTGCAAATGGGAACCAGGCAAGGATGTCCTGTATACACCATTACTATTCAACATCATATTGGAAGTTTTCACCAAACAATACAGTGAGCAAGGAAAAATAAGAGAAGAAGAAAATAAGAAGAAATAAAAGGCATCCAGATTGGAAAAGATAAAGTAAAACTCATTCTTTTTGCAGATGACATGATCCTATACATAGAAAAGTCAAGACACAGCAAGAAAACTACTAGAACTGATTGAAAAATTAGCAAAGTAGAAGGATACATACAGATAAATATAGAAAAATCAGTTGGATCCTGGACTTCCAGCATGATGGTGGAATAGGCAGACAAGCTACACAGACCCTCTGTGACAAAGAAACAAGAAACCAATTGAAACAGATACAGAAGATAACCCTATAATCCTGAACTTTGAAAGGAAGGATAAAGTGGATTAAATACAAACTAGTAGAAGAATCTGAATGAAACAGTGAATAAGGAGACAGAGCTGTGGAGTGTTGCCTGTTCTGATGGCATTGCCAATTTAAATATTTACAAGTGGTGTTCCAATCCAGGCAGCAACCTAAGAATTGGCTCTGCTTGTGAAGGACCAGGCAGGTATCTGCACTGGTGATGACTAGGAAGACAAACAGTGAATAAGAAGACAAACAGAGCTGTAGACAGCCAGTTGTCCTGAGAGTGGCCATTCTAAATATTTGTAAGCAGCATAGCCATTTTGAGTATTGGCAAGTGCATTCCATTCTGGGAAGCAAACCTAAGAATAAGCTTTACTTGCCGAGAACAGCATGGGCAACTGCAATGTAGACTGATGACTAGAAAGGTGTTACTTTTGTACACCACAATCTCTCAGTGAAAGGAGATGGAGCCATCCGCCACCAACAATAACCTTCTGGAGTACCAGGAATTCCTGGTCTCGGTACCACGACAGAGTTTGGGTGCCCTGTCCCTCCCCCAGTTTTGTTTTTGTGTCATTTAATTTTTTTTTTTTCTTCCTCCTTTCTTCCTTCCTTTTTATTTTTATCTCTTTCCCAACTTCTTTATCCCACCCTTACCCCTTTTTTGGTGCCCTTCTTTTTTCTTTCTTTTCTTAATTTTCCTTTTGGTTCTTGGCATCTGTTTACTTTTTGATTTTTTTTAATTAAGCTTTTTTCCATTGCTCTTTCCTCTTATTCACCCCTCCTTATCCCCCCCCCCAAAAAAAAATAAAAACTGCCATTGAGTCTATTCTTACTCATAGCATCTACAGTTGTTTTTCCAAGGCCATAAATTTTTATGGAAGTAGATGTCTCATGTTCCTTCCACAGAGTGGCTAGTGGGTTTGTACCATCAACCATCTGTTTAGCAAATGCCTAGGCAATACATCACAAGAGCTGTTTTCCCTCAGATACAACAAGGTGCTTTTTCTTTATTTTCTTTTTTACTTTGTCTTCCTTTTCTCTTTAATTTTTTTAAAAAAAAATATTTCTTGTCATTTATTAACATTTCTTTTTGTGTGTGATTGTTGCTGTTTGTTATGTGGTTTCTGATTTTTGTTCTCTTGTTTTTATTTTTATTTATTTTATTTTTTTGTATTTTTGTCTAATCAAGTGGGAGACAGCAACAGTGCCTACACAATACACTCAAACCCACACCACCTGCAACCCCACCCACTGGGTGGGTGCCACCTCTTGCTTCTACCCTAACTGATCAAAGGTAGACAATATCCAATACCAGCCCAACTCACCATCAACTGCTCTTCACAAACAGCTAATAGAGATCTGTGCCCAGACTTTCATTCTCTATCATACTCACCAGGACACAGCAGGACACAGGTGGTGAGAGCCTAACTACTGTCAACTAGTGAGAAGAGCACAACAGCCTTGCGCCTTGCTCACATAGATATTTCAAAACAAGCAAACAGAAAATAAATAAATAAATAAATAAATAAAACACCCTTGGTGAATCACACTAATGTGCAATCACCAATTAAATAAAAACAAAATGGCATCAGAATGTCTCAGAGAAAACTAGCCATCCAAGTCAACACAAAGAAGTAAGATAAAGTACTGAAAACAAGGCCTCAGGATTCAGACACATAAAAATGTCACAGAGGAAGAAGCAGGATTAGAACTGTCTGATAACGAATTAAAAAGAATCATCTTTAAGTTCCTTTAAAGCATTGGGAGACAGATAAAGGAAAACAATGACAAAATTAAGGAAAACACCAAGATAACTCTAGAACAATTTAGGAAAACAATACACAAACTGAAAAATAAATGAAAAATTAGAAACTACACAAAAACATTATCCATTATCCATGAAGAAAGCAAGAGATCACTAAAGAAAGGAGAAAGGAAGAGAAGACAAAAAAGGACACCAGAAGAAACTCTGAAACTTGTCCTTGAGCAGAGAGAAGCTAAAGCCAATGGAAGAAATGACAAGATAAAAGAGCTGAACAGAAAATTTCAAAGAGCAGCTCGAGCAGACAAAACCAATTACTATAATAAAATGTGCAAAGATCTGGAGTTTGAAAACCAAAAGGGAAGAATGTGCTCAGCATTTCTCAAGCTGAAAGAATTGAAGAAAAATTTTAAGCCTCGAGTTGCAATATTGAGAGATTCTATGGGCAAAATATTGAATGATGCAGGAAACATCAAGAGAAGATGGCAGGAATACACAGAGTTACTGTACCAAAAAGAACTGGTTGATCTTCATCCATTTCAGGAAGTGGCATATGATGTAGAACCAATGATACTGAAGGAGGAGTCAAAGCTGCAATGAAAGAATTGGCAAAGAACAAGGCTCCGGGAACTGACTAAATACCCATTGAGATATTTCAACAAACGGAGGTCCCATTGGAGGCACTCACTTGGTTATGGCAAGAGATTTGGAAGACAGCTACCTGGCCAACTGACTGGAAGAGATACATATTTGTACCCATTCCAAAGAAAGGTGATCACACAGAATGTAGAAATTATAGAACAATATCATTAATATCGCATGCAAGTAAGATCTTACTGAAGATAATTCAAAAATGATCGCAGCAGTATATTGACAGAGAACTTCCAGAGGTGCAAGCTGGATTCAGAAGAGGGCATGGAACAAGGGATATCATAGCTGTTGTCAGATGTACCTTGGCTCAAGGCAAAGAATACTAGAAAGATGTTTACTTGTGTTTTATTGACTATGCAAAGGCATTTGATTGTGTGGATCATGACAAATTATGGATAACATTGAGAAGAATGGGAATTCCCGAACACTTGCTTGTACTCATGAGGAACCTGTACCTTGAACAGGAGGCTGTCGTTCGAACAGAACAAGGGGGCACTGTGTGGTTTAAAATCAGGAAGAGAATGTGTCAGGGTTGTATCCCTTCCCCATACTTATTCAATCTATATGCTGAGCAAATAATCTGAGAAGCTGGACTATATGAAGAGAAACATGGCACCAGGATTGGAGGAAGAATCATTAATAATCTGAGATACACAGATGATACAACGTTGCTTGCTGAAAAGTGAGGATGACTTAAGGCACCTACTGATGAAGGTTGAAGAATACAGTCTGCAGCATGGATTATGTCTCAATATAAAGAAAACAAAAATCCTCACAACTGGACCAATGAGCAGCATCACAATAAATGGAGAGAAGATAGAGGTTGTCAAAGAATTCATGTTGCTTTGTTCAACAAACATTGCTAATGGAAGCAGCAGTCAGGACATTAGATGATGTGTAGCACTGGGAATGTTAACCATGAAGGAACTGTTTCAAGTGCTGAGGAGCAAGGATGTCTCCTTGAGGAGTAAGGTGCACCTGACAGAAGTCATGATATTTTCTATTGCCTCGTATGCATGTGAGAGGTGGACAATGAATAAGGAAGACCGAAGAAGAGTTGATGCTTTTGAGTTGTGGTGCTGGCGAAGAATGCTGAAAGTACCATGGCCTGTTAAAAGAACTAACAGATCTGTCCTGAAGGAAGTGCACCCGAAATGCTCCTTGGAAGCGAGAATGGCCAGACTTTGTCTCACCTCTTTTGGTCATGTTGTCAGAAGGGACCATTCCTTGGAGAAGGATTTCATGCTTGGTAGGGGGGAGAGTTGATGAAAGAGAGGGAGGTCTTCAATTAGATGGATCGATATGGTGGCTGCAATGATGGGCTCAAGTATAGCAGGGATTGTGGAACTGGTGTGGGATCAGGCAGTGTTTTGTTATGCTGTGCATGGGGTTGCTATGAGTCAGAAATGACTCAATGGCACCTAACAACAACAACAACAACAACAACAACACAAAAACAACAACTAGAAATCCAGAAGATTAATACTAAGATTTCAGAAATAAGTAACACAGTGATTGGGCAAAGGAGTATAATCAAATCAATGGAAGACAATATTAGTGAGATTGAAGACAGATACCTCTATACTACATTGTTAAGGGACCAATCAGAAACAAAGACTAAAAAAAAATGAAGACAGCCTAAGATTCACTGAGAATACCATCAAGAGGAATTGCATGTGTGACTGGAATTCCAGAACAGAAAGACAAATAAAATCACAGAGAAAATTCCTGAAGATATGTCGGAAGAAAATTTCCCAAATATAATGAAAGACGAGAAGATATTTATTCAAGAAGTTCAGTGAACACCAAACAGATTAGATCTCAAAATAAAATCACTGATACATGTCATAATCAAAGTCACCAAACCAAAGATGAAGATAGAATACTAAAAAACAGCAGGGGAAAATGAATTTTTTTCTACAAAACACAACCAATAAGACTAAGTTCTGATTTCTCAGCATCAATCATATAGATGAGAAGGTAATGGGATGATATATATAAAACTCTGAAAAGATATTACCAACCAAGAATTTTATATCCCTCAAATAGGATGGTCAAATTAATACATTTACTGATAAACAGGAATTAAAGGAATTTGTTAAATATAGACCAACCTTACAAGAGATGCAAAAAGGAGCCCATCAAACAGAGAAACAATAAAAGCAGAAAACAATCAATGATCAATACACATGACACCTAACCCAGAAACCAACCCAGAAGTATAAGATATAAAACAAGTTTGCAAGACTGTAAACAGGGAACCAGTGACATTAATTGGTAAATGAGGACAGCTACAAATCAAAAGAGGGAATAAATAGAGTAGGTACATAACTTTCAAATGGTGAGGAAGTCAACACAATTACAAAAGTGAACAGACTGTTCTAAATTTGGGAATAAAATAATAAATCATAAGGTAAACAAAGAAAAATAATAAACCTTCTCATCAAAATAAAAAACAGGAGAGGAACAAATATTTAGCAAATACTAAAACAATAGCAATGAAGAAAACAATAACAAAATTCTTAAAATGAGGTCAGCACAGAAAACTATATGGAAAAAAGAAATCAGCAACACCATGAAACAACACTTAACAAAATGATAATATATTCATACCTGTTGATAATTACACTGAATGCAAATGGGTTAAATGCATCACTCAAAAGAAAGAGTGTAGCAGACTGGATAAGAAAACATGACCCATCAATACGCTAAAAGAGACTCACCTAATACACAAGGACAAAAATAGACTAAAAATCAAAGATTAGAAAAATATATATCAAGAAAATTGCAATCAATAAAGAAAAGGAGTGACAATATTAATTTCTAATGAAATAGCCTTTAAGACAAAAACCACCACAAGAGGCAATGAAGGACATTATATAATGATTAAAGGATCAATTGAAAACAGGACAAAACCATAATAAATATTTATGCACTCAATGAAATGGCCCCAAAATACATAAAGTAGACTTTAATAGAATTGAAAAGACAAATAGATAACTACACAATGATAGCAGGAGACTTTAACATCCCACTTTCAATCAAAGATAGAACAACTTGAAAGAAACTCAAGAAAGGCACAGAACAAATAAACAATACAATCAACCAACTTGACCTTATAGACATCTACGTGCACTTCATCAACAACAGCATAATATATATTATTTTCCAATGCACATGTAACATTTTCCAGGATAGACCATGCGTTAGGGTAAAAGTTTGCATCAACACATTTAAAAACATTGAAATACTGCAAAGCATCTTTTCAGATCATAACACTACAAAATTAGAAATCAACTATATGAAGATCCATGAGAAGAAAGCAAATGCATGGAAACTGAACAAAACCCTCCTAAAAACTACTGAGTAATAAAACCGAAAAATGACCAAACACACTGCCATCAAGACAGATCCAACTCATAACAACTCTTCCTTGAGTATCCAAGGTGGTATCACTACTGAAGCAGATTGCCCAATCTTCCTTCTGAGGAGTGGCTGGTGGGCTTGAAAGGTAAGCCTTCTGGTTAACAGTCAAATGCCTTAGGCATTATGCTAAGGAAATTAAAAAATTCTGTGAATCAAATGAAAATGAAAACACAACATACCAAAACATTTGAGACATAGTAAAAGTAATTACAAAAATTACATCAAAAAAGAAAAGTCAAAATCACCACCTTAACCCAACATCTCAACAATTAGAAAAAAGAGCAGAAATATATATATATATATATAGGCTACTGTCATCAGAAGAGAAGAAATAAAGTTTCAAGTAGAAATGAATATAACAGAAAATAGAAAGACATTTAAAAAAAGCAACAAGATTAGAAGATAGTTCTTTGCAAAGATTAACAAAATCAACAAACCACCAGCTAGCCTAATAAAGGAAAAGAAAGAGAAGATGCAAATAACATGATTAAGAAGTGAAATGGGTGATGTCAAAACAGAAGCAACCAAAATAAAAAGGAAATATCAGGATACTATGAAGAACTGTATCCAACATATTTAAAAATCTAGGAGAAGTATACAGATTTCTAGAAACTCACTACTTACCTAATCTAACACAGACAGAAGTAGAAAATTTGAGCAAAAGAAGAAACTGAACAGGTCATAAAAAGCTACCAACAACAAAAAACGACCTGGTACTGAGCTTCACTAGAGAATTCTACCAAACATTCAGAGAACAGCTGACACAATCCTACTCAAACCATTCCAGGACATAGAAAAGAACAGAATTCTCCCAAATTCGTTTTATGAAGCAAGTGTAACCCTTTTATCGAAGCAGGCAAATACCACTAAAAAGGAGAACTACAGATCAATATCCCTCATGAATGTAGGTGCCAAAATCTTCAACAAAATCCTAGTGAAAAGACTCCAACAATCTATCAAAAAAATAATACATCATGAACAAGTGAGATTCATACCAGGTATGCAAGGATGGTTCAACATTGAAAAAACAATCAACCTAATCCATATAAGTAAATATAAAGTAAAATAAAGGTGAAGAACCTTTATTCAAAAAGTTTCATAGTGATAATATCAATTGATGAAGAAGAGATGTTTGATAAAAAACAACAAAACATCCTTATGAAAACGCTCAGCAAAACAGAAATAGAAGGGAAATTCTTCAACATAATAAAGGGCATATATGCAAAACCAATTGTTGTTGTTGTTGTTGTTGTTGTTTGCCGTCGAGTCGGCCCCGACTCATAGCGACCCCTCCTTGGGTTTCCGAGGCAGTACCACTACGGAAGTAGGATTGCCCAACCTTCCTTCTGAGGAGCGGCTGGTGGGTTTGAACCGCCTGCCTTCTGGTTAGCAGTCAAGTGCCTTAGCCACTATGCTACCAGAGCTCCCTTTATTCTCAATGGAGGCAGACTGAAACCACTCTCCTTGAAAACAGGAACCATATAAGAATATCCTCTATCTCCACTTGTATTCAACATTGTATTGGAAATCCTAGACAGAGCAATAAGCCAAGAAAGGGAAATCAAAGCTTCAAAACATATAAGGAATCAATAAATGTATTTCTATTTACAGATGATATGATCTCATACATAGAAAACCCAAGAGACTCAGCACAAAAACTACTGGAACTAATTGAAAGATTTAGCATAGTGCCAGGATACAACACCAACATACAAAAATCAATTGGATTCCCCTACACCAGCAAAGATTTTCCTGAAAAGTAAATAAGGAAATCAATACCATTTACAATAACTAGCAAAAACTAAAGTACTTGGGAATAAATATTACCAGTGACTCAAAAGTTTTATACAAAGAAAACTACAAAACACTACTTCAAGAAACCATAAGAGAGCTACATAAATGGAAGAACATACCATGCTCATGGATAGGAAGATTGAACATTGGGAAAATGTCAGTTCTCTCCAAAGCAATCCATGCATTCAATGCAATCCCAATCCAAATTCCATCAACATTCTTTAAGTGTATAAAAAAAAAAAAAAAGGAGACTAATTTTATATGGAAATGAAAGAAAGATCTCTTAGATAAGCAAAGCAGTACTGAAGAAGAACAAAGTAGGAGATACCACACTTCCCAATCTCAAAACCTGCTATACAGTTACAGTAGTCAAAAGACCTTGGTATGGGAACAATGACAGACACATGGACTAGTGGAACATGTTTGCAAACACAAGAATAGATCCATCTACCTATGGTCAGCTGATCTTTGACAAAAAGCTGGAATCATTTAAAGAGGGAAGAAATAGTCTCTTTCACAAATGGTGCTTGCAAAACTGGATACCCCTTTGCAGAAAAATGAAAAAAGATCCATACCCCACACCACACCCCAAAATTAATTTGAGGTGGATCAGAGACTTAAGCAGAAAATCCAAAACTATAATGTTTATCAAAGAAAAAATAGGGTCAAACTTAGGGACTCTAATAAGTGGTCTCAATAAACTACCAAACAGAAGTTAAAATGAACAAACAGCAGAAGATAAACTAGATGACTGAGACTTTCTAACAGTTAAATTCTTATGTGCATCAAAAGACATATCCAAAAAAGTAAAAAGAGAACATCCAGATTGGGAAAAAAATATTTGGCAACAACATATCTGACATGGGACTTATCTCTACGATTTATAGAAAACTCTATCCTCAAGATCAAACACACACACACACACACAAATTCAAAAATAGGCAGAAGACATAAAGAGACACTTCAACAACGAAGACATTCAGGCAGCCAGAAATACTTGAAGAAATATTTGTGATCAACAGCCATTAAAGAGATGATTTTCAAAACTAAAACGAGATACCATCTTACCTGGGCACTGATAGTAAAGTTCAAAAAGACAGAAAATAACAAACATTGAAAATGATGTGGAGAGATTGGGTCTCTTGTACTCTGCTGGTAGGACTGTAAAATAATATAATCAATGTGGAAACCAGTGTGAGATATATATATATATATACTATAGAAGTGAGAGCCAGGACAGAAATAGATATAGTACACACATGTTCATTGTAGCACTATTCACAACAGCAAAGAGATGGCAACAATCTAAGTGCCCATAAATGGAGGAATGAATAACCAAACCATGGTACATACACACAATGGATTACTATACAACACTAAAGAATAATGCAGAATTTTCAAAACACCTCATAACATGGATCACCTTGAAGGACATTATGCTAAATCATAAATCAATCACAGAAGGACAAATATTGTATTAGTCCACTATATAAAATATCAAGGAAAGGTTTAGATACAGAAAGAAAGTTTATCTGTTGCTTACCAGGGGTGGAATGGAAGGGAAGAAAAATTGCTAGACAGATAAGAGACAAATACTGGTTTAGGTAAAGAGAAAAGCAATATACCAAAAGTGAGTGACTAATACAATAACACTAAGGAAGAAGAAGGCACATAGAGATGAACAAGAGTTACAGACAACAAAGATAAATGCTTTAACATACACAATACTGCATTATCAGTAATAACAAATATTA
Organism: Orycteropus afer afer; assembly: GCF_000298275.1. Taxonomy (NCBI): domain Eukaryota; kingdom Metazoa; phylum Chordata; class Mammalia; order Tubulidentata; family Orycteropodidae; genus Orycteropus; species Orycteropus afer. The sequence continues at coordinate 7,490,956 of NW_006921702.1, read as the reverse complement.
GTCTATGGGTGGATACACAGGTAGACAGCATGAATGACCAGATTATGTCTAGGAAAAAGGGAATATACCCATGGTGGTATATAAATTTGGCAGGTGATATTTTTACATACATATTTGTTTGTACTATAAGAATGTCCATATACATAATAGAGCTACCAGGGGGCAATATATGATAACTTCTTAGCCACAGCCAACCACCCTGAGGTAGCGACTTATTGGTCCATGAGACTTATTGCCCCATGGTTGTGGGGACATCAAACTCAATTGGCATAATGTACTACATGAAAACATTGCTATACATCCTACTTTGGTGAGTCAGAACTGGTGTCTTAAAAGCTTGCAAGTGTCCTTCTAAGGTGCAATAATTGGTCTCTATTCATCTAGAGGAAAGAGTAATGAAGAAGAAAACCAGAGACATACAGAAACAATTAATCCAAGGGACTCGTGGACCATGTGAATCTCAGCCTACATTATGGAATACTAGAAGAACCAGATGGTGCCCAACTACCACTGTAAACCACTCGGAAAAGGATCAATGTACCTCTCTATGTACCACTCCTTGGAAGGAAGGTTGGGCAATCTACTTTCGTAGTGATATCACCTCAGAAACTCAAGGAGTCACTATGAGTTGGATCGGACTGGACCGCAGTGCGTTTGGTTTTGGTTTTATGCTCTCAGAAAATACTAAAGTTTACCCAAATAATATATTATTTTATTCTGTCCATTTCTTCCTTTCTATTTCTAAAAGATCCTAGATAGACTGGGAGAAAAAGGACTAGGCTTACTGGTCTGATAGAGGTTGGTGATATACCCAAGAATATGGCCCCTAGTCACCTTTTAGGGCTGGAATTCAACTTTTCATGTGGCTTCCAGCCAAACAATAGATAGGTGTATGAGGTGAGCATGTACACCAGGTAGGTACCTTCCTTAGAACAATCAATCATAGGAGATCAGAAGAGCAGTATTTGCACAGAGAGATAGTTCAGAGGATAGGAATGCATAAAATAGAGCACAGGGAAAATGTAGACACAGGGAGGAAGTGGGAAGAGTGCTATTACTTTACAGGGATTGCAATCAAAGTCATGAAACAAAATGTGTATGAACTGTTGTAGGGAAAAAGAATTTACTCTGTAAACTTTCACCCAAATCACAATTAAAAAAAAAAAGAAGTTGAATTCTTCTACATCAACAAAGTTATCTCTGAAAAGGAAATAAGGAAAACAATACCATTTACAGTTGCTACCAAGATGACAAAATACTTAGGAATAATCTTACCAGGGACACAAAAGACCTATACAAAGAAAACTACAAAACACTACTACAACAAACTATCCTACATAAATGGAAGATCTTATACTCACAGATAGGAATACTAAACATTGTGAAAATGTTCATAATATTCAAAATAATCAATAGATTCAATGCAATCCCAATCCAAATTCCATCAACATTGTTTAAAGACATGGAAAAATCCATCACTAAATTTATATGAAAAGGACAGAGAGCAAAGCACTACTGAAGAAGAAGGACAAAGTAGATCTCACACTCTCTGATATCAGAACCCACCATGCAGCCTGGTATTGGTACAATGATAGACACACAGACCAGTGGAACAGAATTGAGAATCCAGATATAGATCCATTCATATATGGACAGTTGATCTTTAACAAAGGGCCTAAAGCCATTAAATGTAGAAGAGAGTCTCTTTAACAAATGATCCTGGCAAAACGATGTACATTCACAGAAAAATTAAATAAGATCTATACCTCACACCATATACAAAAATAAACTCAAAATGGATCAAAGGCCTAAATGTAAACACAAAACTATAAAGTTCATCAAAGATAAAATAGGACCAAACTCAGGGACCCTAATTTATGGCATAAGTAGACTATCAAACATAACCCAAAATGTCCAAACAGCAGAAGAGAAACTAGATAAATGGGATATATATATTTTTTAAATTAAATTCTTATGTGCATGATAGACTTATCCAAAAGAGTAAAAAAGAGAAGCTACAGATTGAGAAGAAATATTTGGCAATAACATATCCATCAAGTGACTTATCTCTAATATTTATAGAAAACCTCAACATCTCAACATCAAAAAAAACAAAAAAATCCACCTCAAAAATAGTCAAAAGATTTGGACAGACACTTCACCAAAGAAGATATTCAGCCAGCCAACAAACACTTGAAGAAATGCTCATGATCATTACCTTTTGCTGTTGTTGTTATGTGACGCTGAGTCGGACTCGACTCACAGCGACCCCTCCTTGGGTTTCTGAGGCAGTATCACTACAGAAATAGGTTGCCTCATCTTCCTTCTGAGGAGTGGCTGTTGAGTTTGAACCTCCAGCCTTCTGGTTAGCAGTCAAGTGCCTTAGGCACTACACTACCAGAGCTCCCTTAACATTACCTTTTAGAGAGATGCAAATCAGAAAAAAATGAGATGTCATCTCACTCCAGCAATAATAGCATAGTTCAACAAGACAGAAAACAACAAATGCTGGTTAGGCTGTAAAATAGTACAACCACAGTGGAAAATGGTATAGCACTTCCTTAAAAAGTTGGAAATAGAAATACCATTTGATTCAGCAATCCTATTACTAGGAATATATTCCAAAGGCCTGAGATCTGGGACATGAATAGATATGTGCACACCTATGTCCATCACAGCATTATTTACAATAGCAAAGAGATGGAAACAACCTAAGTGCACATCAAGAGATGAATAGGTAATGAAACTATGCACATACACATAATGAAATACTGTGAAACATTAAAGAATAATGAAGAATCAATGAATCATCTCATAACATGGATGAATTTGGAAGACATTCTGAATGAAATAAATCAATCCCAGAAGGACAAATATTGTTTGATTCCATTACGGTAAAAAGTCAAGGAAAGTTTACACAAAGAAGGGAATTCTCTTTGTTGGTTACAAGGGATGGAAGGGGAGGGGAAGAGAGAGAAAATAGAGAGATAATTAAAAGACAGGTTTGATATGGCTGAAGGGAAAAGCAATATGACAAAAGTATGTGACTAACACAATATCACTGAGGAAAAGGCAGACATGGAGAGGTGCGTAAGAGGTACAGACAATAAAGTCAAATGTTATTGTATATGCAATATTGCATTATCAGTAATAGCAAACACTAATCTAGCAGTGGATACAGAAGGTAGACCAGTGTGGATAAGCAAATGGGAATATACCCACAACCATAGATAGGCTAGTGAAATATTCCTACATATGTTTTTGTACATGTTATAAAAATGTTTATATGCAGTTTAAACACAACAGGAGGCAAATTTAAGATAACCTGTTAGCCACAAATAGGCTCATTGAGGAAATGGGCCTATGGACTTTTTGGTCTGAGAAAATAAATTTATAATTAAATAAATATAATGACTGTGGCTTTCTATTTGAGTTGTAACTGTTCAGCCCTTTACAGACTGGGAAATATCCTTAGAGGAAAATATTATAAGCATGAATCTCACCCAGTGTCATTTCCATCTTTCAATGGTCAATTACTTCCACATTCTGCTTGGTCTTACTCACTTCCTGGTCTTGACAAATAAGTGAACTTTTAAAATATTTGGTTAAATGTATAGTTTTATCTCTAGTAGACCAAACACAATACAAGCCACTCCACTTTTACTGTAACTAGGATCTTCGAGACTTTTACTTCCTTCCACATGTCTCTTGGAAAACTTCCTCTGGATGACTTGTAAGTAGTCACCTGCACTTCACATGGCATTTTTTACCTCTCTATCTATGTACCACTCCTCAGAAGGAAGGTTGGGCAATCTACTTTCGTAGTGATATCACCTCAGAAACTCAAGGAGTCACTATGAGTTGGACCGGACTGGTTTTGGTTTTATGCTCTCAGCAAATACTAAAGTTTACCCAAATAATATACTCTTTTATTCTGTTATTTAATTAACATATATTTAATGAGTGCCTATTACATACTGTTTGAAAGTATGGAGCTGTCCCAGTGAACAAGTCAGGTACCACTGTTCTGCACATGATGCCTACTTTTATCAAAAATCGTCCCTCTCATTGAACTAGTCAAAATTTTGTTGACTCATCTCCAAAAATCTCTGAAGTGTGTCCATAATTTTGCATAGTCATTTAATTCTGGTAATTTCAGTATCTTTTTTAGACCACTAAGACTAAAACTGTCTTCTCATTGGTCTATAAATCTATAAACTCCTCTCCCCTTTCCAAAGAACATCATTTTTGTGATCTCTGTAAAGGCAAGTATCATCATGCTACTTTTTAATTTTCAAAGCATTCAGTTTTCTACATTATGAACTTAAAGATAAAATCAAATAATTAGCAGTCTTACAAAAGTCTGTGTGAGCTAGCCCTTTTCTGCCCTTATTACTGGACCCATCATCAGTTTTTATGACATCTTTCCAATATTTTTGACAAATATTTATTGCTTACAATTCACATTCTATTCCCTTTTATTGGAAGGATGTTAGCCCTAACAATACTTCAGTATGAAATTCCATATTTCTTTAAATTCCTCATCTTTCTTTTTTTTGGAAAAAAAAAAAAAACACTTCTCCTCCAAGTAAAATAACCTGGAGTGAAGTAAGGCTTGTATCACATTCTATGCATGCTTCTATTAAAGCATTATTGCACTACCAGTAGTGTCTCCTGATCTATCTTCCAACCAGAAAGGTGTCCTAGGACTGTAGCAGCACTTTTATTTCTCTTTCATTAACAGGTAACTCAGAGCCTGGTACATTCCTAATTTACCGTGCCCTTTGACAACATTTTAGTCTCATTCAAAACTGAGTTTTGCTTTATTCATAACTCAGACCCAGAATTAACTTCAATATGTGCACCCTATTAAGTTATTTTCTATTTCTCTTAATGTTTGAATTTGCCATAAAATGACTTGTTAGTTTTCTTTAAGATTATTCATCTACCCAGATATAATTGGCAAAAACAAAAATGTGCAGTCATACTTTACTCATCAGGTCATATCCATTGCAATCAGAGTTCCTGTGAGAGTATCCATTAATTGTACCATCTAAGAGGTGTAGTTTGTTGATGTTGATTAGTCACTAGCCACTTTTGTTTTTCCAGTTTAAGTGATTTTTTAAATTATACATTTCACTAATGCATTAATCTTTCACTGAATTTTTAATTTTTAATTGTAATTTCAGTGCAAGTTTACAGAGCAATTGTTTTCCATTCAACAATAAATACACATTTTGATTTTTTATTTTGTACTTTTTTTTAATTTTTTTATTATGATTTGGGTATACTTTTGCAGAGCACCTTCCTTTTCCATTCAACAGTTCATATACATTTTGTTCCAAGACATGGATTACAATCCCCACAATCTGACACCTCTCTTCCCACTTCCTCCCTGTGGTTGTTACCTTTCTCCTGTGGCCTTAGGGAAGCATTCCTGCCTCCCTAGCTTTCTTCCTGTGCACCTGCTGCCCTTATGATCTCCCATAAGTGATTGTTCTAAGGAGTACATACCCTGGTGTGGTTGTTCAGCTTGTAGATCTGTATGTTGTTTGGCTAAGAGTTAAGTGATAGGAGTGAATTCAATTCCAGGTGAGAAGAATGACTAGGTGCCATAGTCTCAAGGGTTTCACCAGTCTTTATCTGTCCTGTAATCCTGGTATTTTTGTTTTAAATTTTGTTCCACATTTTTGTCTTACTCTGAAGAGGATCTCTGATTTTGATCCTTTTCCTAGTGGTTGGCATTGGTAGATGGACACTATATAATTATTTTGGACTCAGGGTGGTGTAGGCTGAGGTTCTTATGGTCCATTAAACCCTTGGACTAATTGTTTCCAATTTTCTTCACTCTTCTTTGCTTCTTTGACAAGGAGAGATTGATAGATGTGTCTCAAATGGTTGCTTGCAAGCTTTTAAGATCCCAGTCGCTACTTACCAAAGTAGGGTGTAGAACAAAGGTTTTGTATACTGTGTTGTGCCAATTGAGTTTGATATCCCCACAACCACTGTCCTAGGTCCCCAGGCCCAGTGAGTCACTCCCACAAGGTGCTTGGAAGTAGCAAAGAAGTTATCTTAACTTTGCCCCCTGTTTGCTCTTATAAGTATCGACATTTTTAGAGTACATGCAAATAAGTATGTAGAAATATTTTCTGCCAAATCTACATATGGTCATGAGCATTTTCCCATTCACCCATCCGTGCATGATCTTCTTGCCTGTTTACATATGCATCCACCCATAGATTAGGGTTTCTTATTACTTACTGATAATTCAGTATTGTGCATGTAATAATATTTACCTTTATTGTCTGTACTTCTTATGCACCTTTCCATGTCTTCCTTTCCTTAGTGAGGTTGTTCTGGTCACACACTTTTTTGCATTTCCTTTTTCTTCACCCAAATTAATACATGTATCTTAAATAGCTAGGAATTTTTGCCTCCCCTCCCTTCCCATCGGGAGCTCTGGTGGCTTAGTGTCTAAGGTATTTGACAGCTAATCAGAAGTCTGGTGGTTCAAATCCACCAGCCACTCCTCAGAAGGAAGATTGGACAATCTACTTCTGTAGTAATATGGTCTCAGAAACCCAAGGAAGGGTCACTATGAGTTGGATCTGACTCGAGGGCAGTGAGTTTGTTTTTTGGTTTGTGTAAACATTTCCTTGACTTTTTATAATAATGAACTCAAAATATTTGTCCTTCTGAGATTGCCTTAATTCACTCAGCATAATGTCCTCCAAGTTTATCCATATGAACACATCATATGAAGTGTTTAATGGATTCTTCATTATTCTTTAATGTTATGTAATATTCCTTTATGTGTATATACCATAGTTTGGTTAACAATTCACCCATTGATGGGTATTTTGGCTGTTTCTGTCTCTTTGCTATAGTGAATAGTGTTGCAATGAACATGGGTGTGCATGTATCTATTCATGTCCTGGAACTCACCTCTTTAGCACATGTTCTTACCTGTGGGATTGAGAGATCAAATTGCATTTCTATTTCCAGCTTTTTAAGGAAGTGTCATACCATTATCCACCGTTCTTGTACCAATTTGCAGTCCCGCCAGCAGTGTTTGATAGTTCTGATTTTTCCACATCTTTGCCAGCATTTACTGTTTTATTCTTGTTGAATTTTGCTATTATTGCTGGAGTGAATGGTTATTCACTGTTGTTTTGATTTGCAGCTCTCTAATGATTAATGATCATGAACATTTCTTCAAGTGTTTGTTGGTTGTCTGAATACCTTCTTTGGAGAGGATTGTTTGTCTTTTTGATGCTGAGGTGTTGAAGTTTTCTATGAATTTTAGAGATAAGTCTCTTGTTGGATATGTCATTGCCAAATAGTTTTTCCCAATCTTTAGGTTCAATTTTTGCTTTTTTGGAGAAGTCTTTTGATGTATATAAGAATTTAATTTTTAGAAGGTCCCATAAGTTTCTCTTATGCTGCTTGTGCATTTTGGGTTATGCGTCATAGTGTATTTATACCATAAATTAGGGCCCTTAAGTTTGTCCTTATTTTTTTCTTTGTTGAACTTTATAGTTTTGGGTTTTACATTTATGTATTTAATCCATCTTGAGTTTGTTTTTCTGTGTTGTGTGAGGTATGGATCTTGCTTTATTTTTCTGCAAAAAGATATACAGTTTTGCCAGAACCATTTGTTACAGAGACTATGTATGCTATATGTAATAGATTTTGGCCCTTTTTAAAATATTAGTTGTCCATATTTGGGTGGAAAGGCGCTCTGGTGGCACAGTGCCTAAGGCATTTGACTGATAATCAGATGGTTGACAGTTCAAACTCACCAGCCATTACATCAAAGGAAGATAGGGTAATCTACTTCCATAAAGATTTACCACTTCAGAAATGCAATGAGGGTCACCATGAGTCAAAATCAACTCAATGGCAGTGAGTTTTTTTTTTGTTGTTGTTATAAGTGGATGGATCTATTTCTGGACTCTCAATTTTCTTCCACTGGTCTATGTATCTATCACTGTACCAATACCAGGCTGTTTTGACTACAATGGCTCTATAGCAAGTTTTGAGATCAGAGTGTGTGAGACCTCTTACTTTCTTCTTTTTCAGTATTGCTTTGCTTCTCCAAGTTTTCCATCCTTTCCATATAAAATTAGTGACTGAATTATCCATGTTCTTAAAGAATGTTGATGGCATCTGAATCATATAGAACATGGTATGTTCTTCTACTAATGTAGATCTCCTATATTTTCTTGTAGTACTGCTTTGTAGTGTCATTGTACAAGTCTTTTGTGTCCCAGGTAAGAATTATTCCTTGGTATTTTCTATTTTTGATATTTATTGTAAATGGCACTGCTTTCCTTATTTCCTTTTCAGAGATCTCTTTATTACATAGAGGAATCCTAGAGAATTTTTCATGTTGATTCTGTATTTTACACCTTTGCTAGATCTTTCAATTAGTTCCAGTAGTTTTCTTAGTCTCCTGACTTTTCTGTGTACAGGATCATGTTATCTGCAAATAGAGATAAGTTTACTTCTTCTTTGCCAATTTGAATGCTTTTTATTCCTTTTTCTTGCCTTAGTGCCCTAGGCACAAATTCCAACACAATGTTGAGTAGAAGTGATGGTTGTTGTTGTTGTTGTTGTTATGTGCCGTCGAGTCGGCCCCGACTCATAGCGACCCCTCCTTGGGTTTCCGAGGCAGTATCACTACGGAAGTAGGATTGCCCAACCTTCCTTCCGAGGAGTGGCTGGTGGGTTTGAACCGCCAGCCTTCTGGTTAGCAGTCAAGTGCTTTAGCCACTATGCTACCAGAGCTCCCAGATGGTAGAGGGCATCTTTTTCTAGTTCCCATTTGCAAGGAGAATGCTTTGATGCTCTCTCCATTGAGAATAATGTTGGCTGTTGGTTTTACATATATACCCCTTGTTGTGTTGAGGAATTTCCTTTCTATTTCTATTTGTCTCAGAGTTTTTATCAGGAAAGATGTTGGATTTTATCAAATCTCTTTTCTGCATTGAAAGATATGATCATGATCATGTGATTCTTTTGCTTTATTTTATTTATATGATAGATTACTTTGATGTTTTTTTCTAATAACTGTACCATCATTGCATACATTATATTAATGTCATTTGGTCATCATGTACTATGTTTTACAAAGTGTTGGTTTCTATTGCCTAGGTTTTTATCGAAAATTTTTACATCTATATTCATGGGAGATTCAGGTCTGTAGTTTGCCTGTTTCGTGGTGTCTTTGTCTGGTTTTGGTACCAAGATTATGCTTGCTTCATAGAATGAATTTAGGAGTACCCATCTTTTTCTATGTTCTAGAATAGTTTGAGTAAGATAGATGTCAAGTCTTTTCTGAACATTTGATAGAATTTTCCAGTCAAGTCATCAGAACAAGAACTTTTTTGTGGTTTTTAAAGATCTGGCTAATTGTCTTCTTTGTTATGGGTTTGTTTAAATTTTTTACATCACTCTGTGTTTGTTTAGGTAGGTCTTCTGTTTCTAGAAATGTGTCCATTTCTTCTAGGTTTTTGAATTTGTAGTACAGTTCTTAAGAATATTCTGTTATTATCCTATTAATTTCAGTTGATTTTGTTGTGATGTAGCCCATTTAATTTATTATTCATAGTATTTTAATCTTTTTTTTTCCTCCTCTTTTTTTTTTCCTAGTTATTCTTCCCTTCTTCAAAAGTGGTGTGTTAATGTCTCCTAGTACTATTGTGAAGTTGTCTTTTTCTCATTTCAATTCAGTTACTTGCTTTATATATTGTTTTATTGTTTTTAAAGAATGAACTTGTAGTCTTGTTGATTTTTTTCTATTGTTTTTCTGTTCTGTATTTATTTATTTGCTCTGATCTTTATTATTTCCTTTCTTCTGGAGACTGTAGACTTCATTTGTTGCTCTTTTTCTAATTATTGGAGTTGTTGGGTTAAGGTGTTGATTTTAGTTCTTTGTTCTTTTGATTTGTGCAATTATTGCTATAAACTGATTTCTGAGTACTACTTTCACTGTATTCCAAAGGTTTTGATATGTTGTGTTTTCATTCTTATTTGTTTCTAGGATTTTTTTAATTTCACATTTTATTTATTTTATTACTCAGTAGTTTTTGAGTAGTATGATACTCAGTTTACATGTGTTTGACATTTTTCTTCTGGTCTTCTTGTAATTGGTTTCTAATTTTGTACCACTGTGGTTTGAGAACATGCTTTATGGTTTTGGGATGCTTTAAAATTTATTGAGACATGCTTTGTGGCCTAAACTATGGTCTATTCTGGAGAATGATCCATACACAATGTAAAAAAAATATGTACTGTGTTTTTGTTGGATGAAATGCTCTGTATATTCTGTTACGTCAATATGGTTGATTGTGTTATTGAGATCTTCTGTGTCTTTGTTAAGTATTTTTCTAGTTGTTCTAGTCTTCAAAAGTGGTATCCTTGTGTTTTTGTAGAGCTGTGTATTTCTACTTTCAATTCAGTTGTTTACTTTATGTATTTTGATGCAAATTCTGATGGTGTAGGGTCAAGGCTGCTAATCAAAATGTAGCTGGTTCAAACCCAGCCACTCCTTGGAAGAAATATGCATCAATCTGCTTCTGTAAAGATTTACAGCCTTGGAAACCCAGTGGGGGTTGCTATAAGTTGGAAATGACTCGATGGAAGTGAGCTTTATGGATTTTGGATCTCTTTTATTAGGTGCATATTTATTTATTATGCTTAGTAGTGGCATAGTGCCTAAGGCATTTGACTGCTAACCAGAAAGCTAGAGGTTCAAACCCACCAGCTGTTCCTCAGAAGGAAGAATGAGCAATCTACTTCTGTAGTGATAACACCTTGGAAACCCAAGAAGGGGTCACTATGAGTCTGATCTGACTTGATGGCAGTGCGCTGCTGCACTGCTGTGCTGCTTGTAATGTTGGTCATGTGACCCTTTTATAATCGTAAAACACCCTTCTTTTCCCTTATCTCTGTTTTCACCTTGAAGTCTATTTTATCAGAAATTAATATTACCACTCCTGTTCTTTTTTGTTTGTCATTAGCTTTGTATACATATATATATTTTTTTTTTCATCACTTGATTTTCAGTTTATTTTTCTCTTTGTGCCTGTGGTGAGTCTTTTCTAGGCAGCATATTGATGGGTTTTATTTTCTTGTCCATTTCAGCACTCTCTTTCTCTTGACTGATATATTTAATCCATTCAGTATAATTAATTATAATTATGAATTTATGCTGTCATTCTTTTTTTTTTTATTGTGGTGTTAATGGTTTCATTTTTCTGAATATTTTTATGTGCTGAGTTCATTTTGTTATTGAGTTTTCTTTTCCTTTTCTTCACTGTGGTAGATTTGTGTTTACTAAGTTCTTGTGATTTTCTTATTTTGTTAAAAGGCATATTAATTTCTTTGTGTTTACTGTGTAGTAAATTTTATCTTCTTAAGTTTGGAACATTCTGTTATATATATCACCCTGATCCATTTGGAAGTTCTGTAATTTTACCATTTATTCACTTTTTTGTATTTAGTTCTTATCATATAGAGATTGATCCTTCTGGTTCTTTATTTTTGATTTTGTAAGTTTATTTTAGTCTGAGAATTATAATTCTGTGTTGGTTTCTGGGTTATATTGTTATGTGTCTTAATCTTAGGTTATTTTCTTCTGTTTTTTTTTTTTTTTTTT
>NW_006921702.1:7467255-7479194 GCF_000298275.1 Orycteropus afer afer | reverse complement strand
TTTTTTTTTTTTTTTTTCTGTCCAAAGGGATCTCTTTACCATTTCTTGTAAGCTTGACTGGTTTTTTACAAATTACCTTTATTTGTGTTGTCTTTAAATGTCCTAAATTTCACCATTATGTTTGAGGGATAGTTTTGCTGGATATATAACTCTGTGCTGGCATTTTTTTCCCAAAGTTTTATGTGTGTCATTTCATTGTCTTCTAGCCTACATGAAGTCTGCAGAGAAATCAGAGCTTAATGTTATTAGTTACCCTTATTAGGTAACATTTTGGTTTTTCTGAGCTTCTCTCAAGATTCTTTCTTTGTCTTTCATTTTAGAAAGTTTGGTTACAATATGTCTTGCTTACTTTCTCTTGGGGACTACCTTGTATGGGGTTTGTTGTGCTTCTTGGATGAATATCTTTTCAATTTTCATAATGTTGGAGATATTTTTTCTGTTAGCAGTTTTCTATCAGCCAATTCAATGTTCAACAATTTTTTTCTTTTTCTTTTTCTTTTTCACCTCTTCCTACTCTGGAATTCCACTCCCACATAGATTATTTCTCTTGATAACATCTCATAGAGGTCTTATGTTTTCTTCAATCTTTTTTCTGATATTTCCTCATACAAGCAGGTGTCAAGGACTTTGTCTTCAAGTTAGTTAATGTGTTCGTCAGTCAATATGATTTTACTTTTTTGTCCTTCCAATGTTTTCTATCTTTATAATTTTAGTGTTAATCTTCTGAATTTCTAAGTGCTGTTTTATATGATTTATAATTGAATATTCATTTTGTCCTTTTACATCTTGTATTGTTCTGAATTATCCCTCAAGGTTATTGTCTATCTTTCCTTGGTTTTAATTATAGTTTCCTTGAGCTCTTAAAAGTTTATATGTTTTTATCTATGTATCATTCAAATTCCTTATCAGGTAGTTCCATTGTTTGTTATTTGCCAGAAAGATTTCCTTGTTCTTTATTTTGATCATTTGCTACCATTTTCTTATCTCATTTCTTTGTTTGAATTGAAATTGCCTGTTGTTTCTGGGCCATTTTGTTTTTATTTTTTGTGTTAGTTTGTTTTTATTTTTATGTGTTGATTTGTTTCACTCAGGTTTTTTGTTTTGCTTTGTTTCAATATGTCTGGAAGGATGAGGCAGGCTTGCTTCTTTGGTTATTAGCTTGGCAGCACTGGAACACTCTTCAGCTGTCTCCAAGTTGGTGCAATAACTGGTGGTAATGTGGATGTGGGTCTTTGCAATGAAAAGGAGATGTGAGTATGACGAGCAGGTGTTCTCCACCATCTTTCATTGATCCACTGATGCATAAGCTGGTGTTCTTGGTTGTCCACTGGATATGGTGCTCATTGCAGTAGGTATAGCTGGCTAGTGGAAAGTTAGTGTCTTCTCCCTTTCCTCGGGGAGGGGTGCAAAAATAAACCTCAATCAGAAGAAGAGAAGCAAATGAAAAAGATAAAATAATGATAAAAGATAAAACAAAGAAAAAAGAAGAGAGAGAAAATGGGGCATTGACAAGAGGAAAGAGTGATAAAAATGAAAGAAGAAGGGAAGGAAGATGGAGAAATGAACAAACAAAAGAGGAAAAAAAACTGGGAAAAAGAAAAGAAGAAAAGAGAAAAAATAAGTGGAAATAAGGAAGTTGAGAAGCAAGATCTTTTTTTCTGGTCATACAGTAGACCTGGAAGCAGGTTGTTGTGGCACAAATCACTGTGCCATGAAGGTGGAAGGAGAATGAAAGGAATGGGAACCTTCAACAGAGGAAACTGCTAGTGTGTACCTCTTGTGTTTGGACTGGCAGAGATCAGCCAGTGATACCAGACAAGAAGAGGGAGACACTACCTTGGGTCTGTCTGTTTAGAGTGGGTTGCTCAGGGTGACTATGCTGCAGAGGGAGTACCTGGGGGATTCAGGCAGAACTTCTCTAGTCATCAGTTTGATGAAGCCAGGGAGAAGTTTCACTCCTAGTCATTGGGAAACTGTGGTTGTGGTGAGGAGAATGTAGCTGCCCAGTCATTATTTGTTGGCATGGGTCTGGTACCTTTCTGGGCATAAGCAGCCATTTAGCTAACTCCTACTAAGACTCAAATAAAAGCCTCTCCAACTGCCCCAACATAGGTCTTTACTCTTGTAGATTTAAAAGGTGCCTGGCACAAGTGGGCATCTCTGGGAGGAGGCAGCAGAGGTATTCTTCTTGCATTCAATGTGAAAATGATCTAGAAATGACTCAGGCCCTGGGTGGGTAAGCTTCAACCCCAGAGCCTGTTAGAGGTAAGTTGCTGATGATGACTAGGCTGCTGTGGGGGTGGCCAGGGATCCAGGCAGGCAAGGTTGGGCCTTCTCTAGCCACCAGGTTAGAACACTTACCTCTAGGTGGAGGGAAGGTGTATGTTTCTTAGAGCAGAGTGTGCAGTCCTCCAGTCACGGTTCACTTGCATAGGTCTGATAACTTTTTGGAAAGTCTATTTAGCTAGCTCTTTACCAGATTCAATCAAATGTGAGGCTTTCTCCTTGCATAGGTCCTAGGCCTAAATGACTAGTGTCTGCTAGTGGTGAATTATTAAATTCCATTTCTCTGACTCCCTCCTCACTCCATGGCCACCTATGTCCCTATAAGTATGACCAGTTTCCCTGCACATAACTTTCCCAGATTCTGCACATCTTCTGCTCACTTTGAATTCCCCTGATCTGCCCACACTGTGTCCTTATTACCATGTGTATTTCATGAAGATGTTTTCTCCTTGTCCACATCTAATGATCTGTGCTTAAAATGCAACATTTTAGCCAGTCAGGCTCCGTTTCACTCCCCAGTCTCTGACCTCACTCTTTCTTAATTTCCAGTCAGCACTCAGTCTAATTCTTTATCCTTTCATTTGATGGTCAGAATTCCAGGATCATTATTTTCATCTGTTTCATTGGTTTTACTGGGTCTCTGTTGTAGAGAGATTGGGCAGAGTATGTTAGTAGGAAGTCTTCTTGTCTCTATACTCAGACACATTTTGTTTTGTATATTCATCCCCCTAACATAATATCACTTTTCCACTTCCTCCCTGTGTTTAACATTTCCCTTTATCTTTCTTTCCTATTCTTCCCCATCTTCGTAGCTTTTTCTCTGGGCAAATGCTGCCCTTTGATCTCCTACTGTTGATTGTTCTATTGAGTGCACATGTTCCTAGTGTTGTTGTTCATTTTATAGGCCTGTTTACATACAGTACCTCTCAAATTTGGAAATAAAGACTCCATGAGCATATGGCCCTGTGCCAGGATGTCTTAAAAAAACACAAGAAGAATCTTTGTCTTCAATTTTGTCTTTAATTTTCAAAATCAATATCAATTTTGATAAAAATCTTTGGTGGAGAGAAGAGGGGAGTCAAGTTATTTAGATTATAACTAATTTCAAGCATTATTTAGTAGCATTATCAATTCTATATATTGTAAAGTATAATTGAAAGCTCACATCAGTATTTAGATTAATCAGGATATGTCAAAGAAGTGTGAGTTTGCATTGGCTAATTTGGTTTACATCATCTGTCATATATTCCCTCCTTCATGACCTTGTTGTTGTTATTTGCTGTCGAGTAGGACCCGACTCATAGCGACCCCTGCCTTGGGTTTCTGAGGCAGTATCACTATGGAAGTAGATTGGCCCATCTTACTTCTGAGGAGTTGCTGATGGGTTTGAATCGCCAGCCTTCTGGTTAGCAGTCAAGTGCCTTAGGCACTACACTACTAGAGCTCCCTCTATGACCTTAGGTGTTTGAATAAAAGAATTTGAGAACCAGTGATCTACTCTCATTTCTTTTTGCAGAGAGTAAAACATGCTCAAAGTAACAAGAACTACAACCCTTCAGATATTTCGTGACTTCTAGTCAATGTTCTATCCCTTCCACTCTGTACGTTTTTGCTTTGACAGGTTTTCTTTAACTTTCATGACATTTAGTGAGATCTAGTGGACATATTTTCCTGTCAGAATCTACTACTACTTTGGCAGCTGCATACTGATGATACTACATAAATTCAATTTTGTAGTGGAAAAATTTATTCTCAGAGAAATTGAAAAAATTAATAAAGATTAAAATGATAATTTGGAGCTAATATTCCAACCATCTAATTTAAAATTCTACACTTTTTCCCAGAGTGTTATTTTGCCTCCCCAGTCACTACAAAAATCTCTCTGTATAAACAATAATGTGTTCATCACTAGGAAAATCTCTATTTATACTGTGACACTCCAAGATTTGTTTCACATGGAGCTCCTACAGCTATTAATTGAGTAAGTACCTAGATTATCCTCCACCCCTTACCTCAACAGCTGTACTCAGAGATGACAGCTGACACCTAGATTAGGACATTATGCATGCACTGACACTAGTTACATTATGAGCATCTGAGTTTATTCTTTTACATTTTTTTGACTTTGGAATACAAGTCAATGACTTTTACCTAAATGGTTTTTGTCTGCTATACTGGAATATAAAGTCACTAGAGAGTTCCTAGATGAAATGTGCTAAAACGTGATTGATTAAATTAACAACTAAAATATTTAATATGTTGTTTGTTTTAGTTTATGCCAGAAAACATTTCTCAACCATGTACAGTTGTAGACAGTTTCATTAAAATAAGGAATTCTGTAAAGTATAGCTTAATTTGCGATTATAAATCCATTCCGTTTGCTTAATATTGTAAAATATAATAGTCTCTCCTAAACACATACTAAATAGTTAGTTTTAAAATTGCAATGATAATCTGCTTAATGAAACCAAGTGCTAGTTAAACTGACAGGTATAGTCTTAAAATGGATAACGAATGCAATCATCTCTGCACAGGCAGTCACTTATCTTTTAGAAGTTGCATATATACCATTAATGTAGTGAATATTTTACTTAATTTGCATGATTTAAAACTCCCAGTATTTTCCTGAAACAGAATTTTATTAAGTTTACTAAGTGTGGCACTCCTTCAAGAAGATGGACTACTGTCACAGGTACCTCTCAAACCATTTGTACCTTAGAAAAACCAACAAGGACAAATATGGCACAGTGCCTAAGGCACTTGACTGCTTACCAGAAGATTGGTGGTACAAACCCCCCAGCCACTCTGCAGAAGAAAGACAGGGCCATCTACTTCTGTAAAGATTTATCACTTCAGAAACACAATGTGAGTTGCTATGAGTCAGAATCACCTCATTGGCAGTGGGTATGGTTTTGGGTTGATTGGTATAGCTAAGAGAGGTACATGCTATATGTTACCTACTTCTTCATCAAATATGAATCATAACTTCTAACTTAGAGAAAGCATGAATTTCCAAATTTATTAGGTCACCATCAATCCCAGGATGAACAGAGATTTTGTCACAAGTCTTAGAAAAATTTCCTATATTATACTAATGGTGTATGGTTACATCTTTTTAGAATAATATTGTTCTTTGTTTTCTTTACTTAATGTTACTGAATTGGGTAGAATCACTTAAGAGAAAAGTATAGATATGGAGGAAAAGAGATTCATAAACTGATCACAGGGAACTTCCAATATTTCTGTTGAAATTAGGGAAAGCACTAGGCAAAGGAGACTATTAAAAAACAAACAAACAAACAAACAAAACATTTAACTTGGTAGGAGGAAGTCCCTGGGTGATGCAAATGATTAATTAACACACTAGTCTGCTAATCAAAAAGGTGAAAGTTCAAGTCTTTAGAAGCTCCTTAGAAGATAGGCTTGACAATCTACTTTCAAAAAATAAGCCATTAAAATCCTACTGAGAATCTACAAGACATATAACATGGGTGAATTTGGAGGACATAATGGTGAGTGAAATAAGTCAATCACAGAAGGATAAATATAGTATTAGTTCATTATTGTAAAAAGTCAAGGAAAAGTTTGTATATGGAAATAAACTTTATGTGTTGGTTACCAGAGGTGGGAGGGGAGGGGAGGGAAAGGTACACTAAAAAAAAAAAAAAAAAGCATTGATCCATGTCACTTAAAAAAAAAAAAATAGAGAGAAGAAGAATATTTATACAGGTTATATATATATATATATAAAAAGAAATTCTACTGAGCATAATTCTACTTTGACAAACATGAAGTTAACAGAGTCAATACCAACTTGACACAGCTGGTTTTGTTTTGTTTTGGGGGCCAGGAGTGAAAATCAAGGAGTTCTGGTGGTGCAGTACCTAAGGTATTTGACTGCTAACCAGAAGGTTGTCAGTTCAATCCCACCAGCCACTCTATGGAAAGATGATGGGGTGATCTACTTCCATAAAGATTTATCCCCTCAGAAACCCAATGGGGGCTGCTATGAATTGGAATTGACTGAACAGCAGTGGGTTAGTGAACATCATGGTTAGGTACTTAGGGACATGAAATGGACAAAATTCAAAGATCAAGTACATGAAAAGCTAGGGAGGTTGGTAAATAGGACAGTGAGCATAAGCAAAAGTACAATTTTAATGTCTCACATTAATGACCATCAGAGAGAAACTACTTCAAAGAAGGTTCTCAACAGTTGGAAGGGCAGGATTGTTAGCTGTATGGGTGTCATTAAGCTTTTCTCTTTAGCTAATTCATTGTTGCATTAGTTACTAATGAATAGATTTGGTATAGTAGTGGGGTGTTGCCCTCCAGAAGATAGTATATCATGTCTTAATATGCCAAAGCAGTGACTTACTTGAGGAATTTGAGTTGTCTGTGCTCCAAACTTACGGAGCTCTAGTGGCACAATGAATAAGACATTTGGCTCTTAACCAGAAAGTTGGAGGTTCAATCCTACCAGCTATCCCGCAGAAAGAAGATGAGACAATCTGTTTCTGTAAAGATTTATAGCCTTGGGCGGGGGGGCTCTCTATGAGTCAGAATTGACTTAATGCCAGTTGGTTTTCTTTTTAGTGTTCCAAACTTAGGTTGCGTTGAGTTAGAGGCCTTGGTTCCCAATATAGGAAGGTTTTTTTCCAGGAGCCATCATAAGTGTACCACAGATCTTGAATTTGTGGCTATTATCTAGTCATTTGAGACTCTTGGGTCTGTACAACATCAGAAAAAGAAAAGTGTTAGTAAACTGATTACTGCATGGGGCTAGAGTTACTGCTTCATAATGGGAGGCAGAAACTTTATCTGAAATATAGAGGATTCCTGGGCATCTCTTGATGCTTCCTTGCCCAATGACAACAGGAAATAAATAATTGCAGCAACCAAGACCAGGCAGGAAAGCAATTGAGTGTTTCCTACCTCTCTTTTCAGGAAAGAAGTGATGACATCTTCTTTTCACAAAAGTTAAGACCTCAAATTATATTATGGAAGATGAATGTCAGAAGGGCTGTCAGAGAATTGAGCAGTGCAAAAGGCACACTTTTAAATGTAAAACTCCACATCTTCTCAAGCTTTTGTTTCAGCTAATATTCACTCTTACCCATTTTATGCAGGCAAAATCTGACAGCACCTCACCAGTATCTTCATCAGATCCCAGGCTTGAAGACTCCGCTCTGCACCCACATGTGTGCAAAAATCTGGAAGTGCAAAGGAATTAACACCCCTTGGGTTTAATTTATCAAAGAATGAGCTGGTAAATAACCTCTTCCATATTTCTCTCCCTAGATATATGCCTCCATACATTCTACCTCTCTCTCTCTCTCTCTCTCTCTTTGATTTTGTCTGTGTTTTCTCAAGGACCAAGGCTTGTGCACTCTCCAGTTCTTCCCATCTTTCTTCCAGCACAAGTCATCCTCCATGCTATCACCCTGTTTCTTTTTTCCTGGTACTTATCCAGCTGGAATTTTTTTTTTTTTTTTTTTTGAATAATCACAGAGATTAGGATTAATTGGTTTTGTGAAACCTTTATTCAGTATCTAGAACAGTTCTTGGGTTATAGTCAATGCTCAATAATACTTGTTGAATGAATAAATAAACTCTTTCATAGCCACTAGAGATGACGGTTAAAATAAAAACTCCAAAGTGTCATTCACTCATGCTTTTAAAGAATCTTCAACAATGTCATTTATGTAAGGCCCCTACTGCTCTGCTCAGAGATTTCACTCTTCCCATTAGTCCCACACATCTTATTTACTCTCCATGAAGTGGCCTTGCCTCCTCTTCCCATAGAAGGAGTTCCTGCTGCCTCTCATGAAGTACTTAATTATGAAAGTCTGAATCCTCTGCTAAAGCTTGCCATTTTGATGAAAAGCTGTTGGTCCTCAGAGGCTTATACAGACTCAAGCTTAGTGGAAAAACTTGTCACAAATTTTTAAATTTGTTCAGCATCAGCTTAACAATTAAAGGGTAAAATTAAAATAATTTAACAGTTTCACTTAAATAGCATAACATATAAGTGATTTCCTTCTAACTGATTTATAATTAATGGATTTCCTTTCTCAGAATGATTTTAACAATGCAACTGAAATATCTACTTGCACCTTTGAATAAGTTATTTTCAAATGGAAGGATATGCAATAGTTATTTTTCAAGGACTGATGTCTTGGAACATAACCAGATGGTCAATTCTCCAAAGTCTTCACAACTCATGAAGAATTTCCAGAGGATTACCAGAAAAAATATAGCCCTGACCCCTGAAAAGTGGCCACAAAAGAGCCTTGTTAAAAAAAAAAAAAAAAAAAAAAGAGTTTTAGTCCATCATATGTGGGATGAGCACCAAATCCCAGATGACTTCTGTTGTGATAAATTGCCAGTCACTTTTCTGTGAATGGTCTGTTGCTGCTTCCTGCTGAGAAACTGTCTTTAGGCTTCTGTTTCAACACTAGCCTGGGAATGATGCTGTTGTTGTTAGGTGCCATAGAGTTGTTTCCAACTCATAGCGACACCATGCACAGCAGAATGAAACACCACCCAATCCTGTGCCAGCTCCATGATCCTTGCTATACTTGAGCCCATCGACACAGCCACTGTGTCAATCCATCTTGTTGAAGGCCTTCCCCTCTTTTGTCGACCCTCCACCTTACCAAGCATGACATCCTTCTCCAGGGAATGGCCCCTTCTGACAACATGACCAAAGTTGGTGAGACGAGTCTGGCCATTCTTGCTTCAAAGGAGCATCTCAGTTGCACTTCCTACAGGACAGATCTGTTAGTTCTTTTAGCCATCCATGGTACTTTCAGCATTCTTTGCCAGCAGCACAACTCAAAAGCATCAACTCTTCTTCAGTCTTCCTTATTCATCATCTAGCTCTCACATGCAAACGAGGTGATTGAAAATATCATAGCTTGTGTCAGGTGCACCTGAATCCTCAAGGAGACATCCTTGCTCAGCAGCACTTGAAAGAATCCCTTCATTGCTGACCTGCCCAGTGCTACACATTATCTAATTTCCTGACTGCTGCTTCCACTGGCATGGATTGTGAAACAAAGCAATGTGAGTTCTTTGACAACTTCAAACTTTTCTCCATTATCATGATGCTGCTTATTGGTCCAGTTGTGAGAACTTTTGTTTTCTTTATATTGAGATATAATCCATACTACAGACTGTATTCTTCAATCTTCATCAGTAAATGCCTCAAGTCATCCTCAATTTCAGCAAGCAAAGATGCTACTTTAATACATATCTTTAGTCATACTGAATAGAGAGCAATTCTTGATAGAGGGGTGGCAGAATTTTATTAGTAGTCCAGGTCTAAGAGTTAAAAAGTAAAGCTAACCTGACCAGTAAATATTGCCACTAGAGATGAGGGCTTAAATAAAAACCCCAAAGTGTCATTCACTCAGGCTTAGTCCAAAGCCTGAGATTCAAAACCCAAGTCTGGCACTGTCTCACAGTGTAAATTAAATTAGTTTTTTTTTTTTTTTTTTGCTTCTCTGAATCTTAGCTTCCTTGGCCATAGAGAGGAGATTGAAAAATAAAAATCACAAGATGATAGTGGAAATTAAATGCTGTTGTTGTTGTTAGGTGCCGTCAAGTCATCTCTGACTCATAAAGACCCTGTGCATAGCAGAATAAAACACTGCCTGGTCCTGTGCTGGGCTCATGATCCTTGCTATACCTGAGCCCATTGTGGCAGGCACCATGTCAATCCATCTTGTTGAGGGCCTTTCTCTTCTTTTTTGACCCTCCACTTTACCAAGCATGATATCCTTCTCCAGGGAATGCTTCCTTCTGACAACATGACCAAAGTAAGTGAGATGAAATCTGGCCATTCTTGCTTCCAAGGAGCATTCTGGCTGCACTTCTTCCAGGACAGATTTGTTAGTCCTTTTAGCAGACCATGGTACTCTTAGCATTCTTCTCCAACACCACAAATCAACTCTTCTTTGGTCTTCCTTATTCATTGTGCAACTCTCACATGCATAAGAGGCAATTTAAAATACCATGGCTTGGGTTAGGTGCACCTTAATCTGCAAGGAGATATCTTTGCTCTACATCACTTGAAGGAGGTCTTTTGGAGCAGATTTGCCCAATACAATATGTCTTCTGATGTCTTGACTGCTGCTTCCATTGGTGTATATTGTAGAAACAAGTAGTAGGAAGTCCTTGACAACTTCAAACGTTTCTCCATTTATTGTGAAGCTGTTTATTGGACCAGTTGTGAGGGTTTTTGTTTTCTTTATATTGAGGTGCAATCCATACTGCAGACTGCAGTCTTCAATCTTCATCAGTAAGTGCTTCAAGTCATCTTCACTTTCGGCAAGCAAAGTCGTGTCATCCACTTATTGCGGGTTGTTAATGAGGCTTCTTCCAATCATGATGCCACATTCTTCTTCATATAATCCAGCTTCTTGGATTATTTGTTCAGCATACAAAATTATATATTATCAATTAAAATTAAATATAACCATAAAAAAGTCAATAAGTGAATTCTGATTCATAGCAACACTGTAGGACAGAGTAGAACTGCCCTATATAGTTTTCAAGGCTCAAAATATTTATAGAAGCAGACTGTCACATTTTTTTCCCACAGACCAGCTAGTGGGTTCAAACCTCTGACCAGTTAATAGCTTAGCACTTAACCACTGGACCACCAAGTTTCCCAAAATATGATTATGTCTTCTAAACTCTTAAGTGCTATATATAAATTTATACTCTTACTTCTTTACTATATCCTCCCCAGTTGGATTGTTTCTTTCCTCCCATGTTTTTATTGCTAGGTGCTATTGAGTCAGTTTTGACTCATAAGGACTCTATGTACAACAGAATGAAACACTACCCAGTCCTGCATTATCCTCACAGTCATTGCTCTGTTTGAGCCCATTGTTTCAGTCACTGTGTCCATCCATCTTCCCCCATACCAAACCAAAGAACAAAATGAAACTAAACTAAACTAAACTCATTGCCATTGAGTAGATTCTGACTCATAGCAACACCCATTGGGTTTCTGAGGAGGTAAATCTTTACAGAGGTAGATGGCTCAGTCTTCCTTCTGCAGAATGGCTGGTGGGTGTGATCCCCCAACCTTCTGTTTAGCAGTCAAATGCCTTAGGCACTATGTTACCAGACCTCCTTATCTTCCCTCATAGTAGCCTCAAAAATATTAATAATAATATTAATGAAAATCCTGCTCAATCATGATGTCACAATGTAACCTCTCCTGATGTATACAATGCCACTGCCATCAAGTCAGTTTCAACTCATAGCAACCCTACAGGACAGAGTAGAACTGTCCCATAGGATTTCTATGGCTATAAATCTTTATGGATGCAGACTGCCTGATCTTTCTCCTATAGAGCAGTTAGTGGGTTCTAACTGCTGAACTTTTGATTAGTCCTGATGTGTAACTCTGAATTACTGCTCCTTGTTTGGGCTCACCACTATAATATATTAAGAGAATTTGTTTTTTTCAATGTTGCATTACATGTTTTATACATGTTATTATTTTCATTTCTTTCTTATCTTTCTCCATGATGTTGTTGTTGTTGTTAAGTGCCGTTGAGTCGTTTCCGACTCATAGCGACCCCATGCACAGCAGAACGAAACACTGCCCGATCCCGCGCCAGCCCCACAATCCA
>NW_006921702.1:7453763-7463384 GCF_000298275.1 Orycteropus afer afer | reverse complement strand
GAATTCACGTTGCTTGGTTCTACAATCGATGCCAATGGAAGCAGCAGTCAGGAAATTAGACGACGTGTAGCACTGGGAAAGTCAACTGCGAAGGAACTTTCTCCATGATATACAGTGGAAATAGAAGTTTTCATTCACCACTGCATGTCCTATATACTAGAATTATGTTGATTATTTATGGTGATCAAAATCAAAGCAAACTTACTGCCACGGAGTCATTTCCAACTCATAGATACCCCCACTGGGTTTCCAAGGCTATAAATGTTCAAAGATGAGCTAACTGCCTCATATTTCTTCCTTGGAGCTGCTGGTGGGTTTGAACCACAAACCTTGGGTTGGTAGCCATATGCCTTAACCACTATACCACCAGAGTTCTTTATATATGGTGATAGTTAATGATAATTAAATATACTTCTGTATCTGAGTCAGGTTCCATTTTCTAACATAATACCCCCAAGTATGATATAAGCGTATTTTTCTATTTCAAAAAACAAAGGAGAAGTAATCAATCAAAGGCTGCTTTAAAGGCTCCATGATCATCAGTGACATAGACTCCTTCAATTTCAGCTACATTATCTTAGGACATAACATGTATTTTCAATTTACTTCATAGTTCAGAATGGTAGATAGGGATTATTCATTATGACTGCATTCTCATTATCAGGAAGTTTTACATAACATTCTTTCTTTCATCTAATTAGCAAAAACATTGTCTCATGGCCACTCATAGCAACAACTACACCTGGGAAAATAAAACCTTTAATTGCTACCAGAATAAAATTGATAAAATAATTGATAACTGATATGGGAGTCAACTAGCAGTCAACCTCACATGATCCATTGATGCAATTTTTTATGGTTGTTGTTAGTTGCCTTCAAGTGGATCCTGATTCATAACAACAACTGCTTTATAGGGTTATAAAGCTTGTGACCTTTTGGAAACAGATCACTTACAATGTCATTTAAATTGTTTATTTATATAAGTCACACTTTCATACCTGTGAGGCATCAAGGACAGGGACCTCATTTACCTATTTTTACTTTCTGTAGAATGCAGTGCAACACATTGGCACCTTGGAGACATTCAATTTGTTGAAAGAGTGATTAAAAGGATGAATAAGTAATTTAATCAACAAACAAACAGATGTTTGAAATTAAAAGCGATAAATTTTGCAAATGTACTTCAGTAGTCTTATTCTGCTTGAGTATTTTTAAATTATTGAATCTAATATTTATTATAATTTAAAGTTCAACAAATTGCTTAACAGGAGATCAGAGACTATTCTGACATTTCAAATGAGAAAGATTATTCTTTGCAAACATTACAGGACTATAAATTTTCATTAGTTTCATTCCCTAATGTGTGTGTGGCTTATTTTTCTTTTCAAAGGTTAATTCTGTTTTTCAAATGCCTACTTTTTTTCATGACTCAAGTAGGGTACAAAATTTAAATATAGTAATCTAATTCTTTTATATATTTTTCTAGCATTTATTCTAATCATGTTACTGAAAACATTTGAACATAATATCCCAAAAAATTAACTCTGTTGCCTTAAAATGATACTAAGTTAAATTTATTTTGAAATGCTAAGGCTTTTATAAGAATATTTATATTATTTATTTCCTAATACAAAGCAGTTCATTTTATTGATATGTGTAGATAGAAATAAAATGTGAAGTTAGGTATATATTAGTTTACAAATAATTCCTCTACAACTTTAGGTTTTGAAAAATAGAAATGCAGACTGCTAAATTTCAAATATATGTTGATTTGAAATTAATTGCTGATTTAAATCCCAAGGCTTTTATCATCTGTGCATATTTAACTAGAAATGCACTTGGAAATGTAAAACAATTCATGCATAATTAAGCATTTCAAATAATTAATAGTTGATATTTTTTTCTTTTAATATATGTTATGGGTTGAATTATATCCCCTAAAATTTGTTGTAAATCATAACCTCTATGCCTGTGGTTATAATCCCATATGGCAATGGGTTGTATCTTTTATATTAATGAGGCAGGATTAGTAGTGTAGTGTGTGTCTGAAGTCAATATCTTTTCAGATATAAAATATATTAAAAAAGGAAGCAGAAGAGAGATGAGGTAAGTTAGATGCCAAGAGACATGGAGATCTCCAACCAGGAAGCAGAAGCTAAAGAGAAAAGGACATACCTCAAAAGCCAATATATAGAGAAAGGCTTCCTCTAAGTCATCACCATGAATTTGGACTTCTAGCTTCCTAAATTATGAGAAAAAAATATATATATATTTTTTAAGGCCACCCACTTCTATTTATGTTAAAGCAGCTCAAGATAACGAAGACAGAATTTGATACAAGAAAAGTGAGGTGCTGCTCTAACAGGCCTAAAATGTGGAAATGGCTATGGAATTGTGTTCAAGTAGAGGCAGAGTTTTAAAGTAGCTAGTAATAAAAACAAGGAGCTCTGGTGGTGCAGTGGTTAAGTGCTCAGTTGCTAACTGAAAGGTCAGCAATTTGATCCCAGAGACACACTGCAGAAGAAAGCTGTGGCAGTCTGCCTCCATAAAGTTACAGCATTGGAACACTTATTAGAAAGCTCTACTCTATCCAACAGTGTCACTGTAAGTCAAAATTGACTTCATGGCAATGAATTTAGTTTGCTTGGTAATAGTAAAAGCCTAGATTGCCTTTAAGAGACTGTTGGTAGAATTATGGATGGTAGAATTACTGATGGTAGAATTATGGTGTGGGATCAAAATTAAGTGAAGAGAGCTATAGAGAAAATCTCTATCATCTTAGAGAATGCATATGGTACCAGCAACAGAATGTTGCTAGACATGTGGATGTTAAATGACCTCCTGGTGAGGTTTTTTAAAAGAAAAAGATGAAAATGTGATTGGATAATGGAAGAAGGACAAAGAAATTGGCTGAATTATATTCAAATGTTTGCTGGAAGGTAGAACTTGTTAATGGTGAACTTGTTTATCTGACTAAGGAGATCTTAAGGAAAGGCCTTGAAGTTTTCTTTGCCATTTATAGTAAAATATGAGAGGAAAGAGATGGACATAAAAATGAACAGTGCAAAATAGAAACAAATCTTAATGATTTGGAAAATTCTCTTGTACAAAATCAGGATGAACATTATAGAACTTTCACCAAGGACTTGGCTAATAATCTTTTGTTAAAGAGATTCTGCTTGTGACTGATGTATCTAACCAACTACCACAGCAGAAAACCCACCACCTTAGACTGAAGGGGGCAGAATGAAAAGGAAGAACACCTTCAGCTCTTGGAATTGTACAGGCAAGAAACAGGCCATAGGATCTACATCCACTGTCTTCCAAGAAAATAAAATGACTATCCCTAGAGCAGCTTAGAGATCAACAGTACTGTTGGAAGGAATATAGGATGGAGGACCTTTACAATTTCAAAAGTTGTAGCCACTGTGTGGTACAGTGAATTACTTGGTATGGCTCTTTTAGCCATGGTCTATGTGACTCTCACCAGGTGACTGGGTGGAGCTTTGAAAATGTGATTTGCTTGTTGCCCATCAAGGGAATTGGATAGCTTGCTGTTGTTGCTATGTGCCATCGAGTTGGCTCTGACTCATAACAACCCTCTTTGGGTTTCCGAGGGGGTATCACTATGGAAGTAGATTGCCCAACCTTCTAAGGAACAGCTGGTGGGTTTGAACTGCCAGCCTTCTGATTAGCAGTCAAGTGCTGTAAGTACTATGCTCTACCAGAGCTCCTGGATAGCTTGCTAGTAATGTAAATAAGGTACATGACACCCTTGTGGTGGCGTGCAAAAAGGGCAAGGAGCCACACTTCTGACCTCCTCTAACCCCACAAGAGGAAGACAGAATCACCATCAGTATCCCAAGGCCTATCCAATGACGCCAGACATGATGCCTCTTTCCAGTCCTTTCACCAACCCTGACACAAACTGTTCCTCCCACAGCACTCACTACCTCTCTGCTGGGTTCGATAATTCACTGCAGTGGCCACAGAGAACTTACAGATTCTGGGGTTTATTAGGGAAGCACCAGGCTACAATTGAAGTTCAGGAACAATGCTCAGTCTCTCTCAGCACACCATCTCTCAGCCAACAGTCTCTCTTAGTCTCTCTCCCAGCAGTGCGTGTCTCTTGATGTCTCTTTCTGAGCAGTGCATGTCTCTCAGCAGCACATTTCTCTTAGTAGCATATCTTTCTCAGCCAGAAAGGCTTCTTTTGGGCCTGGCAGAGTGACGACTAACCAATCCCAATATCAGAATTTTATACACCTGAGAGGGAGGGAACTTCCCAGAAAATTACTTTGTGCTACTCCCAACAGAAATACCCCAGGTACACAACTTTAACAATCAGGAGCTACTCAGTTGCTCACAGCAAATTCCACCATGGAGTTGAAAAAGACTTATGGTTAGAAAAGCCACACTATGTAATTTACTACACTGCAGGGTGGGACCATGCAACTAAGGTGTGAGGAGCCCTAATGTAGGATAGGTTACTTTTGTCATTCCTCTAGGCTTAAAAGGACCCTTCCTAGAAGCAGAAAGGGGGATATACTGCCATCAAGAAAAAAAGATCTGGAGGTGCAATGGAGCACACCCTTGGACTCAAGATCCCTGCACTGGACCTCCTTGGTAGAGAGATGCCAGAGATGACTAGCAGAGACAACCAGCAGAAATGAATACAGAGGAACCAAAAGGCACAAAATAGAGCTGCAGGCTTACCAGTTCAAGGAGCAAGGAATCTGAGTGCCTTTGGGCAGGAGTCTTACTGGAGTAGTGGGGTGCAAGTAAGTGTTCCTATCAGCAGAGTTAAAAGAGGAAGAATTTTACTCCAGGATGGAATATGTCTAAAATCTCAAATATATTTTATTTACATACTTCAGAAGGTGAGATTTTGGACTTGGAGCTAAGTCTTTTGAGATGATGTGATAGGGTGAGTAATTTGCATGGGCAAGGACATGAATTTTGAAGGTCAGAGGGTGTAATGTTATAGATTGAATTATGATCTCCAAAAATATGTTATAAATCCTAACATCTATGCCTGTGTTTATAATTCCATTTAAAAATGGGCTGTCTTTGTTATGCTAATGAGTCAGATTTCATATAGGGTGTGTCTTGAGTCAATATATTTTGAGATACAAAGGAAATTAAACAAGAGAGAAGAGGAGAAAAAGGTAAAATTATGGCAAGAGACATGGAGATCTCCAAGGAATCAAGAAGCAAATGCTAAAGAAATAGGGACCTTCCTTCAGAGCTGACAAAGAGAGCTGACACTCTCAGTTTGGATTTCTCAACTCCTGTACTGTGAGGAAATAAATTTCTGTTTGCTAAAGCGATCCTCTTGTGATATTTTTGTTATAGCCACACTAGATAAATTAGACATTCACCCCTTTTAATATCCTGTAGGGTTATTGTGTCCATGTTCCTAATTAAGATACAGAGACTGAAAGAGATTTTAACTTACTCATTATCATATTTTGTCAAGTAAAGGGCTAACCAAAAAAAAAAAAAAAACCTCATTGCCGTAAAGTCCATTCAACTCATAGCAACCTTTCCTTGGGTTTCCGAGGTGGAATCTCTACTGAAGTAGATTGCCCAATCTTCCTTCTGAGGAGCGGCTAGTGGGTTTGAACCAACAGCCTTCTGGTTAGCAGTCAAATCCTTTAGGCACTATGCTACCAGAGCTCTCAATAAATGGCTGTTGTTGTTGTTGTTATGTGCCATCAAGTCAGACCCGACTCATAGCGACCCCTCCTTGGGTTTCTGAGGCAGTATCACTACAGAAATAGATTTCCCAACCTTTCTTCTGAGGAGTGGCTGGTGGATTTGAACCACCAGCCTTCCAGTAGGCAGTCAAGTGCCTAAGTAAATGGCTAGACATTTAAAATTCTAAATAATTTGGGAATGATTTATGAAGGAAAAAAAATTGGGCTTAGGTATTAAATAAATCATGCACAGCAGTTCTCCATTAGTGAGCAGGTGGTGAATCAATGGAATGAAATAAAGAAATGCTGATAATGTAGACTTAAGTCTCTTCTTCTTAGAGAGCAGTTATGGCATGCTAAATCCAGAAATGCTCATGGACACTTCCCTAAGAATCCTGAGGTCCTCTTCAGACTGAAAGTTACAAAATATCATTCTAATAGTACAGATGGTTCAGTTTTATACATGAATTTTGTACAAATGATTAGCTGAAACCAAAAACCACACCAAACTCACAGCTACCAAATTGATTCTGACTCAAAGTGACCCTGCAGAGCAGCATATACCTATCCCATAGGGTTCCCAATGCTGCATATGTTTACGGAAGCAGACTGTCTCATCTTTCTCCCCAGAGCAGCTGGTGTGTTTGAACGGTTGACCTTTTGGTTAGCAGCTGAATGCTTTAACCACTGCATTAACAGAGCTTCTGGTTACCTGAAAGTGTAATAGAAATGCATGATGTGCTTCAAATCTCAATTCTCCCCTTGACTCTTCTGAACTTCATTATGTACTATAGGTAAATTAAACTTTCTCATGTAGTGGAGGAAATATATCAATCTTGGTACACCAAAATAGTCTTCAGAAAAGTTGTGATATTTCGTAGTTGTAATTATGATCACATTTTAAGCTTTAGAGTGATATTTCACAGTAAGTTATGGTGTTTCACTGGATTAATGTTTTTTCACAGGTTTTTCAGTCACCATAAAGGCACAGGGCTGAAAAAGCTGATGTCTTTGTTACTTAATGCTGCTATAACAGGAATCTCATAATTGGGAGGCTTTAGTAGAAATTTATTTTCTTACATTGTAGGAGGCTAGAAGTCCAGTAAAAGTTGCCAGCTCTCTGTCCACTCTGGATGAAATCCTTGTCTCAGCTTCTCCAGGTTGCATCTTGACATTCCTTGGAGTTATCCACGTGGTGTCTGTCTTTTCTGTTTTCACTTGATTCTTTGCCTGATATTCTCTTTCTATATTTTTAACTTTATTGGCTTCAGATATACCCTGCACCGGTATCATTAACATACCAAAAAAAAAATCTCTTTCTAAATGGTGTCTGGATTAGGATTACAACACACATTTGTGGGGGACTGCAAAAAAGGACATGGAGGTGACATCTTCTGACCTCACAAGAGCAAAACAGAATCACTATCAGTAGCCCAAAGCTTATTCCCATGAGGCGAGACATGCTACCACCCTCCAGCCATTTACCAATTCTGACACTAAGCATCCCTCCCACAGTACTCACTACTTCTCTGCTGGGTTTGATAATTTGTTGCAATGGCCACACAAAACTCATAGGTGGTACTTATGATTATGGGGTTTATTAGGGAAATAACAGGCTATAATTCAGAATCAGGAATGTGCTCAGGATACAATTCTTTGATCAAGACAATCTCCTCTCTGCTGTGCCCTCAGACATGACTCTCAGGTCTTTGCCTCTTGCCCTGGCCTCTGCCCTTCTCCAGCAAGTGTGTTACAAAGCTCTTTTATCTCCGCCGATAGGTACACCTAAGTGCACTCCACCTCTCCAGCAAACCTCCTGCCCAAAGGCACTCAGCTTTCTTGCTCCATGAGCCCACAAAGTTGCTGGTCTGTCTCCTGCTTGTTGGCTCCATTCCAACTCTCTCTCTGCCAGGGTATCTCTCTCTGTTGGGGAATCTCCTTGAGCCAGGCATCTCTGCCAGTGAGGTATAGTACAGGGATCTCAGGTGCAAGGACACATTCTACTTTACCTCCAGCTCTTCTTTCTAAATGGCAGTGAGATCACCCCTCTGTCTCTTGGAAGGCTCATTTTAAACCTGGCAGAGTGGCAAAACTAACCAATCCCAACAACAGAGTTCTACACACCTCAGTTGCATGGTCTCATTCAGTAATCCAGTGGAAGTTACAAAGGCTGTGGCTAGAAAGCCATACCAAGTAATTCACTGCATTACAGTGACACAATTCAGTCCATAACATTGCACACTTTGGCCCCTCAAAACTCAAGCCTTTTTCACATGCAAAACACATTCATTTTTGGGGTATGTTTGATATTCTATGTATGCTATAAATTGGGTTCTCTAAGGAGCTCTGGTAGCATAATGCCTAAGGCACTTGACTGCTAACCAGAAGGCTGGTGGTTCAAACCCACCAGCCACTCCTCAGAAGGAAAGTTGGGCAATCTATTTCTGTAGTAATACTGCCTCAAAAACCCAAGGAGGGATCACTGTGAGTCAGGTCCGACTTCGACGGCACATAACAACAGCAACAACACATTTGCCCCTATTTTTTCTTTGATGATCTCTATATTTTTTTGGTTTTGTGTTTAGGTCTTCGATCCTTCATGAGTTAGTTTTTGTGCATGGTGTGATATTTGGATCTTGTTTCATTTTTCTGAAAATGGATATCCAGTTTTGCTAACACCCTGTGTTAAAAAGACTACCTTTACTCCATTTAATGGATTCTGGTACTTTGTCAAACATCAGCTGTCCATAGATTGATGGAACTACTTCTGGGTTTTCAATTCTGTTCCATATGTCTATGTGTCTTTCGTTTTACCAATACTGTACTGCTTTGACTACTGTGGCTGTGTAGCAGGCTTTGAGATCAGGGAATGTGATTCCTCACACTTTGTCCATCTTTAGTAGTGCTTTACTTATCGTTGATCTCATTCCTTTCCATATAAAATTAGTGATTGATTTTTTCCATCTGTTTAAAAATGTCTATGGAATCTAGATCAATTTTGCATTGTATCTATAGATTACTTTGGGGAGTATTGACATTTTAACATTGTTCAGTCTTCCTATCCATGGGTGTAGGGTGTTCTTTCATTTGTGTAGGTCTCTTTTAGTTTCTTGTAGTATTTTATACTGTACTTGGTATAGGTCTTTTGTGTCTTTTATTATGGCTGCTATTGTAAATGGTATCATTTCCCTCTTTTCCCCTTCAGACATCTCTTTGTTGATGTAGAGAAATCCAACTGATTTTTGTCTGATAATCTTGTACTCTGCCATTTTGCTGAATCTTCCATTTAGTTCCAGTATTTATTTATTTTGACTCACCAGGATTTTCTATTTATAGTATCATATCATATACAAGAGGAATAATTTTACTTCTTTTTTTTACCAATTTGACTGTTTTTATTTCCCTTTCTTGCCTTAATACCTTGGCTAGGACTTCCAATACAATATTGAATAGGAGTGGTGAAACTGCATCCTTGTCTACTTCTCATTCACAAGGGAATTGTTTCAGTCTCTCTCCATTGAGAGTAATGTTAGCCATTGGATTGTGTATATGTATTTGATTATGTTGAAGCCCTCTCTTTTTCTATTTTGCTGAGAGATTTTAATCAGGAATGGATGTAGAATTTTATCAAATGCCTTTTCTGCAGCGATTGATATGATCCTGTGGGTTTTTTCCTTGGTTTTATTTATGTAGTGGATTAGGTTAATTGTTTTCCTAATGTCTAATTATCATTGCATGCCTGTTATGAATCCCACTTGGTCATGGTGTTTTATTTATTTATTTTTAATACAGTGTTGGATTCTATTAGCTAGAATTGTGTTGAAGATTTCTGTGTCTGCCACTCCTCGGAAGGAAGGTTGGGCATTCCTACTTCTGTAGTGATACTGCCTCAGAAACCCAAGGAGGGGTCGCTATGAGTCGG
>NW_006921702.1:7449778-7453663 GCF_000298275.1 Orycteropus afer afer | reverse complement strand
TTTTGCTTTTTGGATTATATTTGCTTCAAAAAATGAATTTGGGAGTATTTCATTAATTTCCATGTTCAAGAATAGTTTGAGTAAGATTAGTGTCACCTTTTGTCTGAATGTTTGGTAAAATTCTCCAGTGAAACTGTCTGGCTAGGACTTTTTTAATGTTGGAATTTTTTTTTTTTTTTTAATGACTTGTTCGCTTTCTTCTTTTGTTATAGAACTGTTCAAATTTTCTACCTCTGTGTTAGTTTAGGTAGGTTGTATATTTTTAGAAATTTGTCCATTTCTTTTAGGTTTTCAAATTTGTTGGAGTACAGTTCTTCATAGTATTCTATTACAATACTTTTTGCTTCAGTTGGTTTTGTTATGATACCACTATTTCTTTTCTTATTCATGTTATTTGAATCCTCTCTTTCTTTTCATTGTTAAATTTGCTAGTGCTTTGCAATTTTATTAATCTTTTCAAAGAACCAACTTCAAGTCTTGTTAATTCTTTCCATTGATAGGTGGATGCCAGAGAGAGAGGCAGGAATCTCAGGTAAGGAGTGGGACACAGGCCCCATCCCTGAAAGGCAGGACGCAGAGAGGTTTTGAACAGCTAAGGGAGACAAACTTGTCTGTCATTTTGTTGTATTGTAGTGACTTGCATATTGCTGTGAGACTTGAGGCTGTGTCACCTGTGTTTCAAACACCGGCAGTATTGCACATGGTGCACAGGTCTCAACACAGCTTAAAGACTGAGACAGACTAAGAAGAAGGAAGAAGCCATCCACTTTTCAAAGAATTATCCAGGGAAAACCTTATGAATAGCAGAGAAAAACTGTTTAATATATTACTGTGCAACTTTGTGAACAGCCTGGAAACATTGTTCAATGCAGTGCAAGAGGATGCACCCCTTAGGTCAGAAGGCTCTCAAAATATGTCTGGGAAAGAGCTGCATCATCAGAGTAGAACCAACCCTACTTATATGGATAAAGTAAAGCTTTTGAGAACCCCATTTGCTGATGTGGCAAGACTCAGATTGAGGAAAAAGAGCTTCAAGCATCCATTAATAATCAGAAAATGGAATGTACCAAGTATGAATCTAGGAAAATTGGAAATTGTCAGAAATGAAATGGAACTCATAAAAACTGGCATGCTAGGTATTAGTGAGCTGAAATGGACCAGTTTTGGCCATAGTAGATAATCAGACAACCATATGATTTACTATTCCAGGAATGAAAATTTGAAGAGGAATTGCACAGCATTCATCATCACAAAGGATGTTTCAAGATCTGTCCTGAAGTACAATGCTGTCAGTGATAGGATAATACTCATATGCCCACAAGGAAGACCAGTTAATACTACTATCAGTCAAATTTATGCATCAACCACCAAAGCCAAAGATGAAGAAATTGAAAATTTTTAACTTCTGCAGTCGGAAAATGACCAAATGTGCAATCAAGATCAGTTAATTATCACTGGTGACTGGAATGTAAAAGTTGGAAACAAAGAAGAATCATCAGTAGTTGGAAAATTTGCCCTTGATGACAGAAATAACACTGGAATTTGTGTGGTAGAATTTTGCAAGAGCAACCAGTGACTTATTCATAGCAAATACCTTTTTCCAACAACACAAATGGCAGCTCAACATGTGGACTTCACCAGATGGAGTACAGAGGAATAAGATTGACTACATCTGTGGCAAGAAGCAATGGGAAAGTAAAATATATTCAGCCAAAACAAGGCCAGGAGCTGATTGTGGAACAGGCCATCAACCACTCATAAGCAAGTTCCACATGAAGTTGAAGACAAAACAAGTCCACGAGAGCCAAAATACGATGTGATTTTAGAGATCATCTAAAGAATAGATTTAATGCATTGAATACCAGTGACTGAAACCAGAAGAATTGTGGGTTGTCATCAAGAACATCGTCTATGAAGAAATCAAGAGGTCATTAAAAAGATGAGAAAGGAAGAAAATATCAAAACAGATTTCAGAAGAGACTCTGAAACTTGCCCCTTGAGCAGAAAGTAGCTAAAGCAATGGAAGGAATGACAAGATAAAAGAGCTCACCAGAAGATTTCAAAGAGCAGTCAAGCAGACAAAGCCAATTACTATAATGAAATGTGCAAAGGTCTGGAGTTAGAAAACCAAAAGGGAAGAACAGGCTTGGGATTTCTCAAGCTGAAAGACCTGAGAAAAAAATTAAGCCTGGACTTCCAATATTGAAGGAATCTATGTGCAAAATATTGAATGATGCAGGAAGCATCAAAAGAAGATGGAAGGAATACACAGAGTCTCTGTACCAAAAAGACCTGGTAGATCTTCATCCATTTCAGAGGGTGGCATATAATCAAGAACCAATGGTATTGAAGGAAGAAGTCAAAGCTGCACTGAAGGAACTGGCAAAGAACAAGTGTCCAAGAATTGACAAAATACCCACTGAGACGTTTCAACAAATGGATGCCCCACTGAAGGTACTCACTTGGTTATGCTAAGAAATTTGGAAGACAACTACCTGGCCAATTGACTGGAAGAGATCAATATTTGTACCCATTCCAAAGAAAGGTGATGCCATAGAATGTGGAAATTATCAAACAATATCACTAATATTGCATGCAAGCAAAATCTCACTGAAGATAATTCAAAAACAGTTGCAGCAATATACTGACAGAATCTTCCATAAATGCAAGCTGGTTTCAGGAGAGGACATGGAACAAGGGATATCATTGCTCTCCTCAGATGGATCTTGACTCAAAGCAAAGAATACTAGAAATATGTTTACTTGTGTTTTATTGACTATGCAAAAGCATTCAATTGTGTAGATCATAAGAAATTATGGGTAACATTGAGAATGGGAATTCCAGAACAATTGATTGTACTCATGAGGAACCTGTACACAGACCAGGAGGCTGTTGTTTGAACAGAACAAGGGGACCCTGCATGGTTTAAAATTAAGAAGGTAGTGCATCAGGGTTGTATCATTTCACCATACGTGTTCAATCTGTATGCTGAGTATATAATCTGAGAAGCTGGACTATATGAAGAAGAATGTGGCATCAGGATTGGAGGAAGAATCATAGCAACTTGCAATATGCTGATGACACAACTTTGCTTGCTGAAAGTGAGGACAACTTGAGGCACTTACTAATCAAGATTGAAGACTACAGTCTGCAGTATAGATTACATCTCAATATAAAGAAAACAAAAATCCTCACAACTGGGCCTATAAGCAACATCACAATAAATGGAGAAAAGTTTAAAGTTGTGAGACACTCCACATTGCTTGGTTCTGTAATCCATGCCAAAGGAAGCAGCAGTCAGGACATCAGATGTATAGCACTGGGCAAATCATTTGCAAAGGATCTCTTTCAAGTGCTGAAGAGATGTCTACTTGAAGACTAAGATGAGCCTGACCCAAGCCATGGTATTTTCAATAGCCTTATATGCATGTGAGAGCTGGACAATGAATAAGGAAGACTGAAGAATAGTCGATGTTTCTGAGTTGTGGTGCTGGTGAAGAATATCGAAAATAAATTGGTCTGCTAAAAGAACTAAAGGATCTCTCCTGGAGGAAGTGTAGCATGAATGTTCCTTGGAAACGAAAATGGCCAGACTTCATCTCACCTACTTTGGCCATGTTGTCAGAAGGGACCATTCCCTGGAGAAGGATATCATGCTTGGAAAGGGGGAGGGTCAACAAAAAAGAGATGAGATGGATTCACACAGTGGCTGCAGAGATGGGCTCAAGTATAGCAAGGATCGTGGACCTGGCAGGGACTGGACAGTGTTTCATTCTGCTGTGCAACTTGTCGCTATGAGTCAGAGACAACTTGACGGCACCTAACAGCAACAGCATTAATTTTTTGTTTTCTATTTCATTTACTTCTTCTATTTTTTTTTTTTTT
>NW_006921702.1:7430695-7441193 GCF_000298275.1 Orycteropus afer afer | reverse complement strand
GAAAAAAGAAGAAGAAAAACCTAGAAAACCTGCAATATCTGGGGATAGGCACTAGGAGAAAAAAGGTAGAGAAGGAGAATAATGAAGGAAAAAGAAAATGGGAAAGATGCAAAAAGAAAAACAAGGAACGGGTGAACCATGAGAAAAAAGGGAAAAGAAAAAAAAAAAAAAAAAACATAAAAAAAAAAAAAAAAAAAAAATTCTACCAGGAACAAGGAAAAGAAAAAATGCTGAAAACTAGGACCTGATTGGGGAAGAATAAGAATAATAGTATAAAGGACAAAAGTATTAATAATAATAGTTGTTTAAAAACATACAAATACAAGAAAACTAATCACCAGAAAAAAAAGTGAAAAAGAAAAAGAGAAAAATAAAAAAAGAGGAAAAAAATTTGGTGGAGGACATGGAAGGGCATCCAGGCTCCATCTGAGCACACAGAATGTGATGTAGTTCCTGTGGGCCCAGAAGGTAAGTGGGAGTGGGGGATTGCCGCACCTCTGTTCACCAAGCAGGTGTGGGGTATAAGAGTAACAAGAGGAATGTTGCACCTTTTCAGTCTTGCAGGTCCATAGTGTCCTCAGGGTTGCTGGCAAGCAGAACGTGTTCTTAAGCCCCAGGAATCTGCGAGAGGTCTGTCTCTTTAAATATCCAAAATAGTCAAGCCACTTTTAAATATTCAAAATGGCGGTGCCCTCTGGACCAACAAAAGTCCACAGCTCAGCCCACCTTTCTCTTCACCTTCTCCGTTTATTCCCCAACCACCAGAGCAGGCAGCATATTTTGCGTCCTTTTTTCTTATGTATTCTGCCACTCACTTTTTCTTGACTGGAGTATTTAATCTATTCTAATTTTGTGTAATTAATGATAGATATGAATTACTGCTATCTTTCTCTTGTGCTTTTTCTGTGGTGCTGATGGTTCCTTTGCTCCGAATATTTTTCTGTGCTGAGGTCATTTTGTTATCAGAGTTTCCTCCTTGCTGTTGCTTTTTTGTTTAGTCAGGGCTTATGACTTTCTTCTTTCTTAATTTAGTGAGAAGCCTCATTAATTTTCTTTCTGGTGACCCTGGCTTATTAATTTTTATCTTCTATGAACCTGAATAGATTTGACGACAGTAGGTTTGGTAAGTTTTCAACAGTTTCTTTTATATTGACATTGTCCTGACTTCTCCACTTGAATTTCTATAATTGTTGTCTTTTATAAATTGACAATTCTAGTTTTCTATTTTCATTCTTGTAAGCTGATTTTAATTTTGAGAATTCTTTTTCTAGGTTTTTTTTTTGGGGGGGGTGGTATTGTCATGTCTCTTAATCTTAAGTTGTTGGGTTCCATTGTTGATTTTCTGTCTGAAGAACTGCATTTAGCATTTCTTATAAGGTTGGTTTGATTTTTACAATTTCCCTTAATTTCCATTTATCTGGAAATGTCCTAATTTCATCATTATATTGAGGAACAGTGTTTGGATACATAATTCTTGACTGGCAATCTTTTCTTTCAAGGTTTTATGTTGTTGT
Source organism: Orycteropus afer afer (assembly GCF_000298275.1). Taxonomy (NCBI): domain Eukaryota; kingdom Metazoa; phylum Chordata; class Mammalia; order Tubulidentata; family Orycteropodidae; genus Orycteropus; species Orycteropus afer. The sequence continues at coordinate 7,439,679 of NW_006921702.1, read as the reverse complement.
TAGGTGCTATCATGTCATCTCTGACTCAGAACTATTCTATGTACAGCAGAATGAATGTACAACAGTACAGCCTAGTCCTGTGCCAGCTCCACTATTCCAGCTACACCTGAGCACATCATTGTAACCACTGTGTCAATCCATCTTGTTGAGGGCCTTCCCCTCTTTCATTGACTTTCCACTTTACCAAGCATGATATTGTTCTCCAGGGAATGGTCTCTTCTTACAATATTTGCAAAGTAGGTGAGATGAAGTCTTTCCATTCTAGCTTCCAAGGAGAATTCCAGCTGCACTTCTTCAAGAACAGGTTTGTTAGTTCTTTTAGTAGTCTATCATACTTTCAGCATTCTTCACCAGCACCACAACTCAAAAGCATCTTCTTTGGTCTTCCTTATTAATTGTCCAGCTCTCACATGAATATGAAGTGATTGAAAATACCATGGCTTGTGTCATGTGTACCTTCGTCCTCAAAGAGATGTCTTTGCTCTTCAGCACTTTTATAAGGTTTTCCCTGGCCAATTTTTTGAGAAGTGGATGGCATCTTCCTTGTTCCAAGTCTGTCTCAGTCTGGAAGCTGAGCTGAAACCTGTCCACCATGGGTAACCCTGCTGGAGTTTGAACACTGGTGGTACAGTCTCAAGTCTCACAGTGAAGGTTTTGTACACATAGTTTCTGCTGAGTAATCAGAGCTTAGTCTTATTGCTTGCTTTTTGTAGGTAGCATTCATTTTTTCATGATCTGCTTTCAAGAGTCTTTCTTTGACTTTGGTTTTGGAAAGTTAATTATGGTATATTTTGTTGACTTTCTTTCAGGATCTATGGAGTTCATGGATTTCTTCAGATTTTTTTTTTTTTTTAATTGTAATTTGGATGAAAATTTACAGAGCAAATTCACTTTCCATACAGCAGTTCACATACACTTTCTATCATGACATTGACTACTATTTACCACAATGCAACATCTCCCCTCCCACTTCCTCCCAACAGTTACCTCTTCCTTTGTCCATCCCTCCATGCACCCCTTCCCCCTGAGCTATTTCCCTGTGCATAAACAGCCCTTCTTTCTCCCATAATTGTTCTCTCCAAATCTACCTCAGGTAAGTGTTCAACTCATACTCTTGTCTTTTGTTTGGCTGGAAGCCAAAAGTATGGGTTCACTGATGGGTATATTTTTACCCTTGACGATATTAGTGAAGTTTTCTTCTATCAAATCTCTGACAATTTCCTTTTCCTTTTTTTTCTTTTTTCCATCTCCTTTCTTTTAGAATTCCAGATCTGACCATATGGTGTCTTTGTCCTAGTGTGAATTTCATGAAGATGGATTCTCCTCACGTTCTGTGCCTCCAAATTGCCATGCTTCATTGGGCAGTGGTTTTGTCTCTCTCCCCAGTCACTGTTCATGCTCCATTTCCCTTTCCAATTAATACCCAATCTAATTCTTTATCTAATCATATGATGCTCATAGTTCTGGCATCATTATCTGTATTTGTTTAAAATAGTTTCTAAGAGTCCATTGTAGAGTTATTGGAGGAAGTGTGTCATCAGGATGTCATCTTGTCTCCACCTCATCCCCAGAGTCTTACATCAACTCCAAGTCCAAAATTTCATCATCTGAATCATCTAAATCAAATATGAGTAAGACTTTGGATGTATTTCATCCTGGGGCAAACATTTCCTCCATCAGTAAGTCTGTGAAACATAGAACAAAATTATCAACTTCCAAAGTACAATGATGGAAAAACAGATTAAGAATTGGAAAAAATGGAGGGAAAGAAGGGTTTATGAGCACCAGGACAGTCCTAAACCCAGAAGACTAAATTACATTAGCTCTCAAGGCTTGAAAGCTATCCTCTGTCCTCCAGGACCATCTGGGCAATGGCTCCATCTTCCAGACTCTGGGTTTTATCTACACTTTCTGGATTCTAGGTGGTGGGAGCTCAATCATAGTCATCAGCCCCAACTTCCGGGCCAACTGGGATAGTAACACTGCTCCTTTGGTTCAGGCAGCCCCAAATCCTAGTCCATCAGTTGAAAATCCCAGTCTCTTGGATCCAGTACTCTCTTCTCCTGACCCTTGGGAATGACAGCTATACTTCCTTAACTGTATGCAAAGACACAATTACCTTGAACTTTCTCAGCTTTGACTAATGACCCCATAGTCTTGGCACACCTGAGCAGAAGTCCCACATTCTGGAACCAAGTTGGTGGAGATCTGACTCATTAAAACCTGGGAAGCAGTTTTTTTTTTTTTCCCACTAAAATGGAAGGGGTGGTTCCAGCCTTTGAAAAGGGGGCAGCTTTAGCCACCAATACTTCTGCTGATGTCTGAACTGTTGGCAGGATTGCGTCTTCCTTTTCTTGGGTGGAGCACAACTGATATTTGCAAGCAATTTGCTCTATTAACCTGTTTCTTGCCTATAGAATTCCAGTAAGCAGGCCACTTTCCTTCGTTTTATTCTGTTTCTACCACTTTAAATCTAAGCTGATGGAATTTTAGCTGCAGTGGTTGAATAGATCCATCAGTCACTGGCTTAATCTCTTTAACAAAAGATTGAGTCACCACATTCTTGGTAGGAGTGGTAGGACACATGTCCTAAGTTTGCACAGCATAATTTTATACATTTTTAAGCTCTTGCTTTATTTTGCACAAGTTAGTTTTAAGTCCATCTCTTCCCTCCCACATTCTCTAATAAGCAAAGGAGCATGGCCTCTTTACAATCTTTCTTATAAATCTTCTCAGTCAAATATCCAAGTTCATTACTTCTAAGTTCTACCTTCCACCAAATGTTTGAACATATTTCAGACAAATTCTATGTCAGTGTATAAAAATTATCAAGCTTCCTTCATTTTTTCAATCACATGTTCATTATTTCCTTTTAAACCTCATCAGATTTAATGGATTTTGGACCTTTGTCAAAGATCAGCTGTCCATAGATGGATGGGTCTATTTCTGGGTTTTCAATTCTGTTCCATTGGTCTATCTGTCTATCATTGTACTAATACCATGCTGCTTTGACTATTGTGACTGAATAATAGGTTTGAGATCTGGGAGTATGAGACTTCCCACTTTGTTCTTCTCCAGTAATGCTCTGCTTATCCGAGGTCTCTTTCCCTTCCATAAGAAGTTAGTAATTGGTTTTTCCATGACCTTAAAATTTTGTTGGTATCTGGATCAGGATTGCATTAATTGTGTAGTTTGCTTTGGGTAGTATTGACATTTTCACAATATTCAGTCTACCTCCACATGAACAAGGCAGGTTCTTCCATTTCTGTAGATCCCTTGTTGTTTCTTGTAGTAGTGTTTCATAGTTTTAGTTGTATAGGTCTTTTGTGTCTCTGGTAAGATTTATTCCCAGATATTTTGTCTTTTTAGTGGTTATGGTAAATGCTATTTTTTCTCTTATTTCTTTTTCAGAGGTCTCTTTTTTGGTGAGAGGAATCCAATTGATTTTTGTATGTTGATCTTGTATTCTGCTATTTTGCTGAACCTCTCTATTAGTTCCAGAAATAGACCCATTCATCTATGGACAGCTGATCTTTGACAACAGTCCAAAATCCATTGAATTGGAGTTAGCCTCTTTAATAAAAAGTGCTTGAAAAACTGGATATCCACTTGCAGAAAAATGAAACAAGCCCATACTTCACCCACTACACAAAAATAAACTCAAGTTGGATCAAAGACTTAAATATAAAGCCCCAAATTATAAAATTCATCAAAGATAAAATAGGGGCAAATATAGGGGCCCAAATTCATGGCATAAATAGACTATCAAACATAACCCAGAATGCAAAAGAGGTAGAAGAGAAGCTAGATGACTGGGACCTTTTAAAAATTAAATTCTTATGCACATCAAAAGAGTTCATCACAAGAGTAAAAAGAGAACCTACAGATTGGGAGAAACTATTTGCATGTGACATATCTGACAAAGGACTTATCTCCAAAATCTATAGAAAACTTCAACACCTAAACACCAAAAAGATAAACAATTGAATTCAAAAATGGGCAAGGGACATGAACAGACACTTTACTAAAGATGATATTCTGACAGCCAACAAACACATGAGGAATTGCTTGTGATCTTTGGTCATTAGAGAGATGCAAATCAAAACAATGAGATATCATCTCATGCCAGCAATAATAGAAAAGTTCAACAGGACAGAAAATAACAAATGCTGGCAAGGTTGTGGAAAGATTGGAACTCTCATTGTTGGTGGGACTGTAAAATGGTACAACCATTGTGGCCAATGGTATGACATTTTGTTAAAAACCTGATAATAGAAATACAATTTGAAACAGCAATTCCATTACTAGAGATATATCCTAAAGAGGTGACAGACAGGACACAAACAGACATATGCACACCTATGTTCATTTTGTAGCACAATTCACTATAGCAAAGAGATGGAAACAACCTAGATGCCCATCAACAGATGAACGGATAACCAAACTATGGTCCATTCACACAAAGGAATACTATGCTACATTAAAGAACAATGAAGGATACAGGAATCATCTCACAAAGTGGATTTGCCTGAAGGACATTATGCTCAGTGAAATAAATCAATCACAGAAGGAAAAATATTGTATATGTCCATTACTGTAAAAAGACAAGAAAGGGTTTGCTTAAGGAAGGGAACTCACTTTGTAGGTTACCAGAGAAGGGAGGGTAAAGGAGAGAATAATTTTGGGCTGGTTGGGGGCCACACACTGAGTTGGGTATTCTGGTTACTTACTGCCACTATGACAAGAATATACCACCAATGGGATGGCTGAGCAAACAGGAGCTTATTCTCTTACAGTTTGGAGGCTTTAAGTCTGAGTTCAAAGTCCCAGGCTCCAAGGGTTGGGTGAAAGCTTTAGCTCTGCCTCCTGCTCCTGGCCCACTGGAGCTAGAGGATTTTCTTTACTCAGACAGCTGCCGGCTGCTGACACTGACAAACCCAAGGTTGACAAATAAAATGGCACAGTCCCGATGTTACGAAACCACATGGCAGGCCGTTAATTCAAGTCCATTGAAAGTCCCAAGATTGGCAGAGCATAGCAGGCTGCTAAAAAATGACATAGCTACTTGCAGGGTTCAAGCGTGCCATAAGCTAGAGACCATTCCCCCATACTTTTCCTTGTAAACAGGAAGCAGACTACATCCCTGAGACAGCTACTCAGCTGCTCACAGTAGATTCCACCACAGAGTTGATTACCAGCCTCATCATGTGGACTACTACATCCAGCTTCCCAGCCCCTCAAACAGGCCCAGCCAAGCTGACACACAAACTTAACTACCACAGTGGGTAAAGGGAGGATGGTATGGAAAGAGTCTGTGAATAGTATGGTAACACTGGGGAAAGGGAGGACACCAAATTGTGCACATAAGATATAGAAGACAGAGGCTAATTCCAGTATATCCACAATACTGCATACCATTAGCACCAAACACCAGGCTACAAATAAACACATAAACAACTGAGAAGATCAGATGGGTGTCAGTGAACAGGATTATACTCTAGACCAAAGATAGATTCAGCTGAGGCTAATCTTGCACAGATACCTGTGATACAAAACACCCACAATCATTACAGAAACAACAGAAGACAGACATAGAGCAATCCTCACAGATAGCCAGGTACTGGGGGAGAGAGAGCCAATGGATCTACTATCTCAGGACCATAATATTGGTGGACACCAGACTCAACTTGTACAATAAAATACTTAAAAATCTTCCACCACCTTCATTGGTGAGTAACAACCGAGGTCTTAAAAGCTCTTGGGCAGTCATCTAAGATGCAGCTAATGGTCTCCTATCATTGGAAGCAAAGAAGAATGGAAAAAAACAAGGGCATTTGGAAATAATCAGCCTGGGACATGATGGACCTCGAGACTAGAAGAACTAGAAGGTACCTGGCTGGTAATGCCAACGACTCGGGAAGGGATCAAAATTGCAGATCCTGGATACAGTGGGAGGAAATGTGGAACAAAATCTAAAAACAAAATAATGATAAGAATTACTGGTCAAATCGAGTCTGGTGGGATCTCCAATACTATGGTCCTGGATATTTATTGGATGTTTATTTATTTATTTTATTGATTGCTACTTTGTGCCTGGAATAAAACACATTCCCAAGGACTGGCTCTCAGACCAATAGTAAATAAAACATGCACACAGACCACTCAACACAGAGTGATGCACCCACATGCTCTATGGAGATACATCCCTTGGAACATTTGGCCACAGAGCACCAGAGGTGCAACATTCACAGGGAGGAAAAGCAGGGCACACAGGAGTGCATAATATGAAGGGCACAGTGGTGGGGGTGTGGGGTTTACTGGGAAGGGAGAGGAGGAGAATGGGTAGGGTTGGGGATGGTAATTGGGGAGTGAAACCAAATGTACACAAAATGTTGAATGTAAAACAAATTCTGGTCTGTAAATTTGCCCCTAAAACACAATAAATAAATAAATAAGATCTCACCAGAAACACTTTTAATATCCACAATTCTGGAATTATTCTGTTGCCTGTGCCATATGTATTTTCTAAAATGATGGGAACTTTCTTTATAGAGATTCTCACTTCCTTCTGAGTCCCCATCAATATTGTCTTTGACATGAATAATTATACTAACAGTCTCTTCATTGTAATCTATGTTTTGACTATTAAACACCTTAGAACTCTTCCAGCCACCATCCATTATCCAATGCCAAAAACTCTTCCACGTTTTAGGTATTTAATAGCACCCTATTGCTAGTAGCAAATTGTTTCTTAGTCTCTTAGTACTCCTACAGCAGAAATACCACAACTAGTTGGCTTCAACAAACAAATATTCATTCTCTGACAGGTTAGGAGCTAAGCAGTCCAAATTCAGCTTGCAAGCTCTAGGGGAGGGCTCTTCCTCTCCACTCTGGGAGAAATCTTGATCTCAGTTTCTCTGGCATTCATTTTTATTTTGTCTTTCCATATAATGTCTGTTTTACTTGTTTTTCCTTTCTTGCTTCTGTGCTTAATCTACTTTTTAATTTTCAAACTGATTGGTTTGGACTTCTGGTAAGATGGCAGAATAGACAGACAAGATACACAGATCCTCTTCAACAAAGAAAAGAGAAACCAATTGACACAGATACAGAAGACAATCCTGGAGTCATGATTTTTGAAAAGAAGAATACCAGAATGGATTAAATACCAACTAGTAGAAGAACTTGAGTGAAAACAATGAATAAGGAAACAAATGGAGCTGCAGACTGTCAGCTATCCTGATGGTGTTCCAGTAAGATGGCAGAATAGACAGACAAGATCCACAGATCCACTTCAACAAAGAAAAGAGAAACCAATTGACACAGATACAGAAGACAATCCTGGAGCCCTGAGCTTTTAAAGGAAGGATATAGAAGTTAATTAAATGCCAACTAGTAGAAGAACCTGAATGAAAACAGTGAATAAGGAGACAAATTGAGCTGCAGACTGGCAGCTATCCTGATGACACAAACAATTTGAATATTTAGGAGTGGTTTTAGGACCTGTGTCAGTAATCTAAAAATTGACCCAACTTGCCAAGGGCTGCATGGACAACTGCACTGGTGGTTGAGACTAAAAAGGAAAACAGCAAAGATTGAGTCAAAATGAGCAGTGGATTTTCATCTGTCCGGAAAGTGCAGGCACTCTGAATATTTACAAGCGGTATAGCCATTTTGGATATTTATTTATTTATTAATCTACCTACCTACCTATTTATTTATTTATTTATTGTTATTTTTTAAATTAATTATTTAATTTTTTTGCCCCTCTGGTTTCCCTTGGTCAATTGCTCCAAGAGATTCATCTCCATCACCCTGGATTGAGTGATCTGCGTGTATGTCTCATTTACTATTGGGCTGACAGCAGCCCCTGGGAGTGAGTTTTAGTCTGCCCCGAAGTGTATCCCAGGGTCATAATATGGGGGTCCCACCAGACTTCATTAGACCAGTAATTCTGGTCTTTATTGGATATTTAAAGCAGCAGTGTTCCGATCCCAGTGACTTGAGAGGCTCTACTTGCCAAGGACAGCATGAGCAAACACACTGAAGGCTGACAACTAGAAAAGTGCTATATTCCCTGTTCTGGTTACCTAGTGCACTTCAACGAGATGGATTGACATGGTGGCTGCGATGATGGACTCAAGTATAGCAGGGATTGTGGGGCTGGCGTGGGATCGGGCACTGTTTCATTCTGCTGTGCATGGGGTCCCTATGAGTCGGAAACAACTTGACCAATCGTAATAACAACAACAACAACAGTGCCACTCTGACAAGAATATGCCACAAATGGGATGGCCTTAACAAACAAGAGTTTATTCTCTTACAGTTTGGAGGCTTTAACTCCAAGTTCATAGTGTCAGGCTCTAGGGGCTGAGTGAAAGCCCCTCAACCTTGGGCTCCAGCTCTGCCCACAGGAGCTAGAGGTGTTTCTTCACTCAGACAGCTGCTGGGTGCTAAGGGTGACAAGCCCATGGTTGACAAGTAAAAAGTCACAGTCCCAATGTTACCAAACCACACAACAGGTCATTAATTTAAGCCCATTGTAAGTCCCAAGGTTGATAGAGCATGGCAGGCTGCTAAACAATAACACGGCTACATGCAGGTTTCAAGGTGCCATAAGCTAGAGGCCATTCCCAAAGCTGCTGCTTATATATGAGAAGCAGACCACATACCTAAAGGCAGCTACTCAGCTACTTGTGGTAGATCCCACCATGGAGTTGATTGCCAGTCTCATCATGGTTTTGTTTCTCTAGAGAACCCAGACTAACACATTCCCCTTGTTACTCTTCTATCCTACACCATCTTAGTGAAAGCATGTGTGGCCATCCCCCACCCCCTCCCACTTTCTGGACTGGCAAGAATTTCATCACAGTCCATGTGCTCTGATAGAGCCTGGGTGCCCTGCCCTGCTCCTTCCCAGATTTGGTTTATTTTATTATTTTTTTAAATTATGCTTTCTGTCTTCCTTTTCATTTTTATTCTTT
>NW_006921702.1:7428490-7429715 GCF_000298275.1 Orycteropus afer afer | reverse complement strand
GAAAACACAGACAAAACTCTAGAAAAATTTTGGATGACGTTACAAGAACCAAATGACAAAATAAATGAAAAATTAGAAATGATCCAAACTCTACAGACAGAACTCCAAAAGATTAATACTAAAATTTCAGAAATAGATAACACATTAAACAGGCAAAGGAGTTGGATGAAATCAATGGAAGACACAATTAGTAAAATTGAAGACAAATATCTCCATACTACTTTGGAAAGGGATCAATCAGATAAAAAATCAAAACAAAATGAAGAAAGCCTAAGATTCATGTGGGATACATTCAAGAAGAATAACCTAGATGTAACAGGAATTCCAGAACATGAAGAGACAAATAAAACCACAGAGAAAATTGTTGAAGATTTGTTGGAATTGAATTTCCCTGATATGTTGAAAGACATAAGTTTTCAGTGTGATTGCCCAGGCTGTCCTTGGCAGGCAGAGGGTGCTCCCAGGTCCAAGTTTAAGCAAGAATGCCACCCATGCACACTCAAAACAGCTGTGCCATACACTTGGAAATATTCAAAATGTCCACCAGCAGGACAGCCACCAGCAGTCCATAGGTCCACCTGTCCACTTCCTTGTTTTTCTACCTTCTGGTGGTTAGGCACCAAAGCAGTCCTTGCCCATGCAGCCTTGGTTAGCAGAGCGGATTCTTAGGTTGCTATTGGGGAATATTCAAAATGGCTGTGCCCTCAGGACAGCTGTCAATCAGCAGCTCTGTTTGTCTCCTCACTTACTATTTCATTCAGGTTCTTCTACTAGTTGGTATTTGATCCACTTCTTTATCCTTCCCTTCCAGTCTCAGGTTTCCAGGATCATCTTTTATATCAATTACTCATTGCTTTCTTGCAATGGGGGTCTATATAATTTGTCTGCCCATTGCAGCTTCCTGTGAGAACTCATCCTTCCCAAATTCATTTTATGAACCAAGCAAACATTGATACCAAAATCAGACAAAGACATCACTGAAAAGGAAAACTACAGATTAGTATACTTTGTAAATATAGATGCAAAAATCTTCAACAAAATTCTAGCCAAAAGACTCCAAAAACATATCCAAAAAATTATACATTATGAACAAGTGAGGTTCGCAGAAGTTATGCAAGGATGGTTCAACATTAAAAAAAAAAAAAAAGTCATCCATCACATAAGTAAAATAAAGGCAAATAACCACATAATCATATCATCTATGATGAAAAAGCTTTTGATAAAA
>NW_006921702.1:7420493-7428066 GCF_000298275.1 Orycteropus afer afer | reverse complement strand
AAAAAAAATAAAATATTTGAGAATAAATCATGCCAGGGACATAAAACACCTGTACAACAAAAACTACAAAACACTTCTTCAAGAATCCATAAGAGATCTACATAAGTGGAAGAATATACCATGCTTATAGATAAGAAGATTGAACATTGTGTGTACGTCAATACTTCCCAAAGCAATATATACATTCAATGCAATCTCAATTCAGATCCCATCAACATTCTTTAAGGACATGGAAAAACCAATCACTAATTTTCTATGGAAAGGAAAGAGACCTAGGATAAGCAAAACACTATTGAAGAAGAACAAAATAGGAGGTGTCACACTCCCAGATTTCAAAGCCACAGTAGTAAAAACAGCCTGGTATTGGTAGAATGACAGAAAAATGGACCAGTTCAATGGAACTGAGAATGCAAAAACAGATGCATCAACCTACAGTGAGCTGATCTTTGACAAAGGGCTGAAACCGATTAAATGGGGCAGAGATAGTCTCTTTCACAAATGGTGCTGGCAAAACTGGTTACACATTTGCAGAAAAATGAAACAAGATCCATACCTCACATCATATACAAAAACTAACTTCAAATGGATCAAAAACTTAAATGTGAAAAGTAAAACTCTAAAGCTCCTCAAGGAAAAAAAAATAGGGGCAAATGTGGGGGCCCTAACTTATGGCATTACTAGATAATCAAGCATCACCCAAAAATGTAGAAACACCAGAAGGGAAGGTTTATATATGGAAGGAAGTTTTCTTTGTTGGTTACAAGGAATGGGAGGGAAAGGAAGGGAACACTGCAATGTAGGTAGAGACAAGTATTGATTTGTGTAAAGAGTAGGATAATTTACCAAATGTGAATTATCAACATGGTGGCACTGAGGAAAAGGAAGACATCGACAGGTACATGGGTGGTACAGACAACAAAGACGGACATTTTTGCATGTACAGTACTACATTGTCTGTGATGGTAAACATTAATCTATGGCTGGATAGATAGGTGGACAGGCTGAATGATCAGGTATGTCTAGGCAAGGAGGATTGTGCCTATGACCATGTATAAGGTTGGCAGATGATATTTCTACCTGCACAGGTATATTTGCTGTAAGAAATTCCAGGTGGACAGTAGAGCTGACAAAGGGCAAGGTTGTGGTGGCTCTTGGCCACAGACAGCTACTCTGAGGGAGTGAGTACCTGGATCTGTGGGCTTAGAATCATAAACACAGGGGACATCAAGCTCAACTGGCGTAACATACTACATAAACACACTGTTCTACATCCTACTTTGGTGAGTAGTGAATGGAGTCTTAAAAACTTGTAAGCAGCCATCTAGATGTAGCAATGGGTCTCTCCTCATCCAGAGCAAAGAAAAATGAAGAAAACTAAACATGCACAGAAACAATTATTCCAAGGGACTGGTAGACCATGTGATCCACTGCCTATCTTACCATGGAACCAGAAGAACTAGATGGTGCCCAGCTACCACTATCAACCACTTGGAAAAGGATCAGTGAAGGAGATCCTGGATAAAGGGGCAGAACAATATGGAACAAAAATGAAAGTCATAAAAAAGAGCAGGTTTACTGGTCTGATAGAGCCTGGCAATACCCTCCAAGACTATGGTCATACACTTCAGGTGTGGAACCGAACTCACTTCAGGCCATACACCCTTCAGGTGTGGAACTACACTCACCCCTGTGGCTTCCAGTCAAACAATAGACAGCCATATGAGGTGATCATTTGCATCAGGTAGACACTCTCCTTGGAGCTATCAATCATGGGAGAACAGAAGGACAGTGTTTGCACAGGGAGACAGCTAGGGAGGTGGGAGTGCATGGGACGTAAAGACATAGGGAAGATGTAACTACATGGAGGAAGTAGGAAGAAAGTTGTTATATTGTGGGGAATTACAGTCTATGTCATGAAACAAGATGTATATGAAATGCTGTGTGGAAAATGAATGCTCTGTAAATTTTCACCCAAATAACAATAAAAATTAAAATAAATAAATAAAATATACACTCCCTTCCCCCACAAAAAAGAAATGAGTGGCTTAAGACAGTCTATACTGATGTTGTCTCATTAACATAACAAACAAAACCCTATTTCCAAATGGAATTACAACCAATAACATAGGGGTAGGGTTTACAATGAATATTTTATGGTTGTACAATAAGTCACTTTGTTCACCAAAGATAAACATTTGTAAATGGCTCTATGGCTTCTGGAATCCCTGGGTAGTGCAAACAGTTAACAAACTTGACTCCTAACAGAAAGGTTGGAGATTCATGTCTTCTCAGAGATGCTTCAGAGAAAGGCTTGCCAATCTATTTCTAAAAAAATCAGCCCTTGAAAATCCAATGGAGCACAGATCTATTCTGAAACACTTAAGGCTGCTATAAGTCAGAGTCAACTTGACAGCATTTGCTTATATAAAGTTTAGTTGCAGCTACACCAACAGAAATCATGTATGAACAATATTCTCCAATATGACTTTACCAACATTGGGTATATTTTCTCAACTAGAGTATCTTCTAAATAGCAGGGATATTTTACCTAACTCAGTAGTTAATGGTAGAGGAAGGAAAGTACAGATATTCCATGTAAGATTAAGTCAAACAGAAAAGTATATTTTTTTTCAGAAAAATACACAATATGGAATTTTTCTGCTGAATCCACACATGACTTAACTTCTGTATTGCCTCTACCCAACTTTCATTCTTTGGATGACTGAACTAAAAATACAACATCCAATCTTTGAGATAAAATGTAAGAATATGATTCTTACACCCAGATAGATAAAAAATAATTTCCAAGAAAAATCCATGCATATGATAGTGGGACACATATGACAGTGAGAGAAGTATTTTGATATAGTGTCGACAAAAAATTGTGAATCAAAAAAAAAAAAAAAAGGAAATAAATATAGAATCCTTACCATATAGCTGTTAACAAAATAAATAGCAAAAGGAACTAAGAGGTTTAAAGCAATAAGCATTTACTTACTTTATGACTATTGTGAATTAGTGAGAAAGCTGGCCTTGCTTCTCTGCTTAACTGAATGCTTTCCCTTGTTTGGGTATCGGCTGGCTATTGCTTGGGAAGATGGGTGCAACTAGTCACATGTCTCTAATCATCTGTTGTTGTTTCATGCTGTCGAGTTGGCCCCGACTCATAGCGACCCCTTCTTGAGTTTCCGAGGCAGTATCACTACAGAAGTAGGATTGTCCAACCTTCCTTCCAAGGAGTGGCTGGTGGGTTTGAACCGCCAGTCTTCTGGTTAGCAGTCAAGTGCCTTAGGCACTATGCTATCAGAGCTCTCATCATCTAGCAGGCTAATATTGTCATGGAACACAGGGAGAAGTCCAAGAAAGAATTATAAGAGCCCAAGACTTCTCGAAGGTCTAGATTCAGAACAGAACATGTCACTTTTGCTTTCTATTTTGTTGGTCAAAGCAAGTCACAAGGTCATTCCAGATTTTAAGGGTGGAGAATTAGATTCTGTCTTTTGACAGATGATGCAACAAAGTACCAATGCAAAACATATAGGGACAGAAAGACATGTAACATTGGAGTTATCTTTGCAATCAGCATACCATGTCATGAAGAGACTGAAAATCAAATTATTGAAAAGGGTGTATCAAAGGACGAATTTAGGGAAGGTATATATGTTCTGTGAAGGAATATTAAGAAACATAAATATCTTGAGGGTAAAATATATGAATGATGAGATGTCAAAAGGTAAGCTATTTCAAAAAAGGGATCAGGCAGATTTATTGTTGTTAGGTGTCATTAAGTCAGCTCCAACTCATAATGACACCATGGACAACAAAATGGAACACTGTATAGTCTTTTGCCCTCCTTACATTCCTTACTATGCTTGAGCCCATCATTGAAGCTTCTGTGTCAATCCATCTCATTGAGGGTCTTTCCCTTTTTCACTGACTATCTACTTCACCAAGCATCATATTCTTCTCAAGGGAATGATCCCTTCTGACAACATGATTAAAATAGGAGAGAAGTCTGGTCATTCTTGCTTCTAAGGAACATTCCAGCTACATTTGTTCCAGGATGGATTTGTTTGTTCTTCTGGCAATCCATGGTATTTTCAGAACTCTTTACCAACACCACAATTCAAAGACATCAACTCTTCTTTGGTCTTCTTTTATTCATCGTCCGGCATTCACTTGCATATGAAGCTATTGAAAATAGCTTGAGTTAGGTGCAACCTAATCTTCAGATTGACATATTTTATCTTCATCAGTAAGTGCTTCAAATCTTGATTTACAGCAAGGAAGGTTGTGTCATATGTATATCACAGATTGACAGTGAGTCTTCCTCCAAACCTGATGCCACGTTCTTCTTCACATAGTACAGATTCTTGGATTATTTGCTCAACATAAAGATTGAATAAGTATGGTGAAAGAATACAACTCTGACACATACCTTTCCTTATTTTAAATCATTCATTATCCCCTTATTTTGTTTGAAAAAGGGGATACATCTTGGTCTATGTACAGGCTCCTCGTGAGCACAACTATGTGTTCTAGAATTCCCATTCTTCACAATGTTATCCATAATTTGTTATGATTCACACAGTTGAATGCCTTTCCAAAGTCAGTAAAACACAGAAAACATCTTTCTGATATTCTTTGCTTTCAGCCAAGACCCATCTGACATCATATTTCATAACCCTCATTCCATGCCCTCTTCTGAATCTGGTAAATTTCTGGCAGTTCCTCATCAATACACTGATGCAACCATTTATTACTTATCTTCAGCAAAAATTTACTTGAGTGTGATAAGAACATAATTGCTACCTTCTGTTATTATCACCTTTCTTTGGAATGGGCATGAATATGGATCACTTTCAGGCAGTTGGCCATGCAGTTGTCTTCCAAATTTCTTGGGATAAAATAGTGAGTACCTACAGCATTGTATCCATTTGCTGAAACATTGCAATGGGCATTCCATCAATTGCTGTAGCCTTGTTTTTTGCCAATCTTTCAATGCAGTCTTGATTCTGGATCATAGGGTACCTCCTGAAATGATTGAATGTTGACCAATTCTTTTTTATACAGTGACTCTGTGTCCCTTCCATCTTCTTTTGATGCTTCCTGAATCATTCAATATTTTTCCCATAGAATTCCTCAATATTGCAACACAATGCTTGAAACTTTTTTCTTCAGAAATGTCCAAAGTGCTCTTCCCTTTACATTTTCTAATTCCAGATCTTTGCACCTTTCATTATAATACTTTTCTTGGTCTTCTCCAGCTGCCCTTTGAAATTTACTATTCAGTTCTCCTAGTTTATTATTTCTTACTTTCAGTTTAGTTACTCTCTGTACAAGAGCAAGTTTCAGTTTCTTCTGATATTCATTTTGGTTTTTTCTTCCTTTCTGCCTCAATGTCATTTTGCATTCTTCATTTATAATGTTTTTAATTTTATCTCACACTTCACCTGGACTTAGGTCATTTTTGTTCAGTGTGTCAAATCTGTTCTTCAGATGGTCTCTAAATTCAAGTGGGATATAATTAAGATAGTATTTTGGCTCTTGTGGATTTGTTCTAATTTTCATCAGCTTCGACTCGAACTTGCAAAGAGGAATTGATGGTCTGTTCCACAGTCAGCTTCCTGGCCTTGTTCTGATTGATGATATTGAGCTTCTCTATCACCTCTTTCCACAGATGTAGTTGATTTGATTCTTGTGTATTCCAACAGGGTAGTTCCACATGTAGAGTCACCATTTATGTTGTTGAAAAAAACATATTTGCAATGAATAAGTCATTGGTCTTACTAAATTCTATCATGCTGTGTCCCACAACATTTCTATCACCAAGATCATATTTTCCAAATATTGATGCTTCTTCTTTGATGCCAACTACTGCATTTCAATCACCAATAATTATCAATAAATCTTGATTGCATGTTTGGTCAAATTCAGACTGCAAAAGTAGGTAAAAATCTTTAATTTCTTTACTTTTGGCTTTTGTGGCTGGTGTAGAATTTGAATAATAGTAGTTTCAACTGATCTTCCTTGTACATGTATGTATATTATCCTATCACTGACAGCATTGTACTTCAACATAGATCTTGAAATGTTCTTTTTGACAATAAATGCAACATCATTCCTCTTCAATTTGTCATTCCCAACCTAGTAGATCATAGGATTGCCTGATTAAAAATTCCCAATACAAGTCCATTTCAGTTCTTTAATGCCTAGGATATTGATCTATATGTGTTCCATTTCATTCCTGACAACTTCTAATTTTCCTAGATTTATACATCATATATTCCACATTCCAATTATTAATGGATGTTGCAGCTACTTCGTCTCATTTTGAATCATGCCACATTGGCAAATGAAGGTCCCTAAAGCTTTATTCCATCTGCATCATTAAGGCTGACTATAATTTGAGAAGGCAGCACTCCCCCAGTTTTACTTTGAGTACCTTCCCATCTGATGGACTCATCTTCTGACACTGGATCTGACAATGTTTCATTTCTACTTATAAAGTTATCCAGTAATAAATCAGACAGTATTTCACTGCTATTCATAAGGATTCCAGTGGCTGCTTGATTTTTATTTTATTTTTTTTCCCCCAGAAGTGGATGGCCCAAACTTTTTCCCAGTTGTCATAGTCTGGAAGCTCCACTGAAACCTGTCTACCATTGGTGACACTGCTGGTGTTTGAAATACCAGTAACATTGTTTCCAGCATCACAGCAACATGCAAGCCACCACAGTATGACAAAATGACAAGTGATGCCATAAGAATTATAAGATTCTCATAGTGCCCTTGAAATTTAAAAGCTGCAAGTGAGGAGAAACACTATATTAAAAGATTTAATAGAAGTAATTTTTTTTTTCTTTCTTGAAATAAAGATCAAAACATGATAATGAAAATCATTCATTAAATTTCAAGCAAAATATAATGAAAAAATAAGGATGAACAACAGTAGATGGGAAGAAATTAATAATTTTATTTCAGAAAATATTTTAATTGACCAATAAATCCAATTCTACTCCTTTTAATAGAGAATATAATACAAAAATATTAACTAAATAAATTGAACTTAAATGCATGACATAAGCAATGAATCTTAAATGAAGGTAAATACAAATTCTCTCAAACTTTTGGAGTAGATATTTCCCACTCCAGAGCATAAAAGGGATCTAACAAATAAAAGTAACCGAATGTCCTCTATTACTCAAAATAGCACTGACATCACAAGTAGTCAAAAACATAAAATAACATTATATATTTGTATGAATGTGCAAACACCTTGAATATAATTTGAACTAACTTACTTTGGCATTATATTTAAAAAGCACACATTATTATCATTATACAAGAAGTCAGAATTAGAGCAAAATTAATAACATGAACTACCATATTAATTTAAGAGAAAAATATGATGATTAGAATAATTCTTTTATTATTATTATTATTATTTATTGTGATTTGGGTGAAGATTTACAGAGCAAATTCACTTTTCATACAGCAGTTCACATATACTTTGTCTCATGTCATTGACCACAGATTACCACAATGCAACAGCTCCCCTCCCACTTCCTCC
>NW_006921702.1:7403584-7408928 GCF_000298275.1 Orycteropus afer afer | reverse complement strand
TACAGCTTGAGAAATGCCAAACATGTTCTTCCCTTTTGGTTTTTTAACTCCAGGTCTTTTTACATTTCATTATAGTAATTGGCTTTGTCTGCTCGACTGCTCTTTGAAATCTTCTGGTCAGTTCTTTTATCTTGTCATTCATTCCAATTGCTTTAGCTACTCTCTGTTCAAGGGCAAGTTTCAGAGTCTCTTCTGTGGTCCATTTTGGTCTTCTTTTCTTTTCTTGTCTTTTTAGTGACCTCTTGCTTTCTTCATGGATGATGTTCTTGATGTCTTCCCACAATTCTTCTGGTTTTTGGACATTGGTGTTCAATGTGTCAAATCTATTATTTAGATGGCTTCTAAATTCAGGAGGGATATATCAAGATCATATTTTGGCCCCCACAGACTTGTTTTAATTGTCTTCAACTTTAAGTTGAACTTGCGTATAAGCAGATGATGGTGGGTTCAACAATATGCTCCTGGCCTGGTTTTGGCAGAAGATATTGAGCTTTTCCATTGCATCTTGCCACAAATGTAGTCAATCTGATGCCTGTGTGATCCTTCTGGTGCAGGCCACATATACAGCCACTGTTTGTGTTGTTGAAAAAAGATATTTGCAATGAATAAGTCATTGGTTTTGCAAAATTCTACCATGTGATTTCCAACATTATTTCTGTCACCAAGGCCACATTTTCCAACTACTGGTGATTCTTCTTTGTTTCCAACTTTTGTATTCCAGTCACCAGTGATAATTAACACATCTGATTGCATGTTCAGTCAATTTCAGACTGTAGAAGTTGATAAAAATCTTCAATTTCCTCATCTTTGGCTTTGGTGGTTGGTGCATAAATTTGAATAATAGTCATATTAACAGGTCTTCCTTTTAGATGTATGGATATTATCCTATTACTGATAGCATTGTACTTCAGGACATATCTTGAAACTTCCTTTGTGATGACGAATGCCATGAGAATCCTCTTTAAACTGTCATTCCCAGCATAAGAGACCATATGGTTGTCTGATTCAAAATGTCCCAAACCAGTCCATTTTAGCTCACTAATGTCTAGGTTATCAATCTTTATGTGTTCCATTTCATTTTTGACAACTTCCGATTTTCCTAGATTCATACTTCGCACATTCCATGTTCTGATTACTAATGGATTTTTGCAGCTGTTTTTCCTCAATTTGAGTGGTGTCACGTCAGCAAATGTAGGTCTCGAAAGGTTCACCTTATCCGTATGAGTAAGGCTGGTCTTTTTCTGATGATGCAACACTTTCCCAGTCCTATTTTGAGAGCCTTCTAACCTAAGTGACTCATTTTCCTCCTCTGTATTAGATAATGTTTCCGGACTAGTCGTAAAGTTGTGCAATAATGTATCAGACAGTGTTTCTCTGCTATTCGTAAGGTTTTCCCTGACCAATTCTTTAAGAAGTGGATGGCCTCTTCCTTCTTCCTAGGCTGTCTCAGTCTGTGAGCCAGGCTGATACCTGTGCACCATGTACACTGCACTGGGTTTGAAACACCAGTGGCACAGCCTCAAGACTCATGCAACACATCACCACAGTAGTACAAACCAACACACAAGTTTGTCTCCTTTACCTTTTGGAAACCTCTCCAACTTTTCCTTACTTGGATGCCTGTGGCTGTCTCCTCACTCTGTCTGGATCTCCCTAGCCTTTATACTCTTCTTTCTCCCACCTTCCCACCTTGCTGCTTGTGGGGCGTGGCCTGGGTTCCCTCTCCTCACTTGGATTGCTGTGTCTGAAATTACTGGGATGATTTAAACCCTGTTGCTTAATTTTGTTTTGGATATTTACTTATGTATGAGCCAAAAGAAATCAGAAGTATAAATATTTAAAATGCTAAAAATAATAATTATTAATAAATTTATGATTTTTTACCAAAAGAAGAAGCTTTAAAACTCTTAGAAATAACACAAGTTTAGTAAAAATCCATGTACAAATTAAATATTATTACAGAAATATGTATTTTGAATGTAGAGTGACAAAATCCTCTTCAGAAAAGTTCAAAAATATAAAATATTTATAAATAAATTTCAATAGGAATTATACACAACCTTTGAACACAAAACTATACAATATTGAAGGGAATAAAAATATATTGCCAATTGGATAAATTTATCAAGTTTACAAACTAGATAAAGAACTTTCTGTATGATAAAATTTTAAAATCTCATTTTAAAATAATATAGCTTTAATAGAATTTTAATAAAACAACATTGAGATTTTCTGAACTTGTCAAAGTTGTTCTGATTGTCAAGTGGCAAAAGGAAAGGGGTTAGAATGGAATTATGTTTTCTTCATATTGAATGAGACAAAAATAACTACAGAATTCCTTGGTTTAACATTAAAATAACATAATACACACACACACACACACACACATAAAATAATGCAAAGAGTGATTAAAGAATCGAAATTATTTATTTAACTGAGAACAGGATAATCAGCTTAAGCCCTGCAAATATTCAGATTTTAATTTGTCACTAGTAAATTAATAAATTTCAATAACTAAGGAAAATTATATCAATCAAATTATATCTACTTCTGCATATCAATTCAAAGCTTAGAGCTATTAATCAGAGTACATAATGCTGTGTCATAATGTTATTTCCCATTTTTTTTCCTTCAAATATTTTCTGCATGACTACTATATAGAGTAAGGCAGTCTCCAGGACAGTCTTTGTCAATGGTAGAAGAATAACAATCATTTTCCTTCTTTAATCAGATAAGATTTATCAAATATAATTTACTATGAAATTATCATTTGGAGGAAAATAACAAGGTTTCTATAAAGGGAAATATGCTGCATTAATCTACCTAGGTCCTATCTGAAAATGAGTAAATAACCACAGTGACACAAATCTTTCTTTCTTTGGCAAAATTTCAACTGAAAAGCTATAAAATGGATTACCATTGAGGTTTGAAGCAATGTTTTATCATGAATAAGGAATGGAAATTGAAATATGTTCCTGCCAGTAGATTAATCTTCCCTTGGTATTCTGTTTTATTTCTCTACTCAAAAATCAATGAATTCCTACCACCTGGAAAATACAATATGAATTAGGTAGGTATTTAATGTCCTTGATACACTGACTCTAACTTACTTCTCGCTCCATAACATTAGCATGTTATTAACTCTAGCACAGTCCCATAGAAATACAGTATGAGTCACACACATAATTTTTAATGTCCTAGTAGCCAAAACAGAAACATTAGTGGTGCAGTGGCTAAACACTTTGTTGCTAACCAAAACGTTGGTGGTTTGAACCCACCAACAGTTCTGCAGGAGAAATATGTGCCAATATACTTCTGTAAAGGAGCTCTGGTAGCATAGTGGCTATGGCACTTGACTGCTAACCAGAAGGCTGGTGGTTCAAATCCACCAGCCACTCCTCGGAAGGAAGATGGGGCAATCTACTTCCGTAGTGATACTGCCTCGGAAACCCAAGGAGGGGTCGCTATGAGTCGGGGTCGACTTGATGGCAAACAACAACAACAACAACATACTTCTGTAAAGACTTATGGCATTGGAAACCCTAGGGAAAATTCTACTCTGTCAATAGGCTCACTATCAGTGGGCTTAGTAGCCAAAATTAAACAATAAAAAAAGTAAAAAGGAGAAATAAAGTTTAATTATATTTTTATTTAACCCAAAGCCCCAAAATATTTTCACTTCAATATGTAATCAGTACACACACACACATACAGACAGACATTCTTTTTTAGATACCATATCTTCAAAATCTGATATTTCATACTTACAACATACCTCAATTTTGAATAGTCATATTTTGAGTTTTCAAAAGTCACATGCAAACAGCAGAAGATAAACTAGATGAATGGAACCTTCTGGAAGTTAAATTTTTATATGCTTCCAAAGACTTCTCCAAAAGACTAAAAACAGAACCTACAGATTGGGAAAAATTATTTGACAATGATATATCTGACAAGGGACCTATCTCTGGAGTTTATGGAAAACTCCAATATCTCAACAACTAAAAGAAAAATAATCCATTTAAAAACTAAGAAGACAAGAATAGAAACTTCACCAAAGAAGATATTCAGGCAGCCAACAAACATATGAAGAAATGTACACACTCATTAGCCATTAGAGAGATGCAAATCAAAACAACAATGTGATACCATCTTGCCCCAGCACAAGTAGCAAAGTTTAACAAGACAGGAAATAACAAATGCTGGTGAAGCTGTAGAGAGATTGGGACTCTCATACATTGCTGGTAGAACTGTAAAATGATACAACCACTGTGGAAAGCAGTATGGTGATTCCTTAAAAAGTTGGAATTAGAAATACCATTTGACCAAGCCATCTCATTTCTAGATATATATCTTAAAGAAGTGAGAGCGAGGACAAGAACAGATATATGGACAGCCATGATTGTCACAACACTATTTACAATAGCAAAAAGATGGAAACAACCTAGGTGCCAAGCAACAGAAGAATGGATAACATACATACAGTGGAATACTATGTAACCCTAATGAATAACATAGACCTGGCAAGACACCACATAATATGGATGATGATGATGGACATTATGCTGAGTGAAATAAGTCAATCACAGAAGGACAAATACAGTATTGCTCCATTATTGTAAAAAGTCAAGGAAAGGTTTGTATATGGAAGGAAATTTTCTTTGTTGGTTACCAGGGTGAGAGGGGAGGGGAAGGAACACTGTTAGATAGGTAGAGATAAGTACTGATTTGGTTGAAGAGAAGGTCAATGTACCAAATATGAGAGATCAGCACTGTGGCATTGAGGTAGTAGAAAACACAGAGAGGTACATGGGTGGTCCAGACAACGAAGATAAACCCTTTTGCAAACTCAGTACTGTGTTGTCAGTGAAGGCAAACATTGATCTATGAGTGGATAGATAGGTGGATAGGCTGAACTGTTAGGTATGGCTATGCAGGGGGCAGTGTGTCAAGAGAGTGTATAAGGTTAGCAGATAATGATTTTACAAGTGTATTTGTGTGTTCTGTAAGAATCGCCAGGTACATGGTAGAGCTGACAAGGGAAAAGGTTGTAGTCACTTTTTGACCACAGCCAGCTACCCAAAGGGAGCAAGTAGTTGGACTTGTGGGCTCAGGACCTTAGTCACAGGGGACATCAAGCTCAATTGGCATAACATACTACACAAAAACATTGTTCCATATCCTACTCTAGTGAGTACTGACTGGGATCTTAAAAGCTTGCAAGCAGACATCTAGGGGCAATGATGGGTCTCTCCTCATCCAGAGCAAAGGAGAATGAGGAAAACCAAAGATGTATGGAAACAATTAGTCCAAAGGACTGGTACACCATGCTATCCTCAGCCTA
>NW_006921702.1:7397568-7403236 GCF_000298275.1 Orycteropus afer afer | reverse complement strand
AAGGACACAGGGAAGAGGTAACTATGGGGTGGAAGTGGGAGGGGAGCTGTTGCATTGTGGGAAATTGCAGTCAATGTCATGAGACAAAGTATATGTGAACTTCTGTATGGAAAATGAATTTGCTCTGTAAACTTTCACCCTCATCACAATAATAAGAATAATAAAATGTCACATGCAGCTGGTGGTTACTGTGTTGGATAGCGTATTTATAATTTAACCAAGAGTTTGATTCATCTTCACTTTCACGTCTTTGGTCAATGACAGCAATGTACTTTGTCCCTGTGGTAAATCAACAATCACTTATCCATTGAAGCTGAGTCTGTAATGATGTTTTGTTCACTATCATTCACAGTAATCTCTAGTTAAAAATTCTGGAATCATAGTATTTTTAGGTAAAGGAGAGGTCTTACTAATTCCAATTTATATTCTCTCATACATAGTCAGATGCATGCATCCTCCCTTCCATAAATTATTGTGACCTCCTCTGAAATATGTTAGTTTTCTCTCTTTAAGTTTCATCTTGACATAAAACATTGTATTCTGCATACATACTTGGTTCCTCTTTTAGAAGACAGAACCCATATATTTTTCATCTTTGTAACTATAGGATAGGAGCTCTGGTGGTGTAGTGTCAAAGGCTTGTGACTGCTAACCATAAGGCTGGCAGTTCAAACCCACCAGCCACTCCTCAGAAGGAAGGTTGGGCAATCTATTTCTGTAGAGATACCGCCTTAGAAAACCAAGCAGGGGTCATTGTGCATCAGATGCTACTCAACAGCAGTGCATTATGTTCACTGGGTCACTGCAGGTAGCCCCCACCATCGTCTCCACAGCATACACACTCATCTAGCACAGCATGTATTTTTTAAACAAATTAATAAGTATTTCTTTAAAAATATGTTATGATAAGTAAAATAAGCAGTTTGATCCTTCATACAGTGCTGCTAGGTCCAGTTTTAGCCATTTTATAAATAATATAGAAACAGAATATACCATGAAATACCCTACTTTGCAGATCTCAGGGGTAGTGAAATGGCAGCTGACAAGGAAAAAGTACAGGACAAAGAAAACTCACAGTGCTCATTAAGTGAGCAGAAATCTGACAGAGGATCTTTACTTTGAAAAATTGGAAGACAATGCATCTGAAAAGAAAATATACCCAATTTATAAAATGATGTGCTCTGAGCTTTCATTTTGAAGGCAAGTAATGGAACTAGAAATCATTACAGGCTGCTTCTTAGGTACATCAGGACCATGGGTTACTAAATTAGCTTGAAAAACATAGCAAAATTGATGCATAATTAGTAAAGAATTAGAAATGTGTTATGGTACTTTGAACAAAACCACAATAACCAAACTCACTGCCATCGAGTCAGATCCAACTCAAAGTGACTCCTCCTTGGGTGTCTGAGACTAAACTTTTTGACCTAACTAGTTATAAGAAGTTCAAGAAATAGTTCAGAGAAGAAGCCAGAAGTTGATAGACTAGAAATGCATATGCTTACAAGGTTGAGATCTGTCCTAAGAGCAAGGACAAAAAAATAAAAACATCTCACAGCTGTTGAGTTGATCAGACTCATAACAACCCCTCCTTGTGTTTCTGAGGCAGTATCACTATGGAAGTGCCCCGTCTTCCTTCCAAGGGGAGGCTGGTGTCTTTGAACTGCCAGCCTCCTGGTTAGCAGTCATATACCTCAGACACTATGCTACCAGAGCTCCCAAGAGCAAGGAAGAGAACACAAATCATGGAAGGACTGTCACTCAGAGACAAAGTGATGTTGACAACCAGAGGCAGTTCAGGAAAGCAGTTAGGAGAGCAGTTGAATTCCTGACAAGAAAACTCACTGAGGCCATGAAAATATGAGAAGATTTGATAATTTCCACAGTACTGTGTTGTTAAGGTGGGTCTCTGGGTAATTGGTTTGGAGGGAAGAGGCTATTTTGGATGTGGCTGGCTGGCAAGAATAAGCAAACTTCATTTTTCAACTAAGTTATAAAACTAAGGGATTAAATATTCATCAAAAACAAAACTAAATAAAATGAGCTCTCAAATGGATGCTTAAGGAGAGACATCAGCAAAATGGCACAACAAAGATTAAATATTCATCAAAAACAGAACTCAAGTAAATAAAACGAGCTCCAAAATGGATGCTTAAGGAGCAACATCAGGAAAATGGCACAACAGGCAGTTGCAAATGTCCATTCCTCCACAGACACATTGAAACTGTCAGAATCAACTTCGTTACTGCTCTAGACAGTAGTCAAGATTTACAGCAACCAAGTGAACACTGAATCAAAACATAAAAACATTTATATATTTAGAAATATACTGGTATATTTAGAAAGCAACTTAAAATTGTAGGGAATCTTTGTGATGTTTTGCTATTTTTACTTTCCTTTGCTTCATCCCTTCCCCTTTTCAGCAAATTATGAGAAAACAATAGTCCACATTCCCATTGAGTAATGCTAATCTCTGGTTCCAGAAGAAACAGAGCAGACATTGCTTGCAAATTATTTTATTAATCTTCTCTGTCCTATCTGAGGTCTGCATAAAGGACTGGCATTCCTCTCTGTTTTGCCTAGTTCATAACTCAACTAGAGTGCAATATCAGTAGTTATGGCTCAAAATCAGAGTAAGAAAAAGGAAAATCCTGTAGCTACCTGGGACAAAAAAATAAAGCCACATTAGGCAGACTAAAATCTAAGAAGAAGAGTGAGGGAGAGAATTTCATTGGTAAATCAGGGCATCCAAAAGTACTTTGGTATATTATGGAATAGAAGTCACACATATGCCCAGGGTAGATGTGAACTCAGAAAAAGAAAGAAAGGATATAAGCTTTCACCTTTGGCTGGTTATTAGACATCGCACAAATAGTAAGTGAAAAATAAGGCAGATTTGTAAATAGCCTGGCTAAATGTTGAAAGAATACCCAAGAAGAGATCCAAACAGCAAAGAATGGGAGAAGTTCTTTGTTATTACTTATTTATTTATTCCTGACATTCAAAGAAACCTCTGTTCAAAACACTAGCCGAAACAACTTGAGAGGGAAAAGGAAAAAGATAAAATTTCAACGACCACACATGAAATGAACCACAGTTCTTGCAAAAATATTTTGGAAAAAAAGTGAATAAGTAAATGGATGACTATAGCCTCCAATAGCTAAGAATAGCAAACTTTGGAGAAAAGGGAGAATCAAGATTTCTGAGTTACCGCATTATAATATTTAGATGTTCAATTTTCAAAAAAACTAACAAAGTATATAAAGAAACAGTGTGACCCATTATTCAAAGAAAAAAATTATAACAATGGAAAGAAACTTTTCCTTGGGAAGTCCAGATATTCAATTTATTAGACAAGTATTTTAAATCATCTGTCTTAAATATGTTCAAAATTATAAAGGAAATCATGGAAAGCAAACTAAAGGAAACTAGAAAAATTAAGGATGAACAAAATTAAAAAATCAATAATGAGTTAGAAATTATTATGTGTGTGTGTGTGTGTGTGTGTGCATGCATATAGATAGATACATTCTGGAGTAGAAGACACAATAATTGAATTGAAAAATTTATGGGAGGGGTTTTAAGGCAAATTTGAATGGTAAAGAGAGAATCAGCAAAATTAAAGGTAGGACAATTAAAATAATCCAGTTTGAGAAACAGAAAATAAACAGGAAAAAAAAAAAAAAAGAAGAAAGAGAAATAGAGCTGAAAAGAACAGTGGAAAACTATCAATGTACACATTTAAACTTCTCAGTGGACAATGGAAAGAGAAAGGGAAAAAAGAATATTTAAAGAAAGAATAGCCAAAAACTTGCCCAATTTGATGAAAGTTATAAATATACACATCCAGTAATCTCAACAAAGATGTTCCCACTGAAACACATTATAATCAGACTAATGAAGCTCAAAGACATAGAGAATCTTGAAAATAGTCAGAAAGAGATAACTCATCACATTCAAAGGATGCTTAACAAGATTAACAGTCAATTCCCTCTCAGTAACCATGGAATCCAGAAAGTAGTTGGAGAACAAATTTAATGTGGTTAAAAAATAATAATAATAATAAAGAAACAATAAAATATCTACAAACAAATAATTTTATCCCGAGCAAAACTATCTTTCAAAAATGAATGAGAAATTATATATCCTCTAGGTGGTGCAAACGGTTTGCACTTTACTGTTAACCTAAAGGTTGGTGATTCAAACCCACCCAGCAGTGCCACAGCCTGATGCTACTACTCATCCTGCTCATCCCGCACAGTGAAGCACCTCATGAAACATGTTCACCTTACAGCCCTCCCACACTCTACCTATTCTGTTGGGCTGTCTGAGGATACACAAAGGTCTCTAACCCTCCCCTCTCCATTAAGACATCAATCCATACCTAAGAATGGGGTCTGTCTCACCCATTATAGTAGTACTGCCTCCCTCGGTCTGTGAAGAAGACCCACCCTGCTGCCCAGTGGCCACAGTAACAGCATACACCAATGCTGAAGGACCATGCAGCCACACAAGAGTCCTGAAGATATCCTGACCACCTGTAACCCCACAGTGGGGAAGGAACCTGATCACACCCCACACAATCCTACAAGGGATGAAATACATGCCCCAAAACAGGATTCCTATATATATATATATATATACATACCATTATACCTATAAGTGGAAGAAAAATTACTCCCAACTGACCATTGACACCAGAGCCATACACAAACCAATATTACAAAATATTAACAATTAAAACAATACAAAGGAAGGTTGACAATACAAAAAGAAAGGGAAAAAGCTAAACTCCACATATCTCAAAACAATAAAAAGATAAACATAAAATCAGTAAAGCGTTATAAGTAGAATCTTAATGTCTTGAAGATAGTGTTCAATTACAAATCATATGAAGAAACAGGGTAAGATGGCTCAAGAAAATGAGCAAAATAAAGGTACAGAAATATTTTTTTTCTGAGAGAAAACTGATAAGGAACTACCTGACAAAGAATTAGAAAAACTAGTATTAAGCTTTCTCAAAGAGATCAAGAAAAATATGAGAAAAAAAGACCAGACAACTTCAGGAAAGCAACACAAGAATAAAATGACAAAAACAACAAAGAAACAAAAACCTAGAAATACAGAAGTTTAACAATAAATCTGAAATAAATAGTTCATTAAAAAGACACAGAAGTAAAATTGAAACAATAGAAAAAAGAATCTGTGAAATAGAAAATAAAACCCTAGATATTAATTTGTT
Organism: Orycteropus afer afer; assembly: GCF_000298275.1. Lineage (NCBI taxonomy): Eukaryota > Metazoa > Chordata > Mammalia > Tubulidentata > Orycteropodidae > Orycteropus > Orycteropus afer. The sequence continues at coordinate 7,397,994 of NW_006921702.1, read as the reverse complement.
TCAGGAACAAACAGAAAAATGTCAGGATGTAGGCACTCAAACTCATTCAGCAAACATATTGGCTACTGCATTAACTAATTTAAAAATATCTGGGGTATGTTACACTTGTAGCAAAATGGGACATATTGTTAACAATGTCCAAAGAAATTAGAAAGAGAAACCCTCCTAATAACTCCACCAGAGTTTCTTGAGCTCCAAATATATGTTACAAGATTTGTGGGTATTAATCTTAGCATGCAGACTATGGGACCTTTACAACCTGTCCTTCCTTCAACAATGATACCTCTTGATTGATATTTAATAATTTTAGATTTAAAAGACTGCTTTTTTACTATTCCATTACAACAACAAGATAAGATTAGATTTGCTTTCTCTATCCCAGAGATCTGGTAGCATAGTGGTGAAGACACTTGCCTGCTAACCAGA
>NW_006921702.1:7394695-7397468 GCF_000298275.1 Orycteropus afer afer | reverse complement strand
GTAGTGATACTGCCTAGGAAACCCAAGGAGGGGTCGCTATGAGTCGGGTTTGACTCGACGGCACATAACAACAACAACAACATCCCAGAGATCAATGTTCAAGCCCCTACAAAGTGATATCATTGGAAAGTCTTACCCCAGAGCATGAAAAATAGTGCCACTATGTTCCAAAACTTTGTAGCATGTGCAATAGAGCAGACACATGTTTGGTCACAAGCCATTATTATTCATTATATGGATGATATTCTTTATAGTCACCGTAATAAAGATATATTGAATCAGATTTTCTTACACTTAAGTGAACAGCTTTGTTGTCATGGCTTAAAAATAGCTCCTGAAAAGATTCAGAAAATTGCTCCATTTTCATACTTAGGACATATCATAGACAAAAGAACTGTATGACCATAGAAAATTACTCTCCAATTAGACTCTTTAACCACTTTAAATGATTTTCCAAAGGTGTTAGGAGATATTAATTGGATACAGCCTTTCATAGGCATCATTACTCAACAGCTTAGTTCTCTTTTTGATCCCTTAAAGGGAGATCCAGATCTAACTTCAACCAGACCTTTAACTGAGGAAGAAAAGCAAGAATTGGCCCTAGCAGAGCAACGATGCTAGAGACTAAATTAACTTGAATTGACACCACAGCCTCAGTACAAGGAATTGTAGCCACACCAGAGAGCCCTACTGGAGCTTTATATAAAACTCAGGGTGTTACAGAATGGATTCATCTTCCTTATCAATTTTCTATTTCCATCACCACATACCCTACTATGGCAGTTATAAGTATTCAAAAATTATTACATAGACATAAACAATGAACAGGAATAAATTTAACTATAATGCATTAACCATATACTAGACAACAATTACAAAACCTTATTCGCAATGATGTAGAGTGGCAAATTGTTACTGCTACATTTATGGGTCAATTAGACAATCATAGACCATCTCAGAAACTACTACAAGTAGTGGAATCGCATAAGTGAGTTTTTCCTAAAAAGTGTCCTAATAATCCTATTCCCAATGTTTTAACAGTTTTCACTCATGGCACTAGTAAAGGGAAAGCAGAATATCACTCTGCTATTAAAGATAGAGTCAAGGACACTTGTTATAGTTCAGCGCAAAAAGCAGAGGCTTATGCTGTTTTACTTTTTTTTCGGGATTTCTCATGCCAACCACTCAATATTGTGAGTGACAGCCAGTATGCGTTTCATTTAGTCACTTGTATTGAAACTGGCAAAATTAAACATGTATCTAATGAAGAATTATTAACTCTCTTTTTTACTTTACAGAAGACAGTGTGGGAACACTTTCATCCATTTTACATCACACATATTAGAGCCCATACCCCCTTGGTGGGCCCTCTCACTCAAGGAAATAAACGAGTGGATGAGCAACTTTGCCTTCCCATACAGGAAGCTATCCAATCACATGCTTCTTTTCATCAAAATAGTGCTGGTTTATGTAAGCAATTCCAACTTACTAGGGAACAGGCTAAACAAGTAGTAAAGAACTGTCCTTCTTGCAGTGTGCATCTCCCTTTGTCACATTACGGCTTAAACCCTCGTGAGCTTCAACTCATCGATGTTTAGCAAATGGATGTCACCCACGCACCTTCTGTTGGAAAACAATCCTTTATACATGTTACAGTAGACACATATTCTGGGTTCACTATGGCTTCAGCCTTAATAGGCAAGGTGGTAAAACATGTAATCCATCATTTATTACATTGTTTTGCCTTTTGTGGACCTCCTAAGCAGTTAAAAACAGACAATGCTCTGATACACAGGTAAGTCCTTTTTACATTTTTGTTCCTTTTATTCTATCAACTGTCTACTGGCATTCCTTACAGTCTGCAAGGCCAAAGCATAGTAGAAAGAAAGCATCAAACCATAAAACTTTATTCAGAAAAACAAAAAGGGGGCGTAGCAAGGGAATATTGGAACAGTGCTATGAAAAGATTAAATAGTGTCTTATATACTTTAAATTTTTTGAACTGTGACATTGAGGGACAGTCTGCTGCTGATAGATATTTAAAAACAAATAAAATGAGACACCAACTTAGTAAAAGTTCAGTGGAAGGATGTACTGACAGGTTAAGGGAAAGGACCAGATCCACTATTAACATGGGGATGAAGGTATGCTTGGGTCTTTCCAGGAAACAATGACAAACCCATATGGGTACTGGAGAGACTCATCTGACATGATGGATCACATCCAACACTGACTTCAGTGGTTGTCACTACAAAATTGCTGGAGGAGGCAACGATTACTGAGAACAGAGAAGTGACGTCGCTGACTTGGAAGCATATTAAAGCCTTATCTCGTAAGGCTACAAGTATGTTTCAAGATTTAAACCAGCCTCAGACACCAGAAATGATATTTTTAACTATGGTAACATTATTGGCAATTCAAATTACTCCTGCAGCAACTGAAACTCATTGGGCATATTTGTTTCATCCACCTTGGGTGCAACCTATTACATACTATGATACTTGTATTCCTGTCTTTACTAATGACCTAATGACACTCGGTTGCTTTGGGGAAAAGGTGGAGAGTCTATAGGAAAATTATTAAAGGGAGAAATTATAGTGAATTAGCAGGCCGGAAGAGCAGGAGAAAGGGGATAAAAAGCCAGGAACCCGGACAGAAGAGCAGTCAGCCCCAAGGTTACAGGTGAGGAGAGACAACTCAGGGACGCCCGAAGTAGCAAGTGGAAAGAGCAGGAGAAAGGGGATTAAAAGCCAGGAAGCCAGAGAGAAGAGCT
>NW_006921702.1:7386832-7391542 GCF_000298275.1 Orycteropus afer afer | reverse complement strand
GAGTCGGAAACGACTCGACGGCACTTAACAACAACATATGGCCCTTGCTGCAAAAACACCGATTTGTTTCACCCAGCATAACCATAGACCTTCAACTTGCTTGAAGCTATTACCAAAAATGCAATGGGCAAATGGAAGCAACCTGACATGTGTGTGTTGGGGGATATCAAAATATACAACTTATAAGAGTATTTTCAGAAACTATTCTATAACTCCTCCCGTACATACTGGTCTAACATATCCCAAGATTGAGAGACATTTCCATTGGTTAAAATTTCACTTGCCTCTCCCAAAAAACGTTATGGTGTCCTCCTACAATGCAGAGCATGACTCCTGTGATAGTTGGAGCTGTGTGTCAACTTGGCTGGACCACAATCCTGTGTGGTTTAAGCTGTTGTAATGTGGTTATTCCCATGATGGGATCAGATGATTACGTTTTGAGCAGCCAATCTATTGAAAGGGAGTTTCCCTAGGGGTGTGACCTGATTCCAAAGAGACATTCTTCTGTGGATCAGGATCCTGTTGTGTTGCCTACAACTATTCATGAGTGAATAATCCACCATTCGGCCTGGAGATCTTGGATTTGTCATTCGTTGCAGTCAACAGCCAGTATACTGCCTGCCAACCTTGAGCTCCTTAGACCCTGCAGATGCAAGAGTCGGGAAAAGCCTCCAGCTTGACATTTGATCCAAGAACTTTCAACTTGCCAGCTTCTATAAGTGTGTGAGCCATTTTCCTAAGATAAATTTCTCTATGTCTCTGTCTGTCTGTCTCTGTCTCTGTCTCTGTCTCTCTCTCTCTCCATATATATATATATAAGCTTTCCTGGTTTTGTTTCTCTAGAGAACCCAGTCTAACACATTTGGTACCAAGTAGTTCTAGAGAGACAAAATCATAAGGATGGGCTTTCTAAATTGGTTCTCTAATTTGATTAATTGTAAAGACACTAATGTCCCTGCCTCTGTTAATAAAGAGAGCCCTGCTAATCTATGGCATGAGGTGGCAACATTAATATGCAAAATAGCACCACCAATAGATCAAGTACTTATGAGAAGTGATGCTCTGAGTGATCATATATTTGATACTTTTTTGCAATTTTGTCAGTATGAGGAGTATAACGATGCTGTTTGGTTGGTCCTACTTACACTAGATAAAGTGGTGAAAGAAAGAGATGAGCTTAGAGCTTCTGAGTCTCAGCTTAAACACTACATAAAAGACCTCAGTGTTTTCAGTTGTGCTCTGAAAGAATGCCTATTTCTTCTAGTAAAAGAGCTGATAGTGCTGAAAACCAAACCCAGAATCTTATTGTAAGGGTGGCTGAATTACAATGCCAATTAAATTGGTAACCCAGAATGGTGTCTGACATTAAAATGAGAGCATTGATTGGGAAAAAATGGGATCCTGAAACCTAAAATGGGGACATGTGGGCATATAGTAAGGAAGATAAGGATATGGAGCCTGTAAATTCTGTTGAATTCCTCTCGTCTGAATGGATTACTGTAAAACCACTATCCACTCCACCAGTTTGATGAGACTAGCCCAACTGTTCCTGCTGAATCATTGCTTGAGCACGAGGCCATGGAAGACATTCCTGAATGTTCTCAGGAACTGCTGCAACCATCCATTGTTGCTACTAGACCTATAACTAAAGTTAAGTCCAAGCGAGCCCCAAAAGGTAAAATAGAAAGTGTGACTGAGGAGGTGGTATCCTACACCTAAAAAATACCTACTTGATTTTGCTAACATGTACAGACAGAAACCTGGAGAATATGTATGGGAATGGCTACTGAGGGTGTGGGAAAATGATGCAAAGAATGTAAAATTAGATCAGTCTGAGTTTATTGATTTAGGCCCACTAAGTACGGATTCTTCATTCAGTGTTTTAGCTTGAGAGGTTAGGAAATGATCTAATAGTTTATTTGATTTGCTTACTGAAGCATGGATTATGTGGTGGCCTACTATAGTCAAGTTGAAGTACCAGACCTGCCTTGGTATAATATAGAAGAAGGTATCCAGAGGCTTAGGGAAATTGACCTGTTAGAATGGATTTATCAGATTATACCCCTAGAGCCAGAAATGGAGAGTCCAGAAGACACGTGTTTCACCAATACCATGAGGAATAAATTTGTGAAGGGAGCTCCAGCATCCTTGAAGACTGTTGTGATTGCTATTTTATGTAAACCTGATTTGACAGTGGGAACTAATTGAACTAAGACACTTAACTATGATGGGGCTGTTTGGACCCTGTAGGGGTAGTACGGGCCAATTGGCAGCAGCCAATCAACAAAGGCAAGATAGGCATGGTTACCATAATGGAGAGCAGAGTCAGAACAGTAATCAAAATAGTCTGACTCATGTGGAATTATGACAGTGGCTACTTGCTCATGGTGTTCCTAGTCATGAAATACATGGCAAGCCTACTAAATAATTACTTGATCTGTATAGACAAAATAATTCTAGGTCACTTGAACAGCAACCTAGATTGAATCGCCAGAATAAAGAATCACAACCTCTCAATAAATTCCCAGCCTTGAGTCAGTTTATAGACCCACAACTCCTTGAATGAAGGGGAGGCTAGGTCCCTTTGAGGAAGGACCCCACTACATTGCCAAAAATTTATAATGGCAATCTTTCTCCCAGCCTTCCCCAAAGGGATCTGAGCCCTTTTACAAGAATGACTGTTCATTGGGAAAAAGGAAAAAATCAGATTTTTCAGGGATTATTGGACACTAGCTCTGAATTGACACTAATTCCAGGAGACCCAAAGCATCATTGTGGTCTACCAGTTAGAATGGGGACATGTGGAGGTCAAGTTATTGATGGAGTCTTAGCTAAGGTTTGTTCTCACAGTGGGTTCAGTGGGTCCCAGAACCCATCCTGTAGTGATTTCACTTGTTCCAGAATGCATAATTGGAATAGATATTACTGAGCAGTTTGCATAATTCCCTCTTTGGGTCCCTGACATGTGGAGTAAGGGCTATTACAGTAGGAAAAGCCAAGTGGAAGCCATTAGAACTGCCTCTACTTACAAAAATAGTAAACCAAAAGCAATACCACATCCCTGGAGGGGTTGCAGAGATTACTGCCACCATCAAGGACTTGAAGGATGCAGGGGTGGTGATTCCCACCACATCCCCATTTAATTCGTCTATTTACCCTGTGCAAAAAACAGATGGATCTTGGAGAATGAGAGTAAATTATCATAAATGTAATCAGGTGGTGACTCCAATTGCAGTTGCTGTTCCTGATGTGCTTTCATTGCTTGAGCAAATTGGTACATGTCCTGGTACTTGGTATGCAGCAATTGATCTGGCCAATGTCTTATTCTCCATACCAATTTCAAAGGACCCTCAGAAGCAGTTTGCCTTCAGCTGGCAAGGTCAACAGTATACTTTCACAGTCCTTCCTCAGGGTTATATCAACTCCCTGGCACTATGTCATAATTTAGTCCGTAAGGATCTTGATCATCTTTCCCTTCCACAAGACATCACACTGGTCCATTATATTGATGACATTATACTGATTGGGCCTAGTAAAGAAGTATCTATGACTCTAGACTTATTGTTGAGACATATGCATGCTAGAGGTTGGAAAATTAACCCAACAAAAATTCAGGCACCTTCCATCTCAGTGAAATTTCTAGGGGTCCAATGGTGTAGGTCATGTCAAGCTATTCCTACTAAAGTTGAGGATAAGTTATTTTATCTGGCTTCCCCACAACTAAAAAGGAGACACAATGTCTGGTGGGACTCTTAGGATTTTGGAGGCGACATATCCCTCATTTGGGTGCATTGCTACAACCTATTTATCCAGTGACTCAGAAAGTGTTGAGTAGGGCCCAGAACAACAGAAGGCTCTGCAACAGGTGCAGGCCACCATGCAGGCTGCTCTGCCACTTGGGCCATATGGCCCTGCTGATCCAACAGTGTTTGAAGTGTCTTTAGCAGATAGAGATACTGTTTGGAGTCTTTGGTAGGTCCCTATTGGTGAATTGCAATGCAGACCCTTGGGGTTTTGAAGCAAAGCCCTGCAGATAACTACTCTCCTTTTGAGAAATAGCTTTTGTCTTATGACTAGGCTTTAGTAGAGACTGAATGCCTAACCATGGGCCACCAAGTCACCATGAGGCCTGAGCTTCCCATCATGAACTGGCTGTTGTCTGATCCACAGAGTCATAAAGTTGGACATGAACAGCAGCACTCCATCATTAAATGGAAGTGGTATATCAGAGATTGGGCCCAAGCAGGACCTGAAGGCATAAGTAAATTTCATGAGGAAGTGATCCAAATGCTTATGGTCTCCACTCCAGTCACATTACCTTTCCTGTCCCAGTCTGCACCTATGGCCTCATGGGGAGTTCCTTATGATCAGTTGACTGAGGAAGAGAAAACTCGTGCCTGGTTTAGAGATGGTTCCATGTGATATGCAGGCACCACTCAAAAGTGGACAGGAGCAGCAGTGCAGCCCTTTCCTGGGACTTCCTTGAAGGACAGTGGTGAAGGGAAATCCTCTCAATAGGCAGAACTTTGAGCCATGCATACACCTGTTCATTTTGCATGGAATAAGAAATGGCCAGATGTGTGATTATATATGGATTCATGGGCTGTGGCTAATGGCTTGGCTGGATGGTCTGGGACTTGGAAGGAGCCTGATTAAAAAATTGGTGACAAGGATGTATGGGCAGGAGGTATGTGGATATATCTTTCTGAA
>NW_006921702.1:7371481-7386685 GCF_000298275.1 Orycteropus afer afer | reverse complement strand
AGGTGGACAGAATGACATGTTCAGTGGAAACCAGCCATCCTTTTTCCCCAACTACTCCTGTCATTGTTCAATGGGCTCATGAACAAAGTGGCCATGGTGGCAGGGATGTCGGTAATGCATGGGCTCAAAAACATGGACTCCCACTTACAAGGCTGATTTGGCTACTGCCAAATTTGCCAGCAGAAGAGACCGACACTGAGTTCACAATATGGAACCATTCCTCAGGGTGATCAGCCAGCAACGTGGTGACAGGTTGGTTACATTGGACCACATCCATCATGGAAAGAACAATGTTTTGTTCTTACTGGAATAGATACTTATTCTGGACATGGATTCACCTTCCCTGCACGCAATGCTTCTGCCAAAACTACCATCTGTGGACTTACAGAATGCCTTATCCACCATCATGGTATCCCATGCAGCATTGCTTCAGATCAAGGGACCCAGTTCACAGCAAATGAAGTGCGGCAATGAGCCTGTGCTCATGGAATTCACTAGTCTTACCATGTTCCCCATCATCCTGAAGCAGCTGGCTTGATAGAACAATGGAATGGCCTACTAAAAACACAACTACGGTGCCAGCTAGGTGGCAATGTCAGGGAAATATTCTCCAGGAGGCTGTAAACCAGTGTCCAATATATGGTTCTGTTTCTCCAATAGCAAGCATTCACGGGTCCAGCAACCCAGGGGTGGAACTGAGAGTGGTGCCACTCACTATTACCCCTAGTGACCCATTCAATAAATTTTTGCTTCCTGTCCCTGTTACCCTATGCTCTGTGGGTCTGGAGATCTTAGTTCCAAAGGGAGGAATACTTCCACCTGGAGACATAATATTGATTGCATTGAACTGGCATTTAAGAATGGCACCTGGCCATTTTGGCTTCCTCATGCCTCTGGATCAACAGACAAAGAAGGGTGTTACTGTACTGCCTGTTGTGATAGATCCTGATTACCAAAGGGAAATTGGGTTGGCTTTACATAATGGAGGTGAAGAAGAATATGTCTGGCATACAGGAGATTCTTTAGGATGTCTCTTAGTACTACACTGCCCTGTGATTATAGTCAATGGAAAATTACAGCAACCCAATTCTGATATGACTGCTAAAGGCCCAGACCCTTCAGGAAGGTTTGGGTTACCCTACCAAGCAAAGAACCACGACCAGCTGAGGTGCTTGCTGAGGGCAAGGGAAATACACAATAGGTGGTGGAACAGGTAGTTTTGAATATCAGCTACAACCACGTGACCAGTTGCAGAAACTAGGACTGTGATTGTTACATTTCTTCATTGTATATGTGCATCAAATATTTTTGTTTCCTTCTGTTGTGAACTGTGAAATGTAAATAAGGTTAATGTGTTTTGGTTGTATGTGTGTTAGCATATCATGTTAGGTACAATTATGACTTTATAATTGTCCTTATTTAGAGATTATATAAGGTTAAGAAGATGTATACAACTGACAAGTTAACAAGGGGTGGACTGTGGTAGTTGGAGCTGTGTGTCAACTTGGCTGGACCACAATCCTGTGTGGTTTAAGCCATTGTGATGTGGTTATTCCCCGGATGGGATCAGATTATTATGTTTTGAGAAGCCAATCTTTTGAAAGGGAGTTTCCTTAGGGGTGTGGCATGCTTCCAGTATATATATGGACATCCCAGGAAAAGAGACATTCTTCTGTGGATCGGGATTCTGTTGTGCTGCCTACAACTATCTGTGAGTGAACAATACACCATTCGGCCTGGAGATCTTGGATTCGTCATTTATTGCAGTCAACAGCCAGTATACTGCCTGCCAACCCTGAGCTCCTCAACCCCTGCAGATGCAAGAGTCAGGAAAAGCCTACAGCTTGACATTTGATCCAAGAACTTTGGACTTGCCAGCTTCTGTAAGTGTGTGAGCCATTTTCATAAGATAAATTTCTCTATATATACATATATATATACACATATATATACATACATATATATATATATGTATATGTATATATATATATGTATGTATGTATAAGATTTCCTGGTTTTGTTTCTCTAGAGAACCCAGTCTAATACAATGCCCCATGCTATCTTATGGATTGGGGGGACTCAAATAATGAATCATTGTTCATTAGCTTTCCCAGAGGTTTTCCAGAAAACATCTTACAGACTCCAGAAAGACCTGTACAATCAGAATTATGGAAACTGTTTGCTGCAGTCAGTACTGTGAATCATACTGTATTCATTGGGAGACCAGAAAGAGGGACATTTGTCTGAGGAAGTCACTGTAACATACAGGCATGTGTTCAACCCCCAAACACTCTCATGCTGGCACAAAAATATACTGATTTTTCTATAAATGCTACTATAAGTTGTTTTAAATGTTTCTGAAACTAATAATACTTCAGGAAATTATTACTGGAATGTGACCTGTAATAACTATATGTTAACTCAGTGCTTAACCTCAACAAATAAGTATGTATTGATAGTAATGCAACCACACTATATAACCCTACCAGTTAATATTTAAGACAGATGATTTCTCAGCAGGAGAACATTCACTATATTTAGTACAACAAGGGCTCAGTAGACCTAAACGCTTTATTGGGCTACTTATTGCAGGCATAACTGCTCTTGCCACAATGATAACTATTATATGACTGTGGCTGCTACTGCACTACAGTCATCTACACAGACAGCCCAATATGCAAATGATGTAGCTCGAAATACTGTAAAGAGAATATTGATCAGGATTTTAAATTCAAAATAGACATGTTTGAGGAGGTGGTATTATCAACAGGAGATGAGCTAGAGGTAATGCAAGTGAAGCAAGTATTGCATTGTGACTATCAATATGAATACATATGCATAACAGAATATACCCTGTGAACTTCAGTAATCTTGAATTCACATGGGAAAAGATTAAAATGAGAATATTAGGGATATGGCATGATTCAGACATCAGTTTTGAAATGCAAGAGTTTCATAAAAGATATTCAAAAACTAAAAGATAGTCATGCACCAATAATTGACCCCAATCGATTTGAAAACACTATACTTAATGAATTTAAGAGACTTAACCCTTTGAAACATATCCCTACACTTCTATACCACCTTTTACCATATGTTATGTTTTTAATTGTATTATTTGTTATTCTTTGGGTTCCAAAACTAATACATCAAGAAATTCAGAATGTGACAACTGAGATACCTCTACTGCATTTAAAAAATAAAAAGGGAGGAAATGTTGGAGAACAAGAGAGAAATCATCAAAGGACATGAGTGCAAGGCACATGTCCAACAGTGACAAGACAAGGCAAGGCCTCTCCAACAGCAACAAGAGAAGGCAAGGTCTCTTTCATGGTTAAATGCTTACTTGGCAAAACATAGTATTAAAAGTAGATGTTATTCCAGTAGTCCATGTTTTTATCTTATTGGGATGTTTCATACTTTGGATCACTGTGCCCTAGTAAACATTTATCATTTTACATTCCTTATTTCTGAGGAGGCTTGTGTGATTGTTTTAATGACTGCCTGTTGTCCTTGAGCACATAGAGGAATAAAACTTTAACTTTGTAGAGAATTAGCTGATTGTATGGATTCCAAGAATGATGATGTAATCATGTATAAACATATAAATAAAGTAGAACAAAGGCATCAGGTGTTGCTCTCGCAGAATATGCAGGGCGTCCGCCTGGCCCCTGTTCCTTTTAAAAAACCATTAATCCTTTCATGTCACTTCATTTCATGACCTTTGCAGTTTTGCCGGACACAGCAGTTAGGTGCCTTTGAGTGGTGTCTGACTCACAGCGACCCCATGTACAGCAGAATGGAACACCACCTGGTCCTGCGCCAGCTCCATGATCCTTTCTATACTTGAGCCCATTGTCACAGCCACTGTGTCAATCCATTTTGTTGTGGGCCTTCCTTTCTTTTGTCAACCCTCCACATCACCAAACATGACATCCTTCTCTAGGAAATGGTCCCTTCTGACAACATGATCAAAGCAGGTGCAACGATGTCTGGCCTTTCTCGCTTCCAAGAAGCATTCTGGCTGCACTTCCTCCAGGACAGATCTATTAGTTCTTTTAGAAGTCCATGGCACTTTCAGCATTCTTTGCCAGCACCCCAACAAAAGCATCAATTCTTCTTTGGTCTTCCTTATTCATTGTCCAGCCCTCACTTGCATATGAGGTAATTGAAAATATCATGGCTCGTTCAGGTGCACCTTAGTCCTCGAGGAGATATCTATGCTTCTCAGCACTTGAAAGAGGTCCCTTGCAGCCAACTTGCCAAGTGCTATACATCGTCTAATGTCCTGACTGCTGCTTGCATTGGCATTGATGGTAGAACCAAGTAATGTGAAGTCTTTGACAACTTCAATCTTTTCTCCATTTATTGTGATGACGCTTATAGGTCCAGTTGTGAGGATTTTTGTTTTCTTTATATTGAGATGTAATCCATACTGCAGACTGTATTCTTCAATCTTCATCAGTAAGTGCCTCAAGTCATCCTCATTTTCAGCAAGCAAAGTTGTGTCATCAATGTATCACAAGTTGTTAATGATTCTTCCTCCAATCTTGATTCCACATTCTTCTTCATATTACCCAGCTTCTCAGATTATTTGCTTGGTATACAGGTTGAATAAGTGTGGGGAAAGTATACAACCCTGACACAATCCCTTCCTGATTTTAAACCATGTAGTGTCCCTTTGTTCCCTTTGAACAACAGCCTCCTGGTCAAGGTACAGGTTCCTCATGAGCACAATCAAATGTTCTGGAATTCCCATTCTTCTCAATGCCATCCACAGTTTGTTATGATCTACACAATCAAATGCCTTTGCATAGTCAATAAAACACAAGTAAACATCTTTCCGGTATCCTTTGCTTTGAGCCAGTATCCTTCTGACAGCAGCTATGATATCCGTTTTTACACATTCTCTTCTGAATCCAGCTTGCACCCCTGGAAGTTCTCTGTCAATATACTGCCACAACCATTTTTTAATTATCTTCAGTAAGATCTTACTTGTGTGCAATATTAATGATATTTTTTGATAATTTCCACTTTCTGTGGCATCACCTGTCTTTGGAATGGGCACAAATATGGATCTCTTCCAGTCAGTTGGCCAAGTAGCTCTTTTCCAAATCTTTTGGCATAATCGATTGAATACCTCCAGTGGGGCCTCTGATTCTTGAAACATCTCAATGGGTATTCCATCAATTCCTGGAGGCTTGTTCTTCACCAGTTCCTTCAGTGCAGCTTTGACTTCTTCTGTCAGTACCATTGGTTCTTGATCATATGGTACCTCCTGAAATGGATAAAGATCGGCCAGTTCTTTTTGGTACAGTGGCTCTGTGTATTCCTTCCATCTTCTTTTGATGTTTCCTGTATCATTCAATATTTTGCCCATAGAATCTTTCAATATTGCAACTTGAGTATTAAATTTTTTGCTCAGTTCATTCAGCGTGAGAAATGTCCAGTGTGTTCTTTCCTTTTGTTTTTCTAACTCCAGGTCTTTGCACATTTCATTATAGCAATTGACCTGGTTGAGTGGCTGAAGAGCTGTTGATAGTTATTCCCCATGATGAGACTCTCAATCAACTCCATGATGGAATCTACCACAAGCAGCTGAGGAGCTGCCTTTGGGATATGGTCTGCTTCTTGTATATAAGCAGAGGCCCTGGGAACGGTCTCTAGCTTACGGCACCTTGAACCCTGTATGTAGCTATGTCGTTGTTCAGCAGCCTGTCATGCTCTGCCGACCTTGGGACTTACAATGGACTTGAATTAATGGCCTGCTGTGTGATTTGGTAATATCGGGACTGGGCCTTTTTACTTGTCAACTTTGGGTTTGGCAGCCTCAGCAGCCAGCAGCTATCTGAGTGAAGAAAAGCCACGCTTCAGTGGGCAAGGAGCTAGAGGCAGAACTGAAGCCCAAGGCTGAGGGGCTTACACCCAGTCCCTAGAACCTAGCACTTTGAACTTGGACTTAAAGCCTCAAAATTGTAAGAGAATAAACTCATGTTTGTCAAGGCCATCCCATTTGTGATATATTTCTGTCAGAGCAGCACTAGGTAACCAGAACGCTTGGTGGCAGAAATAACACTGGAGATTACATGATAGAATTTTGCAAGACCAACGACTTATTCATTGCAAGTGAGTTTTTTTCAACAATGCAAACAGCAGCTATATATGTGGATTTAACCAGATGGAATACACAGAAATCAGATTGACTATGTCTGTGGCAAGAGGCAATGGAAAGCTCAATATCTTCAGCCAAAACACAGCCAGGATCTGATTGTAGAACAGACCATCAATCAACTGCTCAAAGGCAAGTTCAACTTGAATTTGAGGATGATTGAAACAAGCTCACAAGAGCCAAAATATGACCTTGAATATAATCCTCCTGAATTTAGAGACCATCTAAATAATAAATGTGATGCACTGAACACCAGTGACTGAAAACCAGAGGAATTATTGGATGACACCAAGAATATCAGCTGTGAAGAAAACAAGAGGTCATTAAAAATATGAGAAAGGAAGAAAAGACCAAAATGGATGTCAGAAGAGACTTTGAAATCTACCCTTTAGCAGAGAGTAGCTAAAGCAAATGGAAGAAATGACAAGATAAAAGAGCTGAACAGAAGATTTCAGAGAACAGCTCGAGCAGACAAAGCCAAATACTGTAATGGAATGTGCAAAGACCTAGAATATGCTCAGGATTTCTGCACCTGAAAGAACTTAGGGAAAAATTTAAGCCTCCATTTGCAATATTGAAAATTCTATGGGTAATTGAATGATGCTGGAAGCATCAAAAGATGATGGAAGGCATACACTGAGTCTCTGTACCAAAAATACCTCATCAATCTTCATCCATTTCAGGAGGTGACATATGATCTAGAACCAATAGTATTGAAGGAAGAAGTCGAAGCTGCAATGAAGGAAGTGGCAAAGAACAAAGCTCCAGGATTTGATGGAATACCCACATAGACATTTCAACAAACAGATGCCCCACTAGAAGCACTCACTTGGCTATGCCAAGGGATTTGGAACACAGTTACCTGGCCAACTGACTGAAAGAAATCCATATTTGCACCCATTCCAAAGAAAGGTGATCTCACAGAATGTGGAAATTATCAAACAATATCATTAATATTGCATGCAAGTAAAATCTTACTGAAGATAATTCAAAAATGGTTACAGCATTATATTGACAGAGAACTTCCATAAATGCAAGCTGGATTCAGAAGAGAACATAGAATGAGGGACATAATTTCTGTTGTCTGATGGATCTTGGCTCAAACCGAAGAATACCAGAAAGATGTTTACTTGTGTTTTATTGACTATGCAAAAGCATTTGATTGTGTGGATCATAAAAAATTATGGGTAACTTTGAGAAGAATGGGAATTCCAGAACACTTAACTGTACTCATGAGAAACTTGTACATAGACTAGGAGGCTGTCGTTTGAACAGAACAAGAGTACCCTGCGTGGTTAAAAATCAAGAAGGCAGGGTGCTAGGGTTGTATCCTTTCACCACACTTATTCAATATGTATCCTGAGCAAATAATCCAAGAATCTGGACTATATGAAGAAGAATGTGACATCAGGATTGGAGGAAGAATCATTAACAACCTGAGATATGCTGATGACACAATTTTGCTTGCTGAAAGTGAGGATGACTGATGAAGATTGAAGAATACAGTCTGCAGTATGGATTACATCTCAATATAAAGAAAACAAAAATCCTCACAACTGGGCCTATAAGCAACATTACAATAAATGGAGAAAAGATTGAAGATGTCAAAGACTTCACATTGCTTAATTCTACAATCGATGCCAATGGAAGCACCAGTCAGGACATCAGATGACATACAGCATGGGGAAAATCATCTGCAAAGTATCTCTTTCAAGTGCTGAAGAGCAAAGATGTCTTCTTGAGGACTAAGGTGCACCTGACACAAGCTATAGTATTTTCATTTGCCTCATGTGTTTGTGAGGCCTGAACAATGAATAAGGAAGACTGAAGAAAAGTTTATTCTTTTGAGTTGTGGTGCTGGCCAAGAATGCTGAAATTGCCATGGACTGGTAAAAGATCTAACAAATCTGTCTTGGAGGAAGTGCAGCTGGAATGTTGCTTGGTAAAGAGAAAGGCCAGACTTTGTCTCACCTACTTTGGTCATGTTGTCAGAAGGACAACTGGATTCTTCATTCACTGGAGAAGGATGTCATACTTGGAGGGTTGACGAGGGAGGAGGGAGCCCTCAATGAGATGGATTGACACAGTGGCTGTGGCAATGGGCACAAGTATAGCAGGGAGCATGGAGCTGGTGTGGGATGGGTCATTATGTCATTCTGCTATGCATAGAGTCACTATGAGTTGGAGACAACTCAATGACACCTAATATAATAACTGGAAACTTCAAAATGGTTGTGCCCTCACACAGCTGGCAGTCTGCTTCTCTGTTTGTCTCCTTACTCCCTGTTTCTTTCAGGTTCTTCTACTAGTTGCTATTTAATCTACTTCTTTATCCTTCTCTTCAAAGTTGAAGGTTCCAGGATCATCTTCTGTATTGATTTCAATTGGTTTCTCATTGCTTTGTTGCAGAGGCTCTCTATAGCTTGTCTGCCTATTCTATCATTACACCAGAACCCACAGCTTCCAATTTCCTAGATTCATACTTCATACATTCTACATTCCAATTATTAACTGATGTTTGCATTGTTCCCCTTTTGAGTCAAGCTCCATCAGCAAGTGAAGGTCCTGAAAGCTTTATTCCATCAGCATCATTAAAGTCAATTCTACTTTGAGGAGTCAGCTTTTTTCCTGTTTCATTTTGACTGCCTTCCAAACTAAGAGGCTCATCTTTGGGCACTATATCAGAGAATGTTTCAGAGATATTCATAAAACTTTCCAGTAATATATCAGACAGTGTTTCACAGCTATTCACAAGGTTTTTAGTGCCCAATTTTTTTGGAAGTGGATAGCCCCATCTTTCTTCCTGATCTATCTTTGTCTGGAGGCTTCACTGAAACGTGTCCACCATGGGTTACTCTGCTGGTATTTTAAATACTGGTGTCATAACCTTCAGACTCACAGCATCATTCAAGCCACCACAGTACAACAAAGTGACAATTGAATGGTCATACACATACATATATGAACAAAAATCAAAATAATAAAGAAAGACAAGACCTATTGGTATAATAGACACTAGTAAGACTCCTAAGACTATGGCCCTTAGAACACCCTGCAAGCCTGGAATTGAACTCATCCTTGTGGCTTATTTTCAGTCAAATATTTGATCACATTGAAAAATAACATCAGGGACGTATGCACTCCTTAGAACAATCAACTATACAAGATGAAAAGGGCAGCACTTGCTCAGGGATAAAGCTCAGAAGGCAGGAAAGGATAGGAAAGAAAGATGAAGGGAAATGGTAAACACAAGGAGGAAATGGGAAGAATATTGTTACATTGTCGGTGTTGCAATCAATGTCACAAAACAAAATGTGTATGAATTGCTGAACAGAAAGGTAATTTTCTCTACAAACTTTCACCCAAACCACAATTAAAAAAAAAAAAAATGAAAAGAAAAGAAAAACAAAGATAACAAATATTTGTGAGGATATGAGGAGACTGGAAACCTTATCCACTGCTGTTGAGATTGTAAAATGATACAACCACTATGGAAAATGGTATGGCACTCCTCAGAAAGCTAGAAATAGAAATTCTTTATGATCCAACAATTTCATTCTTAAGCATATACTCTAGAGATCTAGTAAAAGACATGGACAGACATATGAACACCTATATTCATTACAGTATTATTCACCAAAGAAAAATGTGGAAGCAACCTAAGTGACCGATGATGGATTAATGGATAAGGAAGCTTTGAATATAGACACAAGGGAATAATGCAGCCATGGAGAATAATGATGAGTTCTCAAAACATCTTACAAGTGAATGTCAAGGATATTATGTTGAGTTAGATAAGATCTAACAATCACAATAGGATAAATATTGTATGATACCACTTTTATAAGAAGACAAAAATATGTACAGAGGCCAATGCTTATTGGTGGTTACTAGGAATAAGTGAAGGAGGAGAGAAAGATATGTACTCTCTAGACAGCATACATTTGTTATTTTGGGTGATAGGAAAAGTAGCATCAAACTTGGTTGAAGTGAACACAGTTTGACCAAGGTAAATGATGTCACTAAGACGTGCACAAGAGAAAAGAATATTTTTGGTATAGGATATGACAAATGTAATTTTGTAACAATACCCACAACAACCAAAAAATATGTGTGTAATTGCAAAAATATGCATAAATGCATATTTATGTATGGTTTTGAATTTGTGGGTACATAAGTGTATGGAGATAAATGTAACTATAAACACATGTACATAAAAACATGTATCTATGTGTGCATGTATATTCACATATATAAAAAACCATATAGCAAAAACAGATATGAATACTTCTCAGACACAACCAATCACTTCACAATATTAGCTTTCTAAGTTTGATGGCTTAGACCAATAGTCTTGGGGGACTACTCAGTTAATTGTTATAATACAGTGTGCGTTATAAACTGCATCCTATACAACCCGATATGAGTAATGTCTGAGATCTCAAAATCTTGCAATAAGCTGTCAAAGATGCAACCATTCATCTCTACTCATCCAGAACAGAAGAGAAGGAAGGAAACTAATGTCTCAAAGTAATCTTCAGGATTAATAGTATACATGAACCACAGCCTCACCTACCCTGATACCAGAAGAACTAGATCGTGGTACCTGGTACTACTACCAACAGTTTATATCAGGGACACAACACATGGATCCTGATGTAATGGGAGAAAAACATGGAACAGAATTAAACTTCTTAAAATGTCTGGACTTACCGTATCAATGGGGACTAGAGAATTCCCTGAGTATTGCCCAGAGATACGCTTTAAACCTTAAACCAAAATTATTTCTGACTATTTTTTAATTGGATTATTTGTCTTTTTGTTATTGAGGTGTTGATGTTTTCTATAAATTCTAGGGAAATGTCCCTTGATATGTCATTACAGAATAGGTTTTCCCAATCTATAGGTTCTCTTTTGACTATTTGGGGAAGATTTTGAAGCACATAAAAAATTAATTTTTAGAAGGTTCCATTCATCTAGTTTATCTTCTTCTGTTTGTGCATTTTGGGTTATGCTTGATAGTCTATTTATGCCATATATTAGGGCCCATAAATTTGCCCCTAGTTTTTCCTTGAGGAACTTTATAGTTTTAGGTTTCACACTTAAGTCTTTGATGCATCTGGAGTTCGTTTTTGTGTATGGTGTGAGGTACAGATCTTGTTTCATTTTTCTGCAAATGGATATACAGTATTGCCAGCACCATTTATTAAACAAACATCTTTCCCATTTAATGAATTTTGGTTCTTTGTCAAAGACCAGCTGACCATTGGTCAATGGATCTATTTCTGGGTTCTTAATCCTATACCATTGGTCTATGTGTCCGTCATTATACCAATACCAGGCAATTTTGACTACTGTGGCTATACAGTAGGGTTTGAGATACTGTAAGTGCAAGACCTCCTACTTTCTTCTTCTTCAATGGTACTTTGCTTATTTGAGGTCTCTTTCCATTCCATATATAGTTAGTGATTGTTTTTTCCATATCCTTAAAGAATGTTGATGGGATCTGGATTGGGATTGCATTGAATGTGTAGATTGCTTTGGGTAGAATTCACATTTTCATAATGTTCAATCTTCCTATGCATGAGCATGGGATGTTCTTCCATTTATGTAGATAAATAAATGTTCTTCCATTTATGTAGATCTCTTATGGTTTCTTGAAGTAATCTTTTATAGTTTTCTTTGTACAGGTCTTTTGTGTCCTTGGTAAGATTTATTCCCAAGTGTTCTATGTTTTTGGTAGCTATTGTAAATGATATTGATTTCCTGATTTGTTTCTCAGCATTCTCTTTGCTGGTGTAGAGGAACTCAATTGATTTTTGGATGTTGATCTTGTATCCTGCCACAATGCTAAATCTCTCAATTAGTTCCAGTAGATTTTTGACTGAGTTGCTTGGGTTTTCAAGGTAGACAGTCATATCATCAGCAAATAGTGATAGTTTGACTTCTTCCTTAACAATTTGGATGCCTTTGATTTCCTTTTCTTGCCTTATGTCCCAAGCTAGGACTTCCAACACATTGTTGAATGGAAGTGGTGAAAGAGGTCATCCTTGCCTGGTTCCTGTTTACAAGGGGAATGGTTTCAGTCTCTTTCCATTGAGAATAATGTTGGCTGTTGGTTTTGCATAGATGCCCTTTATTATGTTGTGGAATGTGCCACCTATTCCTATTTTGCTGAGAGTTTTGATCAGGAAGAGGTGTTGGATTTTATCAAATGCCTTTTCTGCATCAATTGGTATGATCATGTGGTTCTTCTCCTTTGTTTTATTTACATGGTGAATGACGTTGATGTTTTTTTCTAATGTTGAGCCATCCTTTCATACCTGATCTGAACCCCACTTGGTCATGATGAATGGTTTTCTTGATATGTTGTCAGAGTCTATTGGCTAGGATTTTGTTGAAGTTTTTTGCATCTATAATCATGAGGGATATTGGTCTGTAGTTTTCTTTTGAGTGATGTCTTTGCCTACTTTTGGTATCGAGGTTATGCTTGCTTCATAACATAAATTAGGGAGGATTCCATCGTTTTGTATGTTTTGAAATAGTTTTAGCGGGATTGGTGTCAGCTCTTCTCCAAATGCTTGGTAGAAATCTCTGGTGAAACTGTCTGGGCTAGAACTTTTTTGTTTTGTTGGTAATTTTTTGATGACCTGTTCAATTTCTTCTTTTGTTATGGATCTGTTCAACTCTTCCACATCAGGCTGTGTTAGTTTAGGTAGGTGGTGTGTCTAGGAATCTGTCCATTTCTTCCAGATTTTCAAATTTGTTGCAGTACAGTTCTTCATCATATCCTGATATTACCGCTTTTATTTCAGTTGGTTCTGTTGTGATGTTACCCATTTTGTTTCTTGTTAATGTTATTTGTATTCTCTCCCTCTTTTCCTTTGTTAAATTTGTCAGTGGTTTTTCAATTTTATTCATCTTTTCAAAAAACCAACTTCTAGTCTTGTTGATTTTTTCTATTGTCCTGTTTTCTATTTCATTTATTTCTGCCTTAATCTTTGTTATTTTCTTTCTTCTGGTGATTCTAGGCTTTTCTTGCTGTTCTTTTTCTATTTGTTGGAGATGTTGGCTTAAAGTGCTGATTTTGGTTCTTTCTTCTTTTTTGATGTGTGCATTTATTGCTCTAAATTGGCCTCTAATAACTGCTTTTGCTGTGTCCCAAAGATTTTGGTATGTTGTGTTTCTTTCTCATTTGATTCAAGGCATTTTTGAATTTCAATTTTTATTTCTTCTCTTATCTAGTCTTTCTTAAGGCCTTAAGTTTCCATGTGTTTGCTCTTTTTTTGTTGATCTTCCTATTGTTGATTTCTATTTTGATAGCATTGTGATCTGAGAATATGCTTTGCAGGAGTTCCTTTTTTTTTTTTTTAAGTTTTTAAAGCTTGCTCTATGGCCTAACATACGATCTATCATGGAGAATGTTTATGTGTGCTAGAAAAGATTGTATATTGTGCTGTTGTTGGGTGAAATACTCTGTAGATGTCTATAAGGTCAAGTTAGTGAATCATATTGTTTAGCTCTTCTGCATCTTTGTTGAGTTACTTTCCAGTTGTTCTATCTTTCATTGGAAGTGGTGTGTTAAAGTCTCTCACTAAGATGTGGAGTCAGTTACTTGCCTTTTCAATTCCTTTAAAGTCTGATTTATGTATTTTGGGACTCTTTCATTGGGTCCATATATATTTATTATGGTTATCTCTTCTTGTTCAATTGATCCTTTAATCATTATATAATGTTCTTCCTTGTCTCATATGTTGGTTTTTTCCTTAAAGTCAAGTTGATTAGAAATTAATATTAACACTCCTGCCCTTTTTTTGGATGTCATTTGCTTGTTATTTCTTTTTCCAACCTTTGATTTTTAGTCTATTTTTGTCTTTGTCTCCAAGCTGTGTCTCTTGTAGACAGCATATTGATGGGTTATGTTTTCTTATCTAGTCTGCAACTCTCCATGTCTTGAGTGGTACATTTAATCCATTAACATTCAGTGTAATTATTGAGAAGTATGAATTGGTTGCTATCATTTTGTTATGTGTTTTTCCATTGTGTTCCTGGTTTCTTTGTTCCATATAATGTTCTGTGCTGAGCTCATTATGTTTATGAATTGTGCCATCATTTCCTTTGTTGCTATTGTTTTAGTATTTGCTAAATATTTGTGCTTCTCCTCTTTTATTTATTTATTTTTTTTATTGTGATCTGAAGGTTTATCATTTTTCTTTTAGGTTACCCTGTGATTTATAATTTTCTCCCTGAGTTTAGAATGGGCCATTCTATCTTGCAATTCTCTTGACTTCCTCACCATTTAGGAGCTCTGTAATTACACTATTTTTTCCTCTTTTTGGTTTGCAGTCATTCTCATTTGACAATGAATGTCACTGGTTCCCTGTTTACAATCTTATAAGCTTATTTTACTTTGGATACATTCATAGCTGTGTTGGTTTCTAAATTATGTCATCTTGTGCCTTAATGGTCAGTTGTTGCTTGCCATTATTGGTCCTCTGTTGAAAAGACTCCCTTGTAAGGTTGGTCAGGTTTTAACAAATTCCCTTAATTTCTGCTTATCTGGAAATCTCCAAATTTCACCATCATATTTCAGGGACAATTTGCCTGGTATATAATTCCTGGTTGAAATTTTTTCTCTTTCAGGGTTTTATGTATATCGACCCATTGTCTTCTCGCTTGTATAATTTTTGCTGAGAAATCAGAAATTATTATTATTGGTTCTCCTTTAAGTAACTTTTTATTTTTCCTGTGCTGCTTTTAGGATTCTCTCTTTGTCTTTGGTTTTGATGAGTTTGATAATGATATGTCTTGGTGATTTTCTTTTGGGGTCTCTTTGGTTTGGGGTTCATTGTTGGACTTCTTGAATGGGTACATTCTCATTGTTCATCATATCAGGGAATTTCTCTTCCAGTAAATATTGGACAATTTTCTGTGTGGTTTTATATGTCTCTTCCTTTTCTGGAATTCTAATTAGACATAGGTTATTCCTTTTGATTGTATCCCACATGAGTCTTAGGCTTTCTTCATTTTGGTTT
>NW_006921702.1:7353036-7370378 GCF_000298275.1 Orycteropus afer afer | reverse complement strand
ACTAAAGCTTCTTCCAAGCACACAGACTGGGATGAAATTCCTGCTGGGCTAGAAGGTGGGTGGGAGTGAGGGATTGTCTCATCTCAATCACCAAGAGGGTGTGGGGTATAAGAGTAACAAGGGGAATATCTCACCTTTCCAGTCATTGGCATCTGGAATGTCCTTGTGGTTCCTGGCAAGTAGAGCCTATTATTAAGGCCTTGGCATCTGGGAGAATGCTGTCACTTTAAATATCCAAAATGGTCAAACTGCTTGTAAACATTCAAAATGGTTTTGCCCTCTGGACAGACAAAAGTCCACAGCTCAGCCAGCTTTCCTTTTTGCTCCTTCCACTTTTATTCCCCAGCCACCAGAGCAGTCCTCCATGCAGTCTCGGGCTAGCAGGCTGATTTTTAAGTTAATTAACACCACTTTGCAATATCCAAGCTAACACCACTTGGCAATATCCAAGCTGTCTGAGCTGTCAGGATCACCCAGACTGCAGCTCTGTATGTCTCCTTTTTTGGTGTTTTCATGCAAATTCATCTACTAGTTGGAGTTTAGTACACTTCTATATCCTTCCCTTTAAAGCTCAGGGCTTCAGTATTATCTTCTGTATCTGTGTTAATTTGTTCCCCTTTTCTTTGTTGAAAAGGGTCTGTGCAGTCTTTCTATTCTGACACCTTACCAGAATCCCCTAACCATTTCTTTACATTATCAAAATTATATTTATAAAATAAGCTCACAAAGAAAACACACTAAATCTATGAAGAAAAATAGTAGAACTTTATTAAAGTAAAGATAAATATATTTATCTCCAAATAAATCTATAATTTTATATTTTAAAAGAATCATATTAAAAACTCAGCTAGATTTTTTTCAAGTGCTAAACAGAATTATTTTTATATTTAAATGGAAGACTAAATTTCCATAAATAGCTAAATTAGTCTTGGGAAAATAAAAGACAAACTTGCTATACAATAATTTTATATATAATTTAATGTAATTATAATAATGATGATAATGTTAATAATAATAAAACAGCATGATATTGTGGTACCAATTACAATTTAGACCTTTTTGGGATAGAATAGCAAGTACAGAAAAAAACCTTCTAAAGCAGGTATAATTTGTTATAAAAATATGGCATCACCAAATCAAAGATGAAAAAACAACCACATTTAATAGTTTTCTTGAGGAGGACTACCCCTGCTTAGTTGCAAAAAAGCTGCATCTGTGTTTTACACCAAATACAAGGTGGATGATAAATTAAAGACTTAAAAATGAAACACAACATAAAGCTAAGGGATGATAACATAGAATTATATCTTTATGAACTAGAGGTAGGAAATTATCATTTAAATATTAGTAAATGCTCACAAAACATAAGATCAAAGAAATTACTGGAACTTACTATAGCAAAATAAAAAATTCTGTTCAACCAAAAAAAAAAAAAACATATACAAGATTATCTAACAAATGACAGAATTGGAGTGGCTAATTGAAATACATATATATATATTTTAAATGACAGGGATTAATATTTAGAATATACAAAAATTCTTGAAAATATATATACAAATAAAGGAAACTAAATAGAAACATCATTAAGCAAAGACAGAAAATAAATTTTATAAGGGAAACCCAAAGAGCTAACAAGTTCAGGAAGAGATGTTCAAACTTAATTTTAGTTAGACAATTTCAGAGAAAAACAATAAGCTATCACTCTGTTCCTAGATTTATAACAATGAGAAAAGTGGGTAAATACACATCTTGGACAGGGTGTGGAAAAGTGACAGCATCTATGTACCTTACTTAAGAGTACAAACACACACTGCTTTTGAAAATCAATCTATTAATACTTAACTGAAATTAGGTAGTTACTTTTGGGGGTATACTTCTCAGAGAAATGCACAGATTCACAAAGTGACATTCATGGGGACTATTCATATGAAGTATGAATTTAGGAAAATTGAAAGTTGCCAAAAATGAAATGGAATGCAGAAAGAGCTATATATTAGGGATTGTTGTTGTTGTTGTTGTTATGTGCCATCGAGTCGGACCCGACTCATAGTGACCCCTCCTTGGGTTTCCGAGGCAGTATCACTACGGAAGTAGATTGCCCTATCTTCCTCCCTAGGAGTGGCTGGTGGGTTTGAACCACCAGTCTTCTGGTTAGCAGTCAAGTGCCTTAAGCCACTATGCTACCAGAGCTCCCATATTAAGGATTAGTGAGCTGAAATGGACTGGTTTTGGCCATTTTGAATCACACAACCATAGGACAAATTCAAGAGGAATGGTGTGGCCTTTATCATCTTAAAGTTTGTTTCAACATCTACCCTGAAATACAATAGTGTCAGCAATAGGATTATATCCATACAACTACAAGGAAAACCAGTTAATACTATTATTATTCAAATTTACTCACCAACGACCAAAGCCTCAAACACGAGAGTGCAGTTAAGAGATTCCGTGACAAACAGAAATTAATAGAAATTGTGAAAACTAGACCAACCCTACAAAAATGTTAAAGGGAGTCCTTCCAACAGAAAACCAACAATGGAAAACAACAAAGTAAAATCAGGAACTTTGACACCACCATCTAGAAACCAAACCAGAAAAAGAACTCAAAACTAAAATACTGTTGTTGTTTTTGTTGTCTTTAAGGGCTGTTGGGTCTGCTCTAACTTACACAACGTTATGTAGAGCAGGATGAAACACTGTCTTGTAGTATGCCATCCTCACAATCCTTGCTGTATTTAAGCCCAGAGTTGCATCCACTACATTAATCCATCTTGTTGAGGGTCTTCCCCTTTTTCACTGACCCTCCACTTTCCCAACTCTGATATTCTATTCCAGGGAATAGTCCCCTCCGACAACATAATCAAAGTAGGTGAGACAAAATCTGGCCATTCTTACTTCCAAGGAATATTCTGGTTGCATTTCTTCCAGCACTGATTTGTTCATTCTTTTGGCAGTTTATTCAGTATTCTTCAACAACAAACCAACTCAAAAGCATCAACTCTTCTTTGGTCTTCCTTATTCATTGTCCAGCTTTCATATGCATATGAGTCTATTGAAAAATACCATGGCTTGGGTTAGGTAAACTTTGGTTTTCAAAGAGACACCTTTGCTCTTCAGCACTTTAAAGAAGTCTTTGTAGCAGATTTGCCCAGTGCAATATGATATCCAATTTCTTGGCTGCTGCTTTCATTGGTGTTGATTGTGTATTCAAGTACTATGAAATCTTTGACAGCTTTAATCTTTTCTCCATTTAATTTGATGTTGCTTATTGGATTAGTTGTGAGGATTTTCATTTTCTTTATGTTGAGGTGTAATCCATACTGCAAACTGAAGTCTTCAGTCTTCATCAGTAAACTAAAAGAAGTTCACAAAAATGTAAATAGTGAAATAGAGGCACGAACCTGTAAATGACACCAGCAATGAAGCAAATAGAGGGAATAAATGTTATAATTACAAAAATGGAGAGGAAATCAGGATGAAGTCTATATAGAGCAGACTTGTCCAATTTTAGGGATATAAGATAAGAATTTACTACAGAGTAACCACCAAAAAAAAAAAAAAAATTAACAAGGCTTCTAACCAAATTAAGGAATGTGAAAAATCACAAGGAGTTAGTAAATAGAAAACCAACAATAATGAAAAAAAAAAAAAAGAGGGAAAAAAATAATAGAAAAATGAACTTAGCCCAGAAAAATATTTGGAACAAAGAAACCACCAACAACACAAGAAAAAACACAACAGAATGACTAAATATACCTAATTAGTGATAAATTCATACCTATCACTAATTACACTCAATTTGAATGGACTAAATGCACCAGTCAAGAGAAAGAGAATGGTGGATTGGATAACAAAAGACCCACCAAAATGGTCCCTACAAGATACCTGCTTTATACATAAAGATAAAAATTAGTTAAAAATCAAGTTGTGGAAAAAATATATATCAAGCTAATGACAACCAAAATGAGCAGAAGTGGCAATATTAGTTTCTGATAAAACAGACTTCCAGGTGAAAAGGAGAATAAGGGACAAAGAAGGGCATTATATAATGTTAAAATTGTTCATTGATCAAGAGGATGTTACCATAATAAATATCTATGCATCCAATTAAAGAGCTCCAAAATATGTAAAGAAAATGTTAACTGAATTGAAAGGGAAAATAGACAATTTTACAATAGTAGTAAGAGACTTTAACACTCCATTTTCAATGATGGAAAGAGCATCTAGAAAAAAATTCTACAAATATTCGGAAAATATCACCAAAATAATCAACCACCTAGATTTCATAGACATATACGAAGTACTCCACTCAACAAAAACACAATACACACTCTTCTCCAGTACACATGGATCATTCTCCAGAATAATCCATGTGTTAGGGCACAAATTTAGCCTCAATAAATTGCAAATAGTGAAATATTACAAAGCATCTTCTCAAATCACAATGCTATAAAACTAGAAATCAATACTAGAAAGACAAAGGGGAAAAAAAATCAAATACATGGAAACTGAATGCTCAAGAGCTACTGATAACAGAAGAAATAAAGTGTGAAATAAAAATATTCCTAGAAACAAATAAGAATGAAAATACAACTTCCCCAAATCTTTGGGACACAGAAAAAACAGTACTGAAGGTCAATTTATAGCAGTAAATGCACACATGAAAAAAGAAGAATGAATAAAAAATTAAACATTTTAACACAACAACTCCAACAATTAGATAAAAGAGCAAGTAAAGAAACCTATAGTCTCCAAAAGAAAGGAAATAATTAAGATCAGAACAGAAATAAATGAAGCAGAAAACAAAAACAACAGAGAAAATCAACAAGACTAGAAGCTGCTTTTTCAAAAAGATTAACAAAATCAACAAACCACTGGCAACTTTAGCAAAGGAAAAGAAAGGGAAGATGCAAATAATAAATAAAATGCATGACATCAAACAGAACCAACTGAAATAAATAATAATAACTAAATATTATGAAGAATTATACTCCAACAAATTAAAAATCCTTGAAGAGATGGACAAATTTCTAGCAACAAAAGACTTACCTAAAATAGCACAGTGTGAGATAGAATACTTGAACAGACCCATAACAAAAGGAGAAATTGAGCAGGTCATAAAAAATTTCCCATAGAAAAAGTTCTAGCCACACAGCTTCACTGGAGAATTCTATTAAACATTCAGAAAAGAGCTGAAACCTACACTACTCAAACTATTCCAGAACTTAGAAAATGATGGAATATTCCAAATTCAGTTGATGAAGCAAGCATAACCCTGATACTAAAACCAGGCAAAGACAAAACTAAAAAGGAAAACTACACACCAATATCCCTAAAGAATGTAGATGCAAATATCCTCAACAAATCCTAGCCAACAGAATCCAAAACCATATGAAAATAAATAAATAAATACACCATGACCAAGTGGAATTCATACCAGGTATGCAAGGATGGTTCAACAACAGTAAAACAATCAATGTAATCTCTCACATAAGTAAAACAAAGGAAAAGAACCACATGATCATATCAACTGATTCAGAAAAGGCAATTGATAAAATCCAATACCCATTCCTGATTCAAAAAAAAAATAATAATAACTGTCAGAAAAATAGGAATAGAAGGGAAATTGCTCAACATAATACAACCCATTTATCCAAAACCAACAGTCAACATTATTCCTAATGGACAAAGACTCAAAGCATTCTCTTTGTCAATGGGAACCAGACAAGGATGCCCTCTATCACCTCCTCTATTTAACATTGTATTGGAAATCCTAGTCAGGGCAATACGGTAAGAAAAAGAAATAAAAAGTATCCAGATTGGTAAAGAAGTAAAGCTATCTCTATTGCAGATGACATGATCCTACACATAGAACATCCAAGAGACTCAGGAAGAAAACTACTGGAACTAATAGAAAGATTCAACAAAGTGGTGTGATACATGATCAACATAAAAAAATCAGTTGTTTCTTCTCCATTGACAAAGAAATCTGTGGAAAGGAAATAAGGAGAAGAATATAATTTATAATAGCCAGCAAAAAGATACAATAGTTAGAAATGAATCTTAGCAGGGACATAAAAGACCTATACAAAGAAAAATACAAAACACTACTACAAGAACTACAAGAGAACTACATATATGGATAAACATACCATTGATAGGAAGTTTGCATATTGTGAAAATGTCAATACTATCCAAAGTATTCTATACTGTCAATGCAATGCCAATTCAAATTCCATGAGAATGATTCCATCATTCTTTAAGAACCTAGAAAAACCAATCACTAACTTTACATGGAAAGGAAAGAGACCTCAAATAAGCAAAGCACTATTGAGGAAGAAAAACAAACTAGGAGTTCTCACAGTCCTCAATCTCAAAACTTAGTATGCAGCCACAGTAGTGGTATTGTTACAATGATAGACATAGAGAACAGTGGAATAGAATTGAGATTCCAGGAATAGACCCATCCATCTATGGACAGCTGATCTTTGACAAAGGGCTGAAACCTATTAAATGGGGGAGAGATAGGCTTGTTAAGAAATGGTACTGGGAAATTTGGATATCTTGTGGCATACTGTCTAAGGGTCTAATGGACCATAGGAACCTCAGCCTTCATGACCTTGAGACCAGAAGAACTAGATGATGCCAGACTACCAAAGCCAACCACTCAGAAAGGGACCAAAATAAGAGATCCTGGGTAGGGTGGAACAAAATTAAAAACAACAAAAATGACCAAAATTATTGGTCAGATAGACACTGTTGGAACCCACAAGACTATATCCTGGATATCCTTCAGGCCTAGAAATGTACTCACTTCTGTGGATTAGCTCTCAGCCAAACAGTAGAAAGGCCTATAAGCAGAATTCCTACCCCAGGGAGATGCACCCCTTAGATCAATCAACTATAAGAGATCATAAGGGCAGTATTTGCATCAGTGGGGGTGGGGGAGCTCAACAGACAAGAAGGACACAGGGAAGGGGTAGTCACAGGGAGAAAATGGGAGGAGAGCTGTTTATTATTGGGATTGTAATCAGTACTGTGAAACCAAATGTGTATGAACTGTTGAGAGTAAAACAAATATGCTTTGTAAATTTGCACCCAAATCACAATAATATTTTTTTTAAGGCAAAACGAGAGAAGACACAAATTACCAATATCAGGCATGAGAGAAGTGGCATCATAACAGATTGTATAGATATTAAAATGGTAATATGAGAATGTTAAAACAACTACAAGCCAATAAATTCAACAACTTAGATAAAACAGGCAAGTTTCTTAAAAGATCCTAATTACCAAATCTGACTCAAGAAGCAATAGATATGTAAATACTCATAAACATTTGTTTTTAAAATATTTATTCAAAATGTAAAACCTTCTCAAAGAGAAAACCCAGGTTCAAGTGGCTTCACTAATGAATTCTATTGAATATTGAAGAAAGAGACCAAGCTAATGATATGCAAACTTTCAGAAAAATAAAGAAGGAAGTGGAACCTCTGAGACTCTGACCCTTAGACATCCTTCAAACTTGGAACTGAATTCAATCCCAGACATTACCTTTCAGCCAAACAATAGGCAGGCCTAGAAAGTTAAAATAACACCCATGAGGAATATGCTTCTCAGAAAAATCAACCACATGAGACCAAAAGGACAGCATTTTCCCAAAAACAAAGTTCAGAAGGCAGGAAGGAACAGGAAAGATGAGCAAATATAAACATGGAACTCAGGGAAGAAGTAGGGACAACAGCAGTTACATTGAGGGGATTGACACAATGTCATGAAACAAAATGTGTATACACATTGCTGAATAGGAAACAAATTTTCTCTGTAAACTTTTACCCAAACCACAAGAAAAAGTACAAATAGAATGGAGGAGGAAACACTTCCCAGTATTTCTGTGCAAGTCTTTTTATTGATACAGGTTTTCATTTCTCTCAGGTAATGTCCTACGAAAAAAACTTCTGTGTCACATGCTAAGTGGATATTTAAAAGAAACTTCCAAACTGTTTTCCAGAGCAGCTATACTTCTTACATTCCACCAGCTATGTGTGAGAGTTTTGGTTTCTCTCAATCCAAACACTTGGCAATACCCTTTATTAATTTTGGCCAAAATAATGGGTGTGTGATGTCTCCTTGTTGGTCTTTATGGCTAACACTGAATATCTCTTTGTGCTTATTTTCCATTTATACACTTTCTTTTCTGAAATTTCCATTAGAAGATTTTGCCCATTTTATAGGTTTCTTTGTCTTATTTGTAGAGTTTTTTGTATGTTCTAGTTATAAGTCATTTGTTAAAAATACATACTGTGACTCTTTTTATATTTTTAATGTGCCTTTCAAAGCAGAAGTTGTTAATTTTGATGAATTCAATCTGTCACTATTTTCTTCATAGTTCATTCTTATTGTGTCATATCTATATGAAGTTTGCCTATGTTAAGGTAATGGAGAGTACTTCCTCTGTTTTCTTCTAGAAGTATTATGATTTTAGCTCTTATATTTAGGTGTGTTATCCATTTTTGTTAATTTTCAATAATTCACTGATCCAATCCAAAAACCAAACACTGCCACTGAGTTGATTGGATTCATAATGACCCCTTGTTGGGTTTCTGAGGCAGTATCTTCACAGAAGTAGATTGCCCAATCTTCCTTCCAAGAAGTGTTTGGTTGGTTTGAACTGCCACCCTTCAAATGCAGTCAAATGCCTTAGGCACTATGCCACCAGGCTCCCTATTCACTGATAGTATGTAGAATAATTATTTATGTGTAAATCTAGTATACTGTAACTTTGATAAACTCACTAAATTTGTCAAATGCATTTATACACACACACACACATATGATACATTCTCTGATTTTCTACTTTCATTTGCATTGCCTGAAAATGAATACACTGTTATTTCTCTTTTTACAGTAACCTTATCTGACCTGTATATTTTGTTACTTCTTTTTTCTTATGGCACTTCCTAGAACCTCCAAACCAATGAATAGAGTGATGTTACTGTGAATCCTTGCCTTGCTTCCAATCTTAGAGAAAAAGTGTTTTCACCCTTTAGTATATTCCTTGTTGTAGGGCATTCCAAGCTACATATTGAAGTATAATTCACTCTGGTCTCTTACATACCTGCACATCTTGAGAGCAGATTTAACATTGACTGACCTTTGTTCTTAACTATCTTTTCATGTGTATTTGTATAGTAAAAGCTTTGGAAGATAATTTCCCCCTCTGAAGAAAAGAGTGGGCTTGCACAGTGTCCTATAGAAGATGCAGCTTCCCTAATATTTGGGTTCCTGTCCTGTAATATTGCTCACTGCAGCTGTTATCTGGACTTCTTCAGGTCACCATGTAGGAACTGGGCTCAAGGAACCAGCATAAAAATGCCAAAACTCTGTCTACTGCTAATGTGGTGAGGAAAAAACAGTATTTGTCTGTGATTAAAAAAAAGAAAAAGAAGTTTATCATATCTAAGTACTTTCATCACAACATCTAGACTCCTGTTTAACCAAAAACTGGGCACCATGACCTAGCTAAGCTGACAAATAAAACTAACCTTCACACTAGGCCTTTGGTTGGAGAAAGGACACTTTGCTATTCCTAACAGGATGGAAGACACAGTATGAGTGTAGATGCACTGGAGGTTATAAGTCTATTGACAGAAAAATGAGAGAATTCCCATTTGTTATTTTTCTTTGTAAAACACGAGGCAAGGTCATCACCTGTGATAACCGTTATGATAAGGAGAAATGTAAATAATTTCACTCCTTCAAGCCTAATTGCATTCAGATAAAGTCAAGACAGTTAAAAGGCTCTTTTCCTAAATCACACATCAGACACACTTAGGCCTTAGAAGAACAGTAAGGGGTCTTTGTACATACATGATAAATGGACATTTCCTCACAAGCAGACAGTGACAATAAAACATCCTCTCCAGACAAAGGCAGAGAAATATTTCTGAATCATGAGAGGAAGAATGCTTTAAAAAACTGTAAAGGAAGAAAAGAAGAGTAAAAAAATGAGAATATATTCATTAAGAAATTATCATTAGTAGTATCTGTTCCATCTTCAATGGGAACATATTAGTAGATTGTGAACTCAAGGTAGTAGAATCAAAATCAGAGTTTTAAAAAAGAAAGAGAGTGGAATAGTAGAAAACAAATTAAAACAAAATAAAAATACCTTGTGCATCTAATGGATATGCAGATATATGTGCAAACTATGTCACTATGCAGAATCTATTCATGCTGACAGTTTTGTTTTGTTTTTTAAAGAATGCTACAGGAGACACAATTATTTATAGGGATTCTCTTTAAGTTCTGGGAAAGGGAATTCTCCTTAAAGTACTACGCTAGGGAAGAACTTCTATGTCACATTCTCTAGAGAATTCTTTTTCTCTTCCAAAACTTTATCCACAAGATTCAATTTGTTTCACTTCTCTGAATTCCTGTAGGGTAGATTTATACTCTTCATGTTATAAATGCTACCACTTTCAGTTGTTTTAATCCTTTCCAATTTTCCTCTGAATCTGTTAGAAAATACTACTAAAATATATTAGGTTTTTTTTTTTTTTTAAATATTTCTTATAGCCCATATTAGCCAGTGGAGTTTGCTTGCACAAGTTGTGATGAGTTTAAAAAAGCAACAGAGAGTAATACTGTTTTGTGCTATATATAAGAAAATTCGGCCTACACTTTGTTCAATTCTAATATCGTGTTTTTTCATCATTGCCTTTCATACTGCATAAAAATGTCCTTTGGATGAGTCTGAATTGAAGTGGACTTACTCAGTGTGGTGTTTAAGTTTGTGTGTCTACTTAGCTGGGGCTGGTTGAGTGGCCGGACAGCTGGTGGTAGTTATTCCCGATGATTAGACTGGCAATCAACTCCATGGTGGGATCTACACAAGCAGCTGAGTAGCTGCTTTAGGGGTGCAGTCTACTTTCCATATATAAGAAACAGCTTTGGGACTGGTCTTTAGCGTATGGCACACTTGAACCCTGCATGCAGCTGAGTCATTGTTCAGCAGCCTGCCATGCCTGTCAACCTTGGGACTTTCAAGAGACTTGGATTAATGGTCTGCTGTGTGGTTTGGTAACATCATGACTGTGCCTTTTTACTTGTCGACCTTGGGTTTGTCAGTCTCAGCAGCCAGCAACCATCTGAGTGAAAAAACGCTTCTAGCTCCAGTGGGCCAGGAGCAGGAGGCAGAGCTGGACCCCAAGGTTAAGGGGCTTTCACCCAGTCTCTAGAGCCTGACACTTTGAACATGGACTTAAAGCCCCAAAACTGTGAGAGAATAAACTCCTGTTTGTTAAGACCATCCCATTTGTAGTGTATTTCTTACCAGAGTGGGACTAAGTAACCAGAACATTCAGCATCTTGATTTTGGGGAAAAAATAGAACAATATGTACACATCTTTCAAAAACTTTTTGCCAATCTAAATATTACACCAGAGAAGTAATAGCAATTTAAATATAATTCTTTTCCTTTTGTAAAGTGATATTTTCCAGGGAACTGGAAATTTTTCCTATCTTTACATACATATTTTCCATAAAAATTGTATGTTGTTGTTGTTGTAGCTGTTGTTGCTGTTATGTGCCATCAAGTCGTCCCTGACTCATAGTGACCCCTCCTTGGGTTTCTGAGGCAGTATCACTGAAGAAGTAGGATTTCCTAAACTTCCTACCCAGGAGTGGCTATATATTGAATCTCATTTGTTATTTTCATTCATCATGCCTCTGCATTCTATTTCCTCCTTTTGAAACAAAACACAGCAACTACTATAACCAGTTTATATAAATCTCTGTCCTAGTTTCTACATACTAGATCTTTTCCCCACACTTTTAAAATATAACGGATATTTTTTTTTAATAATTTCTAGAACAACCAAAAGTGTATGCAATGCAGATTTAAATTTTCTCTACTCTTAATTCCAGAGCAGAAACAAATAATGCCTGCCTATTTACCACACCCCACCACCCCAGGTTGGGCACTAGAGACATGAGATAACTGTTTCATTAGGAAACTTTAGTAAATGTCAGTCAGCTGTGCAACATTATAGGTCTATAACAGACACTTTTTCTTTTGTTATTGTCATTGTTAGGTGCCGAAGAGTCATCTCAGACTCATAGCTACCTTATTTACAACAGAACTAAACAGTGCCTGGTCCTGTGCCAGCCTCATAATCACCACTATGCCTGAGCCCATCGTTGTAGCCACTGTCAATCCATCTCATTGAGGCCCTCCCCTTCTTCATTGATCCTCCACTTTAGCAAGCATGATATCCTTCTCTAGAGAATGGTCCCTTCTGACACATGACCAAAGCAGGTGAGATGAAATCTGGCCATTCTTGCTTCCAAGAAGCATTCCAGCTGCACTTCTTTCAGGACACATTTGTTAGTTCTTTTACCAGTCAATGGTACCTTCAGGTTCTTCTCCAACACTGCAATTCAAAGTATCAACTCTTCTTCAGTCTCCCTTATTCATTGTCCAGCTCTCAGATGCATATGGTGAATGAAAATACCATGGCTAGGGCTAGGCACACCTTAGTCTTGAAGGAGATATCTGTGCTCTTCAGTGTTTGAGTGAGGTCTTTTGCAGTAGATTTGCTGAATGCAATATATCTTCCAATGTCTTTTTTTTTTTTTTTTTTTGTAATTGTGCTTTGGGTCCGAATTTACAGAGCAGAATTTGTTTTATATTTAACAGTTAGTGTACATTTCGTTTCACTCCCCAATTACCATCCCCAGCCCTAACTTACTCTTCTCCTCTCCCTTCCCAGTGATCCCTCCCCCAACCTTGTGCTCTCCTTTGTTATGCACTGCTGTCTATCTAGCTTTTCCTCTGTGTGAATGATGCCCTTCTGGTGCCCCATGGCCGATTGCTTAAGAATTTAATTTTTAAAAGAATTTAATTTTAAAAAGAATTTAATTTCATCTAGCTTCTCTTCTACCTCCTGTGCATTGTGGATTATGCTTGATAGACAATTTATGCCATAAATTAGGAGTCCTAGATTTGCTCCTATTTTATATTTGATGAACTTTATAGTTTGGGGTTTTACATTTCAGTCTTTGATCCAACTTGAGTTCATTTTTGACTATAGGGTGAGGTCTGGGTCTTGTTTCATTTTTCTGCAAGAGGTTATCCAGTTTTGCCAGCACCATTTATTAAAGAAGCTCTCTCTTCTCCCATTTAATGGGTTTTGGTCCTTCGTCAAAGATCAGCTGTCCATAGATAGATGGGTCTATTTCTGGGTTGTTAATTCTGTTCCATTGGTCTATCTACCTATCATTTTATGAATTCCATGCTGTTTTGACTACTGTAGTTGTACAGTAGGTTTTGAGATTTGAGAGTGTGAGACCTCCCACTTTGTTCTTCTTCACTAGTGCTCTGCTCATCTGAGGTCTCTTTTCTATCCATATGGAGTTAGTAATTGTTTTTTTCCATATCCTTAAAGGATGTTATTGGTATCTGGATTGGATTGCATTCAATGTGGAATTGTTTTTCTTTCTTTCTTTTTTTTTTTTTTTTTCCATGAACAAGGTAGGTTCTTCCAGTTATGTAGATTGCTTGTAGTTTCTTGTAGTAGTGTTCTATAGTTTTCTTTGTATAGGTCTTTTGTGTCTCTGGTAAGACTTATTCCTAGATATTTTATCTTTCTCATAGCTATTTAAATGATAGGAACTCTGGTAGCATAGTGCCTAAGCCATTTGACTGCTAACCAGAAGGCTGACAGTTCAAACTCACCAGCCACTCCTCAGAAGGAAGGTTGGGCAATCTACTTTCATAGTGATACCATCTTAGAAACCCAAGGAAGGGTCGCTATGAGTTGGATCTGACTCAATGGCAGTGAGTTAATTAGATAGTTATTGAAAATGATATTGTTTTCCTTATTTCTTTTTCAGAGACCTCTTGTTGATGTAAAGGAATCCATCTAAGTTTTTTATGCTGACTTTGTATCCTCTCACTTTGCAGAAACTCTCTATTAGTTCCAGTAGTTTTCTTGCTGAGTCTCTTGGGTTTTCTATCTATTGGATCATGTCATCCCTAAATAAAGATAGTTTTACTTCTTCTTTGCCAATTTAGATGCCTTCTACTTCTCTTTCTTGCCTTATTGCCATGGCTAGGACTTCCAAGAAAATGTTAAATAAAAGTGGTGTTAGAGGACATCCTTGTCTGGTTCCCGTTTGTAAGAGGAATGTTTTGAGTTTTTCTCAGTTAACAATAATGTTGGCTGTTGGCTTTGCACATAAGCTTTTTATTATGTTGAGGAATTTCCCCTCTATCCCTATTTTGCTGAAAGTTCTGAACAGGAACAGGTGTTGGATATTATCAAATACCTTTTCTGTGTTGATTGATCTGATCATATGGTTCTTTTCCTTTGTTTTGTTTATGTGGTGGATTACATTGAATGTTTTTCTGATGTTGAACCATCCTTGCATACCATGTATGAATTCTACTTGGTCAGGATGTATTATTATTTTTTTAATATATTGTTGGATTCTGTTGGCCAGGATCTTGTTGAAGAGTTCAGGAGGGATATTAGTCTGTAGTTTTCCTTTTTGGTGGTATCTTTCCCTGGTTTTGGTATCAGTGTTATGCTTTCTTCACAAAATGAATTTTAAGTATTTTGTCTTTCTCTGTTCTGGAATAGAGTGAATAATATAGGTGTCAACTGCTCCCTGAATGTTTGGTAAAGTTCCCCAGTGGAGCCATCTAGCCCAGGACTTTTTCTCGTGGGAAGTTTTTTTTTTTTTTTTGACCTGTTTGATTTCTTCATTTGTTATGGGTCTGTTCAAGTAATCTATCTCCAACAGGGACAGTTTAGGTAAGTTGTGTGTTTCTAGAAACTTGTCTATCTCTTCTAGGTTCTCATATCTGTTGGAGTACAGTTCTTCATAATATTCTGTCAATATATTTTTACTTCTTTTTTACTTTATGATCAAGAACCAATGGTATTGAAGGAAGATATTAAGGATGTACTGAAGGAATTGGTGAAGAACAAACCACCAGGAATTGATGGAATACCCATTGAAATGTTTCAACAAATGGATGCCTCACTGGAGGCACTCACTCGATTATGCCAAGAGATTTGGAAGACAGCTACCTGGCCATCCAACTGGAAGAGATCCATATTTGTACCTATTCCAAAGAAAGGTGATCCCACAGAATGTGGAAATTATCAAATAATATCATTAATATCATATGCAAGTAAGATCTTACTGAATATAATTCAAAAACAGTTGCAACAGTATATTGACGGAGAAATTCCAGAGATGCAGGCTGGATTCAGAAGAGGATGTGGAACAAGGGATATCATTGGTGATGTCAGATGGATCTTGGCTCAAAGCAAAAAATATCAGAAAGTTGTTTACTTGTGTTTTATTAACTATGCAAAAGCATTTGATTGTGTGAATCATAACAAATTATGGATAACACTGAGAAGAATGGGAATTCCAGAATACTTAATTGTACTCATGAGAAACCTGTACATAGACCAGGAGGCTGTCATTTGAACAGGCCAAGGGAACACTGCATGGTTTTAAATCAACATGAGAGTGTGTCAGGGTTGTATCTTTTCACCATACTTATTCAATATGTATCCCGAGCAGATAATCTTGAGAAGCTGGACTATATGAAGAAGAACGTGGCATCAGGATTGGAGGAAGAACTGTTAAGAACTGTGATATGATGATGACACAACTTTGCTTGCTGAAAGTGAGGAGGACTTGAGGCACTTAATGATGAAGATTGCAGAACACAGTTTGTAGTATGGATTACATCTCAATATAAAGAAAACAAAAATCCTCACAACTGGACCTATAAGCAGCATCATGATAAATGGAGAAAAGATTGAAGTCGTCAAACACATTACTTGGTTCTACAATCAATGCCAATGGAAGCAGTAATCAGGAAGTCAGATGTTGTATAGCACTGGGCAAGTTGGCTGCAAAGGACCTCTTTCAAGTACTGAGAAGCAAGGATGTCTCCTTGAGGACTAAAGTGAGCCTAACACAAACCATGATATATCCTTTTCTTTCTTTTTTTTTTTTTTTTTAAATTGTGCTTTATGTGCAAATTTACAGGGCAGAGTTTGTTTTACATTCAACATTATGTATACATTTAGTTTCACTCCCCATTTACCGTCCCCAACCCTAACCCAGTCTCCTCCCTTCCCTGCCCAGGAACCTCCCCCCTCCATCCATGCCCCTTATAGTTATGCACTCCTGTGTGTCCTGCATTTCCTCCATGTGAATGTTGCCCATCTGGTGCTTTGTGTTTGAGTGCTCCAAGGGATGTATTTCCATAGATTATGTGGGTGCATCACCCTGGGTTGTGTGTCTGCATGTACATCTTGTCTACTATTAGGCTGAGAGCCAACTCATTGGGAGTGAGTTTTATTACAGGCCCAAAATGTATCCCAGGACCATAGTATTGGGTGTCTTCTAGACCCCTCTGACCAGTAATTCCTGTCATTAATATGTTTTTGGAATTTCTTCCACCTTTTTCCTCCCACTCTTTCCTGGATCTCCAAACTTGGTCTTTTCCTGAGTGGATGGCATTGGAAGCCAGACACAATCTACTTCTTCTGGTCTCAAGATCCATCATGTCCTAGGGCTGATGTATCACAAGCCATGATATTTTCAATCTGCTCATATGCAAATGAGAGCTGGACAATGAATAAGGAAGACTGAAGAAGATTTGATGTTCTTGAGATGTGGTTCTGGCAAAGAATGCTGAAAGTACTATGCTAAAAGAACTAACAAATCTGTCCTGGAGGAAGTGCAGGCAGAATGGTCTTTGGAAGTGAGAATGGCCAGGCTTCATCTTAAATACTTTGGTCATGTTGTCAGAAGGGACCATTCCCTGGAGAAGGATGTCATAATTGGTAAGGTGGAGGGTCAACAAAAGAGGTGAAGGCCCTCAATGAGATGGATTGACACAGTAGCTATGATGATGGGCTCAAGTAGAAAAGGGATCACAGAACTGGTGTGGGACTGGGAGATGATTCATTCTGCTGCACATGGGGTTACTGTGAGTCAGAGACAACTTGAGGGCAACTAACAACAACAAGACTATCTTGTATATTTCAGTTGCTTCTGTTGAGATATCACCCTTTTCGATTATTATTCTTGTTATTTGCATCTTGTCTTTCTTTTCTTTTGCTAGATTTGTCAATGGTTTGTCAATTTGCTTAATCTTTTGAAAAACAGCTTCTTTTGTTGATTTTCTCCTTTATTTATTTATCTATTTATTGTGATTTGGGTGAAAATTTACAGAGCAAATTCACTTTCCATACAGCTGTTCACATACACTTTGTCTCATGACATTGACCACAATTTACCAC
>NW_006921702.1:7351987-7352726 GCF_000298275.1 Orycteropus afer afer | reverse complement strand
GATCTCCTACATAGATTCCCTTTCAAGTGGTTGACAGTGGAAGCCAGGCACCATGTAGTTATTCTGGTCTCATAGTCATACATTCTGCAGATCAGATGGTGCACCAGTCACTAGGACTAAATGTTTCTATGAATTTTGGTTTTCTTCATTCTTCTTTGCTCTGGATGAGGAGAAACCAATCATTGCATCTAGATGGCTGTTTTCAAGCTTTTAAGATCCCGTTCGCTACTTGCCAAAGTAGGAGGTGGAACAATATTTGTGTAGTATGTTATGCCAAGTGAGCTTGATGTCCCCTGCAACAATGGTCCCAAGCCCACAGATGCAACTACTCAGTCCCTCTGCGTAGCTGGATGTGACCAAGCTGTGACTACAACCTTGCCCCTTGTCGGCACTACTATACACCTTGGAATTAAGATCATACACATAAACTTATAGGACCATTGTCTGCCAACCCTATACATGTTCTTGGGTACACTCCCCACTTCATAGACATACCTACTAGTTCAGCTGTCCACCCATCAGTCTACCCATTTATCCACCCATGTACCCATGTTTGCCTTCACTGACAACACAGTATTGTATGTGCAAAAGTGTTTATCTTTGTTGTCTATACCTCCCATGTACCTCTCTATGTCTTTCTTATCCTCAATGCCACCATATTGAACACTCACATTTGGTACATTGTCCTTCTTTTCACCCAAATCAATACTTATCTCTACCTATATAACAGTGTTACCTA
>NW_006921702.1:7339105-7340100 GCF_000298275.1 Orycteropus afer afer | reverse complement strand
GTCAATGAAAGAGGGGGAGGCCTTCAACGAGATGGATTGACATGGTGGCTGCTATGAAGGGCTCAAGTATAGCAGGGATTGTGGGGCTAGCATGGGATCGGGCAGTATTTCTTTCTGCTGTGCATGGGGTCGCTATGAGTCGGAAATGACTCGACAGCACTTAACAACAACAACAACAACCACTCGGCAATCTCCAAGCTATTTGTGTCATCAGGATCATTCAGGATCGCTCCCAGACCTCAGCTCTGTATGTCTCCTTTTTTGATATTTTCATACAAAGTCTTCTGCTTGTTGGAGTTTAGTTCACTTCTATATCTTTCCCTTCAAGGCTCAGAGTTCAGGATTATCTTCTAAGTCTGTGTTAATTGGTTCCCCTTTTCTTTGTTGAAGAGTGTCTGTGCAATCTTTCTGCCTATTCCACCATCTTACCGGAACTTGATTTTGTCTATTTTTCTTTGTTTTTGTTTGCTATTTCTTTTATTTCTGCTGTGATCTTTATTATTTCCTTACTTCTAGATATTGTAGGTTTCTTTTGTCACTCTTTTGGTAATTGCTGGAGTTACTGAGTTAGAGAATTGATTTTGTTTATTTCTTCTTTTTCTGATGTGTGCATTTATTGGTATAAATTGACTTCTGAATACTGCTTTCACTAAGTCCTATAGGTTTTTGTAAGATGTATCCTCATTCTTGTTTGTTTCTAGGAAGTATTCTGTTTCACACTTTATTTCTTCTGTTACCCCGTTGTTTTTGAGGAGTGCATTATTCAACTTCCATGTTTGATGTTTTTTCCTTTATTTTCCTATTATTAATTTCTAATTTTATGGCATTGTGGTCTGAGAAGATGCTTTGCAGTATTTCAAATGTGAGGCCTGAGAGATCTTTAACAAGAAGCCTTTAATATGGAGACTTACATGTCCCATGCTGAGTCCTGATGCCTCCAGGTAGATCTTTATCCAGAAGTCTTTAGTATGGAGATTAACACGTTCCATGCCTCA
>NW_006921702.1:7336747-7338340 GCF_000298275.1 Orycteropus afer afer | reverse complement strand
CCCTCTGTCCCTGATGGTTGAACATTTTTCAGAGTTCAAAACCAGAGGATCTAATTTATCTGTGATAATTAAGAAAAATAAACTAATAACTTTTTGCTCTTCAGAATAGCCCTCTCTTAAGGTGGAGTGGCATCCAGAAGGTTCATTGGATGGAAAGGTGATTGCAGCTGTATTTGACTGAGTCCAAGTTGCAGGCCCCCATGGGTCCCCGGACCAATTTCCTTACATTTTAGTGTTGCAAGATATGGTGACTACCCCTCCCCCATGGCTAAAACTTTTTCTTCCGAATCTCTCTGTCAAGGTATTAACATCCTCACTCGGGACTAGCGAAAAGGAGAAACCGAGATGATCCAAGTCCCGGGAAGCCGTTCCACCAGTTCTGTCTGATTCCCAAAACTCACCCTGATCTGATAGATCTAGAAGGTGACTCGTTGGTCTAGGGTTATGATTCTCGCTTGGGGTGTGAGAGGTCCCAAGATCCCCAAATACCCCAGGACTCCCGAACCAGGGGGTTTCAGCCAGCTGGTAAGTGTTTAAATGTTTGTTGTTTGTTTAAGTTCTTTGTGTGATACCTGGGGCCCGTTTTCTGTAAAGCTGACTTTAGCCTAAGGGGACGCATGGGCGGGCCGTCAGCCGGAGGATTTGGGAGACATCTCAGGACCTCTTCAAGAAAAGAGGAAGTAGAAGCCCTCCAATCTGGAATTCTGAATTGGTATAGGAACGAAGCGGGTCACTCC
Source organism: Orycteropus afer afer (assembly GCF_000298275.1). NCBI lineage: Eukaryota > Metazoa > Chordata > Mammalia > Tubulidentata > Orycteropodidae > Orycteropus > Orycteropus afer. The sequence goes on along the minus strand of NW_006921702.1, from coordinate 7,337,603 downwards.
CGCAGCTTGGGGTGAGGCCGTCATCCTGCTTTCAGTTTTGCTTCCAATTTGTGGGAAGCATTCTTTGTTTGTCCTTTTGTGTGTCTATTCATTGTTTTTCAGTGTTTGTGATATGGTGGATGGACGAAATGGGACAGACTATGACGACTCCCCCTTCCCTTTTGACTGGTAACTTTAAAGAAGTTAAGCAAAGAACACAGAATGTGAAAGAAAACAATTTTTTTGTAACATTGTGTAGCTCAGAATAGCCCACATTGAACGTGGAATAGCCAGCCGAAGGAATGTTCTATCTTCAAATTATTTTAAGAGTGAAAGAAATTGTGTTCCAGTCCAGCTGGGGACACCCAGATCAGAGATCATATATTATCACATAGCAAGATTTAGTGGGAAATACACCTCCCGGGTTAAAGCCATTGTTACCTCTTTCTTTTCCTAAGCAGGCACCTAAACCGGTCCTGGCAGTACAACCTTATACTGCCGGGAAGAAGGAACCTGAAATTAAACCTTCGGTGCCTACCCACCCCATATTCCAGGGGGAAACAGAGGAAGAACTCCTTTTTCTCCGCCTTACCAAACCCCTTCAGCAGGTATTACAGCTGCAGAGGGTGCGTTGCCCCAAGCTTTGGATTTAGCTACTCATCAGCATACCTGAGAGAATTGTCAACAAACTCCTCCAGCTTTTGTTCACCACTGAGGAATGTAAAAGAATCCAGATGGAAGCCCAGAAATCTGTTTTGGGAGATAATAAGCTCTCTATAGAAACCAGGGAGTCCAAGCTGGTGTTAACATAATTTTAAATGAAACCTTTAACAAGAGGATGCATGAGAGGTACAATCAAACATACTGTGTCTCTTCT
>NW_006921702.1:7333004-7335817 GCF_000298275.1 Orycteropus afer afer | reverse complement strand
GTTTATCTAAATGTACTCCATACTGTTTTTGAACCAATTAAGAAAATTGTAATTATTAAAATATAGCATTTTGGGGTAGTGAACACACATAAAATGACTTAGTTTAGTCCAGACTACTGAATGAATCCACCTTAAGAACTAGGTTAAAAGTTTTAACGTGGCCTGAAAAACAAGAGAGAGCGAGAAATAACTGGTACTAAGTTTTTTTTGGGGGGGAGCAAGAGTAGTTTTGTCTTAAAGCAGAATGTCTGGTCATCCCAGAACATAAAAAAATAGTAAAGTTAAATCTGAAAAATGTGTATTAAGTTACAGAAAAGTTGAGAGAGTGTAAACTTTATTTACCTCAGTGTTAATACCTGCAAATAGTAAGTGTAAAGAAACCATGAAGTACATTGAAACTTTGATAACTTTATATCAGTGTTAGTAGATTTATTCATAAGATGGAAAAAAAAAATGGTGAATCTTTCACTGCAAAATGTTACATTAACAATATACTTTCTATTAAAGTAACAGTAAAATCATAGAACTTAAGAGAACTTAAGTGGTATGAACTAAAAAGACCCTATGTCATAACAGGTTTCTAGCAGTAATGAGTTCAAGTAAATGTTAACTCTTACATGAAACATATTTGGCCAGTAGAAATGAAAATTGGAAAAGATTGTAAATAGATCATTAAATGATTTCTCTGCATAAATGAATTATATGATTAAAAGTGTGTAAGTCCGCCTTCAGCCAATACTTAATTGGATATAATAAAAGGGGAAATAGAATTTGCCCGGAAGAAACACAAACTTTTGTTTTAAGCCCTGTAGAACCCATATAGAAACTTAAGTGGGAAACCTGAGCCCCACCCAGTACTGCTGAGGGAAGGGAAAATTTACATGTGAAGAGAAGACCTGAAGAAAAAATGACTGTTTAACTTTTTACATTTCAAGCAAGCAGATAAACTTTGGGTCCATCAAAGCAGAAAAGTCATAGTCCATGAGAAAAATCCCTCCCAGGACTGAAAGTTAAAGGAAGCCAGTGAATAGTAAACTTGTATGTTACTTGCTTGTAACCACCTGGATCCACCTGAGTGGAAATGAGGGAAGTGCAGCAAAGAAAAGAACGAGCTGAATTTAGTACTCTTTGACCTAAGACCAGGATGCTGAAGAAGCAGTCTGCAGGGATTGTGCTGTGGGGCACTATCCTCTTTGTGGCCTGGAATGCCCTGCTCCTTCTCTTCTTCTGGACACGCCCAGCACCTGGCAGGCCTCCCTCAGACAGTTCTCTTGATGATGACCCCGCCAGCCTCACCCATGAGGTGATCTGCCTAGCCCAGGATGCTGACGAGGAGTTGGAACGTCAGCGGGGATTGTTGCAGCACGTTAGGGAGCACCATGCTCAGTGGAGGCAGCAGTTGAGAGTGCCCACTGAGGGTCCCCCTACCCCACCGCATGGGCCTGTACCCCATCATTGCCAACCAGGACTATGGGCATGAGGAGATAGCCCAGGTCATTGCCTCCTATAACAGCGCCATCACACACACCCTGCAACCTGACCTGAGCAATGTTACTGTGCCGCCCGACCACCACAAATTCCAGAGCTACTATAAAATTACGCAGCATTACCATTGGACTCTGGGCCAAATCTTCCACAGGTTCAAATTCTCAGCAGCTGTGGTCGTCAAAGATGACCTGGAGGTAGCACCAGATTTATTTGAGTACTTTCAGGCCACCTACCCAACGCTGAGAACTAACCCCTCACTCTGGTATGTATCTATCTAGAACAACAATAGCAAGGAACAGATGGTGGACTCTAACAAACCTGAACTTCTCTACTGCATGGACTTTTTCCCTGGCCTGGGCTGGCTACTCTTAGCTAAACTCTGGGCTGAATTAGAGCCCAAGTGGCCCAAGGCCTTCTGGGATGATTGGATATGCAAGCCAGAGCAACGACAGGGACGGGCCTGTGTGCAGCCTGAAATCTCGAGAACGATAACCTTTGGCCGCAAGGGTGTCAGCCATGAGCAGTTCTTTGACCATCACCTCAAGTTCATCAAGTTAAACCAGCACTTTGTGCACTTCACCCAGCTTGACCTGCCCTACCTATGCGGGGAAAGCCCAGGAGCTGGAGATAAGAGGAAGGGCTAGCTGGTCTGAAGTGCAATGAATTGTGAACCTATGAGCATTGAAATAGTCCCTGAGAACTGAAGATGTGACAGAAGGTGCTAGCTGGTCTGAAGTGAAGGGAAGAATGTAAGTCCCAAACTTGGCAGGTAATATCCATGACCTAGCTGGGATAGCTAGAGCTGAGCTGACCGGAACCCGACCAAATGGAGAAGAAGATGATTGACACAGATGGTGTTAAGTTGCTGCAATTTAATGGCTTGTGCTGAGCTGGACTTTGCTTGTTTATGGATCCACATGCCTGAAGTTTCCAAGCAAAACAGAAGATTCTCCAGAGAGAAAGGATCACACTTCCTCAGAGTACTGGTCTGATAGGGATGGGCAAATTAGAAATTAACTATTTAAAATCGGGGGAGATAAAAGCATGAAGTAGCTGACTTACACATTTCCATAGGTGTGGTTATTCTTAAACTGATGGGTGAAAGGGATGTGAATTTTTGAAGTAATAGCTAGAAAATCCAGGGGGTAGCCTGCAGTGTAATAAATTACTTAGTGTAACTTTGCCACCCATAAGTCTTTATAAACTCCAAAGTGAAATTTTCTGTAAGCAACTGAGGAACTCCTGATTGCTAAAATTGTCCGCCTGGAGAAAATTTCTGTTAAGAGTAGTGCAAAACAGTGTTCTGAGAAGTGCCTACTCTCTCA
>NW_006921702.1:7328489-7332063 GCF_000298275.1 Orycteropus afer afer | reverse complement strand
TCTGGAGAATGATCCTTGAGCACTAGAGATGACTGTGAATTGTGCTTTTGTTAGGTGGAGTGCTCTGTAAATGTCTATGAGGTCAAGTTGTTTGGTTGTGTTTTTGAGCTCTTCTGTATCTTTGTTGATTTTTTTTTTTTTTTTTTTCTAGTTGATCTGTCCCTCTTTGAAGGTTGTGTGTTAAAGTCTCTTACTGCTATTGTAGAGTGGACTGTTTTTCCTTTCAATTCAGTTAATATTTGTTTCACATATTCTGGAGCATTATCATTGGGTGCACAGATACTTATTATGGTAATGTCTTCTTGTTCAATTGACCCTTTGAACATTATACAGTGTCCATTTTTATTCCTTATGCTGTTTTTCAACTTGAAGTCTATTTTATCAGAAATTAACTTTGCCACGCCTGCTTTTTTTTTTTATTGCCATTTGCTCGGTATATATATATTTTTTCCCACCCTTAACTTTTAATTTGTTTTTATCTTTGTGTCTCATGTGGGTCTCTTGTAGGCAGCATGTTGATGGGTCTTTTTTTCTTATCTAATCTGCCACTCTCTTTCTCTAGGCTGGTTCATTTAGTCCATTAACATTGAGTGTAATTAGTGATAGGTGTGGATTGATTGCTGTCATTCTATTGTGTTTTTTTGTCACATTGTTGGAGATTTCCTTGGTCCAAATACTTTTCTGTGCTGAGTTAATTTTATTATTGTTTCCTCTCTTTTCTTCTTTATTGTTAGTTTTATGCTTACTAAGCCCATATGTTTTCTTTCTTTCTGGGTTTGCTTAGGGAGATTATTAATTTTCTCTGTGGTTATCTTGGAGTGAATTCTTGTCTCTAGAATTTGAAACAGTCTGTTCTATAAGGATATTGTCCTATTTTCCTCTCCATCTGTAAGTTTTGTACCTAGAAGTTTTATTTCCTCTATTTGTTTTGTTGCTGGTGTTGTATGCAGATTGACACCCTTGGTTCTTTGTGTACAATGTTTTATGAACTTATTTTAAGCATCTATTTCTTATTTGGCTTTAGTGTTGATGTCACATGTCCTGATTTTAATTTGTTGTTCTCTGTTGTAGGTTCTCTATTGGAAGGACAAAATCCCTTAATTTCTGTTTGTCTGAAAAAGTCTTGATTTCACCCTCATATTTGATGGACAATTTGGCTAGATATAGCCAGTTCTAGCCTATTCTTCTTTGCTTCCACTGTGTTGTGTAATTTTCTAATTTTAGTGTTCATCTTCTGGATTTCTAACTTTTTTTTGTATGAGTTCTGATTGTGTATTAATCTTGTTATTTTGTTCTTGAATGGTTTTCCTGAATTCTTCCAGGGTACTGTCTGTGTTCTCCTTGGTTATGCTTGTTATTTCCTTGAGCTCTTGTAGGGTTCTACAAATATATGTTGTAAATTCCTTCTCAGGTGATTCTATTTCCCCTTTTTCCTCCATGTTTAATGAGTTTTTAGTCTGAGGTTTTATTTCTCTTGTCATTTTGTTGTTGTTGTTGTCTTATTTGAGGTTGTCTGCTGTTTCCTAAACATTTTTAAGTTGATGTCTTTAACTTGCAGTTATATATTGATTTGTTTCATCATGATTTCATGTTTAAATATATTTACAAGAGTGGAGCTGGTGTATTTTATTTTGGGGGTTATTAATACAGGTGTGCTGGGATGCTCCGCTGTTTTTTTTTTTTTTGTGTGTGTGTGTTGCTGGAATCACTGTAGAGAATGTGGATGCAGATCTCTGTTCTTTGTGAAGAGGACTTAGAGTTGGGATGAGCAGGTGTTGTGGTGGTTTAATGTGGTTCTTCTATTGGGTGAGGCGGGGAGAAGGAGAAAAAAGAGGAAGAAAAGAAAAAAACAAAGGCAAGAGTAGCAAGTTGCTGCATTCCATGTTTCTGTAATTACTGCTGGTTTCAGGGTTTTGTTTTGAGTCTGCTTGAGATGGCTACCAATGATGATATTTTGTCACTCACAGACCCATGGTTCAAAATTGGCAAAGACCCCAGTGATTAGGGTGCTGCTACTTTCCACTTGGGTTGGAAAGCCACAAAATCCCAGTACTCTGGATCGCTCTGTGCTTAAAAGCTGTTATGGAAAAGCCGAATCTCATCCTTGCATGGTGAGCTCGTCAGATGGCCCTCCTACTTGCAGTGAGTTTCCTCCCTTCCCCCTTTCTGCTCTAAACTCAGCAGTGACCTGAGCCACAGGGGTTTCTGCTCTGTTTCTCAAAAACGTCCACTTACTCAGCTCAGTTGTCAAGTTTACTATCCAAAGTTGCTGTTGTGGGTAGTCCAAGTCCCCAAATCCGCCATTGGTTCCATGGTGTCCCTTTTTCCTTTTTTCCTCTGTGGCTTTTTCCAGTATCATTAAAAGAGTTTTCTACTTCACCATCTCTCTGAGTCCCCCACTGGCCAGGCAGGTTCATTTATTTTTAATTTTCCCAGCTGTTTACTCTGCTTTTTTTTTTTTTTTTTTTTTTTTTTTTTTTTTTCTTTTTTTTTTTTTTTTTTTTTTTTTTTTTTTTTTTCTCTCTCTCTCTCTCTCTCTTCTTCTCCACTAAATATGGCCTTCTCTAATTTAATGAGCTGTTTACAGAATCCCTGCTTCAAACTGCTGCACCTAGTTTTTTAGACATTAAGATGCTAGAGGAAACAGACATGTGGGCTACAGGTATGACACCATCCTCCAATCCTTCCATCTTCTGATGTTTTGACTGCTGCTTCCATTGATGTTGATTGTAGAAGCAAGTAACACAAAGTTTTTGATAATCATTTATCCTGATGCTGCTCATTGGTCCAGTTGTGAGGATTTTGTTTTCTTTATATAGAGGTGTAATCCATACATCAGGCTGTAGTCTTCAGTCTTCATCAGTAAGTGCTCTAAGTCATCCTCAGTCTCAGGAAACAAAGTTGTATCATCTGCATATTGCAGGTTGTTAATGAGTCTTCCTCCAATCCTGATGCCATGTTCGTCTTCATATAGTCCAACTTCTCAGATTATTTGCTCAGCATAAAGATTGAATACGTATGGAGAAAGGATACAGCCCTGAAGCCCACCCTTTCCAATTTTAAATCATGCAGTATCCCCTTGTTCTGTTCAAATGTCAGTCTCTTGGTCTATGTACAGGTTCCTGATGAGCACGATTGTGTTCTGGAATTTAATTTGTTATGATCCACATGATAGAATGCTTTTGCATAGTCAATAAAATACAAATAAACATCCTTCTGGTATTCTTTGCTTTCAGCCAAGATCCATTTGACATCAGCTATGATATCCCTCATCCTCTTCTGAATTTAGCTTGCATTTCTGGAAGTTCTCTGTCAATATGCTGCTGCAAACATTTTTGAATTATCTTCAGTAAGATTTTACTTGCATAAGATATTCATGATATTGTTCAATAATTGCCACATTCTAGGATATTCAAGCGGCCAACAAACATATGAAGAAATGCTCACAATCATTAGCTATTAGAGAGATGCAAATCAAAACAACCATGAGATACCATCTTGCTCCAGCACTAGTAGCTAAGTTCAACAAGACAGAAAATAACAAATTCTGGCGAGGTTGTGGAGAGATTGGGAC
>NW_006921702.1:7321702-7326284 GCF_000298275.1 Orycteropus afer afer | reverse complement strand
TTGAGCTGCTCTTTGAAATCTTCTGTTCAGCTCTTTTATCTTGTCAGTTCTTCCATTTGCTTTAGCTACTGTCCATTCAAGGGCAAGTTTCCACCTTCTGACATCCATTTTGGTCTTTTCTTTCTTTCTTATCTTTTTAATGACTTTTTGCTTTTTTCATGGGTGATGTTCTTGATGTCATCCCATAATTCCTCTGGTTTTCAACCATTGGTGTTCAATGCATCAAATCCATTCATTAAGTGTTTTCTAAATTCAGGAAGGATATAATCAATGTCATATTTTGGCTCTCATGGACTTCTTTTAATTGTCTTCAGCTTCAACATGAACTTGCATATGAATAACTGGTAGTCTGTTCCACAATCAGTTCCTGGCCTTGTTTTGGCTGAATTCACTGAGCTTCTCCATTGCTTCTTTCCACAGATGTAGTGGATCTAATTCCTGTGTACTCCATCTGGTGATGTCCCCACACATAGCTGCTATTTGTGTTGTTGAAAAAAAAAAAAAAAAAGAGATATTTGCAATGAATAAGTCATTGGTCTTGTAAAATTCTATCATGTGATCTTCAATGTTATTTCTATCACCAAAGCCATATTTTCCAACTACTTGTGATCCTTCTTTGTTTCCAACTTTTGCATTCCAGTTACCAGTGATAATCAACACATCTTGAATGCATGTTCAATCAAATTCACACTGCAGAAGTTGGTAAAAACCTTCAAATTCCTCATCTTTGGCTTCAGTGGTTGGTGTGTAAATTTGAAGAGTAGTATTAATTGATCTTCCTTTTAGGAATATGGATATTATCCTATGACTGACAGCATTGTACTTCAGGATAGATCTTGAAACATTCTTTATAATGATGAATGCCATGCCATTCCTCTTCAATTTGCTGTTCCTGGGGTAATAGATCATATGATTATCTAACTCAAAATGGCCAAGACTAGTCCATTTTAGCTCACTAATGCCTAGGATATTGATTTTTATTTATTCTATTTCATTTTTGACAACTTCCAAATTTCCTAGATTGATACTTAGTACATTCCATGTTCAGATTATTAACGGATGTTTGCAGCTGTTTCTTCTCATCTTGAGACATGCCACATCAGCAAACAAGGGTCCTGAAAGCTTTACTCTATCCATATCGCTAAGGTTGGCTCTGCTCTGAGGAGGCCACTCTTCCCTGGTCATAGTTTGAGTGTCTTCTGACTTGAAAGGCTCATCTTCCCGTGCTATATCAGACACTGTTTCAGGGCTATTCAAAAAGTTTTCCAATAATATATCTGACAGTGTTTCACTTCTATCATAAGGTTTTCACTGGCCAATTGTTTGAGAAGTGGATGGCCTTTTCCTTCCTCCAAGTCTGTCTTACTCTGGAACCTCCAATGAAACCTGTCTTCCACGGGCAATCCTGCTGGCACTTGAAACATTAGTGACACAGCCTCCAGCCTCATAGCAACAAGAAATCTGCCACAGTATGACAAACTGAGAAATAAATTTGTCTCCCTTAGCTCTTCCAAATCATTCTGCTCATTTCCTTCCTCAGCTCCTCCAAACTGCTGTTCTCCCTTAGCAACTCCAAACCAACTATTCACTTTCTGGACTCCCCTTGCTGCTCCAGCTCCTGCCTATCTTGCCCAGCTCACTTACCCAGTCTTCCCCAGGCACTCCAAACACCTGCCTTGCCACACCTAGTTTGCTTACCTAGTCTTTTAATCATAGGAAAAATATTATACTTAGACATAATTTGAAACCTTGAGGACTGTATATTTTCTTCTCAAGATCTGTAAGGATGCTCCAAGAAGAAGAAGAGAAGGAAGCAGCAATAACACTAGAAGAATAAAAGTTAGTTCTGCCATTGGGGAGTTACTCGGTGGTGCAAAGTTTAATGCACATAATTGCTATGGAAGGCACCCAGAGGTGCCTCAAAAGAAAGGCCTGGAGATCTAATTCTGAAAAACCAGCCTTGAAAACTCTATGGAGTTAGATAGTTCCTGACTACCACTGTCACCCAATCAGAAAGAAATCAATGTAGGAGTTCCTGGATAGCGTGAGGGAAATGTGGGACAAAACTCAAAAATCATAGGGGAAAAAAAAAAAAAAACAGTCTTATTGGTCTTATAGAGACTAGTGAAACCCCTGAGACTATGGCCCCTTGGTCATCCTTTATGCCTGGAATTACCTCACTTCTGTGGCTTCCAGCCAAATAAAAGAGAGGTTTATAAGGTGGCCATTTACACCAGGTAGGTACACTCCTTAGAATAATCAGCTACAGGAGATCAGAAATGGAGTATTTGTTCAGGGAGATTGCTCAGAGGGGAGGAATGCATAGGAAAGAAGGAGACAGGGAAAATGTAACCACAGGGAGAAAGTGGGAAAAGAGCTATTGCATTTTTTTATTTTTTTATTTTTATTGTGACTTGATGACAATTTACAGAACATATTCCGTTCACATACACTTTGTCTCATGGCATTGACTACAATTTACCACAATGCAACAGCTCTCTTCCCACTTCCTCCCCATAGTTACTTCTTCCCTGTGACCTTGCCTCCCATGCAGTACTGACCGCTGAGCTGTCTCCCTGTGCATACACAACCCTTCTATTCTTCCATAAGTGATCTCTCCAAGGAGTGTAGCTACATAATGTAAATGTTCAGCTCATATGTCTGTTGTTTGTTTGCCTGGAAGCCACAGGAGTAGATTCAATTCCAGACCTGAATGGCAGTTGGCAGCCATAGTCCAGTGGTTCCACCAGGGTCTATCAGACCAGTAAACATGTTCCTCTTTTTTTTAAAAAAATAATAATAATTTCTCTTTTTGTTCCATATTGGTCTCCCACTCTATCCAGGATCTCCTACATAGATTCCCCTCTGAGTGATTGACAGTGGTAGCTGGGCACCATCTAGTTCCTTTTGTCTCATAGTCATATAGGCTGAGGATCACATGGTGTATCAGTCCTTTTGACTAATTGTTTCCATGAGTCTTTGGCTTGCTTGGTTCTTGTTTGCTCTGGATCAGGAGAGACCTATCGTTGCATCTAGATAGCTCCTTGCAAGATTTAAGATCCCAGTTGCTACGCACCAAAGTAGGATGTGGAACAATGTTTTTGTGTAGTATATGATGCCAATTGAGCTTGATGTCCACTGAGACCATGGTCCTGAGACCATGGTCCTGAGCCCACGGGTACAACTACTTGCTACCTCTGGGTAGCTGGCCATGGCTAAGACATGACTACAACCTTGTCCCTTGTCAGCTCAACTATATACTTGGGAATTCTTACAGAACATACAAACACACTTGTAGAAACATTGTCTCCAACACTATACATGGTCATGGGCACACTTTCCCTGCGTAGACATACCTAATAGTTCAGCCTGTCCACCCATCTATCCACCTGTAGGTCAATGTTTGCCATCAGAGAGCTATTACATTTATGGGGATTGCAATCAATATCATGAAACAAAATGTGTATGAACTGTTATACAGAAAATGCATTTTCTCTGTAAACTTTCACAAAAATCACAATTTAAAAAAAAAAAAGAAAAGAAAACCTCTATGGAGCATATTCTACTCTTAATACGCATGTGATTTCCTTAAGTAGAAATCAACTTGATAACAACTAGTTTAATCTGTTAGAAAGACAGGGATGAGATGGAGGTGTATAGGGGGAAGATTCTATCAGAAAGTAAATGCTCTCTGAGGGCTTTAGGTTACAGAGGTTAGCACTACACCTAGAGTCTTTTTCTATGTAGTCTCTTTTCTTCCTGAACTGAAAGCCACCTCTCTCCTGCACACAGGGTTTACTACTCTATCTAAGCCAATGGGGCAACTGAAGAGTTGTCTATTTTCCTGGTTCATTTCTACTTGTGAAAAATGCCTTTCCTTCTTTGCTGAAACTCATGGCATATATATTTATGGACATAAATACCCTGACAACCCTTAACTCCACAGAGCTCTTATTCATTGAGGACTGTCAGTCTAAGTTCAGTCATCCTCTCGAGTTCACTTCCTACCATCATCCTGGAAGGCTTCAATGTCTATGGAAAATAGACATACGTAAAACTGAATCATGATTTCTTAAAATTCTCCATCCCCATGACCTTTGGACCAGCCACTCCTCAGAAGGAAAAGTGTGCAATCAACTTCCATAGATACACTACCTCAGAAACCCAAGGAGGGATTGGTATGAGTCAGAAATAACTCAAAGGCAGTGAGGTTTTTTCTTTTTTTTTTTTTTTTGTGGTTTGGGTGAAGATTTACGGAGCAAATTCACTTTCCATACAGCAGTTTACATTACTTTGTCTCATGACATTGACCATAGTTTACCACAATGCAACAGCTCCCCTCCCCATCCTCCCCATAGTTACCTCTTCCTTGTGTTCATCCCTCCATGGACTCCTGCCCCCTGAGCTGTCTCCTTGTGCATAAGCAGCCCTTCTTTCTCCCATGATTGTTCTCTCCAAGGAAAGTATCTACTTGAAGTAAATGTTCAACTCATATGCCTGTCATTTGTTTGGATGAAAACCACAGGTGTGGATTTAATTCCAGACCTGAAAGGCAGTTAGGGGCCATAGTCTCAGTGGTTTC
>NW_006921702.1:7309499-7321315 GCF_000298275.1 Orycteropus afer afer | reverse complement strand
GGAACAATGTTTTGTATAGTATGTTATGCCAATTGAGCTTTATGTCCCCTGCAACTATAGTCCCAAGCCCGCATGTTCAACTACTCGGTCCCTCTGGGTAGCTGGCTGTGGCAGTGAGTTTTTTTAAGACCTTTAGACACATGGCTCTTTAGCCACCCAGTAGCCACTGAACACTGTTGGCCATAACCTACAACTTATTCTCATTGGAAATCCCAAACTGTGTCCTTCCAACATCCTCACTTCCTGCATTCCACAGCATCTACTCTTCCAGTTTGCTAAACTTTTTAGTGCCTTCACCCATTCATGTTTGAAGTCTAACCACCACTCTCTGAACTCACTATTTTATGTGTACTTTAACCTATATCCTATCATATGAAACATCTTCTTTCCAACATCACTAACTTCTTTTCTATTTGTCCTTTTTCCAGCATACTCTCACTGCCAATCATTTAACCATCCACCCTTTTGCCCTCACCTCTCAAATGCTTAGCTATATAGAGACCCTCAATTATTGCCATATAGTACCATTCTCTTCCTATTTCAGAAGTGGTCATAATTCATTTGTAGGTCCCCAGTGTGGTTCCATTCCCATATATTTGACTCAGTGTCTGTCGAAATGCACATGTATTTTCTCTCCCCTCTACCCATTTTTTTACTCTCAGTAGCTGCCCCTCAGCTAGCAGAAAGGACTGACACAAACAGGTGTGCAGCTGTTTACTGTACAAATGCACCTGTCTGAGGGGTGGGTGGGAACAGAAACTTAGTCTGTATTAAGCTGCAGGACTACTTCTGTTTATAAAATTAATTGATAGGTGAAGAAATCTTTTGGCAGTTGTTCTACTCAGAAGAGATATCATTTTATAATTTACACATTTATACATCAGGCACAGTTATTTTTCTCACATCCCCCACGCCCCTCACACATATTCACAAATATTCAATTGTTTCTACCTATATCTCAATGAAGGCCAGATCCATTCTTTGTCTAAGACTTATCTCTACATATGTGATCTCCATCTCCTCATCTTGAGCCTTCTCTGGGACTTTCCTCCAGTACCTGTCCTCATCCCCTACTATGCCTTAAAGCTTTCTTGACACTTAATGCTTTCTTACAATACTTTCAAGACTTACAAAGAAATTTTATAGCAAAATAAACTCCTGACTTAGGGATTGTCTGAAGTACTAACTAGGTTATGTTGTTGTTGTTATGTGCCGTCGAGTCAAACCCGACTCATAGCGACCCCTCCTTGGGTTTCTGAGGCAGTATCACTAAGGAAGTAGGATTGTCCAACCTTCTTTCCGAGGAGTGGCTGGCGGGTTTGAACCGCCAGCCGTCTGGTTAGCAGGCAAGTGTCTTAGCCACTATGCTACCTTTCCTGATAACTTATCCACTTCAACTCATTTTCACTTTCTATAACCTTCCAACTAGGTTATAGAAAGTGAAAATGAGTTGAAGTGGATAAGTTATCAGGAAAAGTATTGTGGATACACTTGGTTTAAAAGTTCATTAGCAACATTATCAGAATGTCTTGCAAATTGTGGCAACTGAGCATGGAAAAGTAAGAAGGACCTGAAAAATGACATGCTTCTTTGTTCTCAAAGGGGACACACTCAGCCTACCTTCTGCAGTAATTTGTATAATGCTCTTAAAAATATGAGAAGGGATTTCTAACGGAAATCTGAAGTTGAGGGGGAAATAGAAAAAAAAATAAAATAAAATCCAGGTTTTTAAACTCAGATCTTCAGGAAATTTCTAGTTAAAAATTCATTGACCTTTCTCAATTCTTCATTTGCTTTGACCTTTCTGCAGTATTTGATATGGCAATTACCCCACTCCTCTCTAAATGTTTTCTCTTTGGTCTCAGTGACAATCGTCCTTTGGTGTTCCTCCTCCCTGTCTATTATCATTCAGCTCAATCCTCCATATATCCTTTTCTTCTTCACATCTAACTATAGATGACATATAGGATTTAGCCTTTGTCTCATTCTTTAGTTCCCAAAAAGCTCTCCTTTACAACAATTGTCCACTTTACAACTCCGATTACTACATTTTTATTGCTTATTCCCATTTCTATATCTCAATACCTGATATTATACTGATCAATTTCTAAATTGGGACTAATGTGTAATTTAATGAAATCAAGTCATTCAATGTATACTTCATTTCTACTGAATAGATTCCTGCATTGATCAAGTCTGAGATTCCACTCCCTCTGGCTTGAGGCATGAATTTTCTTTTGTCCAGCACTCTCAGTTAGGGTTCCTCTTCTTGCTAAAGGAAACCTTGATATTCATTGTCAGCCCACTGGCCTAATTGTTACTTGTGTGTGAATGCTTTTTTCTCTTCATTATCTGTGCCCAGTCCCACTGGCTTGATAAAACAAACTGCCTGAGAAACCCCGTTAATACCTGTGCATATCAGTAAGATCAAGAAGATCTTCCTCCACCATCTGAAACAAATGTATTTCTTTCAGACCCATTTTCTAAAGCCAAAGGCTCCCTACATGATGGGTGTTTCCTTCAAACTCCCATAACTCTTTTTTGTTGTTGTTGTTGTTATGTGCCTTCAAGTCGTACCCGACTCATTGCGACCCCGCCTTGGGTTTCCAAGGCAGTATCACTAAGGAAGTAGATTGCCCAACCCATAACTTTATATTGGCCTATATTGGAAACTTTCTCATCCTCTTCTCCCTTCAATCTCTCTAGCTATACAATCTCACTATTGTCAGATTATACTTGCGGAGTACAACTTTTATCAGGTAATTACACTGCTCAACGGTGTTATGGTAAAATCCCCTGAATGTCTATCTAATTTTTGACTAATTCCTGTTTTCTGAAACTGCTAATTTTCTTAACCTTCCTGCAGAAGTATTTTCCTTTTCTTTCTTTTTTTCTTTATAATCTCTCCTCTGGATATGGTTGGTTAGATGGAGCATAAATGCATACATCAATTTGGGACAGTTCTCTACAATAAATTTTGGGTAAGAAAAGGGAACCCTAGGTCAAACTCTTTATCTGGTTGTTTCTACAGCATTAATGCTCAAGTCATCTGGAAACAGACTGAGTGAGGTTATTTCACCTGTCCAAGGTCATCAATATTGTGAGTCTTACTCAAGGGATTATTTAGGAATAATTTTGAAATGGGAAAGAAACTATGAGAATTACCAGCCTTTCCTTCTGTTTCCAAAAATAATTTGAAATAGGTTCTTTATTATTTATTTTCAATGCTCACATGTGTAAATACATCACTGAGCTTTTATATCATTATTTCATTTTTCCAGGCATTCAATCAGATGGGAAGCACTCATCATCCTATGTATATTTATTTGCTAAAGACCAACTCTGTGCCAGGTACTGTGAAGTAACAGCAGATGTATCAGGCAAAGATTTTATAAACAAGAATATGACAGTCTAGAATTGGAGAAGTTGGAAACACCTTCATTTCATTGTCTCTCAACTTATTTTAGCATCTCAGTTCTCCAGAGAAGAATGGAATTTCCCTGCAGGGAACAAGTGGGGAGAGGGAAGTTATTTATTGGCATTCCCTACAAGAAAATGGTACTATAAGCTGTCTTAGTTACTTGTTGTTGTTGTTGTTGTTATGTGCCATCGATTCGGCCCCGACTCATAGCGACCCCTTCTTGGGTTTCCGAGGCAGTATCACTACGGAAGTAGGATTGCCCAACCTTCCTTCCGAGGAGTGGCTGGTGGGTTTGAACCGCCAGCCGTCTTAGTGCTACTATAACTAAAGATAATACAAGTTGGTAGCTTTAAAAAACGAGAATTTACTGTCTTACAGTTTCAGAAGCTAGAAGTCCAAATCAAGGCATTGGCTCTAGGAAAGAGTCCTTCCTTGTCAGTAGGCCTGGGCATTCCATGGTATTCCTAGGCTTATAGATGTATCTGTGTCCATTGTCACATGGTAGCTCTCTTCCCCTTGTGTGTGTTTCTGTGTATCTATTCTTCTCTTTTTGTAAGACACTTCTGAGTTGATAGGTCTAGGGCCTAAGCTACTCTGGTATGACTGACTTCAGTAGCATAAAAGAAAACCACTATTACCAAATAGGGCCAAATTTATAGTTATAAGGATTAGGACCTCCACATTTCCTTTTGGGGGACACAAGTTAGTCTATAAAATGTAGTAAAGATACTATCAGTTTGTCAGTAAGAGTTTTGAATTGATTAAACACCATTCAGTAATAAATACAACCATGACTGAGAGACCCTAACCAATCTCAAGTTCCGAAAAACTGAAATAGTTCCAGTTGGCTGGTTTTAAGTTTTCCTTCCTTCATGTGTGTGATGTTCCTAGGAATGAGTTGTGACAGAGTTGAATTGTTATAGATTAATCTACTCACACAGCCCAAGCCTCCTTATTCCTCTATGTATTTTGAATTATCCTGAGAAATGTAGATACAGACATAAAGGGGAGACATTCTTGAATAAAAGCATTGTCTGGCATGGGGAACTTTGACTTCATAATCAAATATTTATTTTTTTCTTCCTACATTGAAACATTTGGGATGAATTAGAAAGAAGAGGTTGTTGCTTCTTTTGTGCTTTCTGGTTCTTATGTCTTTAGCTTCTTTCATGGCCTGTCCTGTCTGGACAACTGAAAATGATTTAATTACCTCAGTCAGCACATCAAAATCTTTGATATATACTATAGGTGGGTGGGGGAGTGTATCCAATAAGACTTTGGTTCCTAGCATTTATTCTACCATATAGAATATCTACTATATTCTATACAGAATATGGTACTATATCTAGCATATAGACTAGCCAGATAAGGTAGTTCTGCAATAGTTGGAGAACTGAGCACAACTGTGGCCTGTTAAAAAAGAAAACTCAGAATATAGGTGCCTTATTACAGACACATCACAGATCCCTTTAAAAGTTCTTACAGGACCCTGAAAAGTGCCCATGCCTATTTCCAAATGCAAGAAAAAACTGCATGCAGTTTTCACTATTGCATGTAGTTATTACTACTCCTGTGATAGATGACAACAGATGGAACGCTTGTAATAATGGGCACAGCTGTGGCAGGGCCAGGACAAAAGAAGAAAGAAATCATTACATTCCAAGTAAGTTCTTCTAATTATCTGTTTCTTTTTGATATGGGAAAAGCTATTATATCGCTGTCTTCTAAATATTGAGCACAAAGCATATCTATTTTAGTCTAAGACTTTAATGTCCTATCTATACTATGCAAAGAGATTTTCCCAAATTTCTAGTATTATTAGTATATTAATATCATTACAATGTGCCTGATGTCTGGAAAGTACAGCCAAAATTTACCTTATTGTAGCCATTTCATCTTCTAAAGCTGTTCCTATACATATGAAACACAAATAGCACTTTGAAGGAAGCTGTTTTTTTTTTTTTAATAAGTTTCTTTTTTCCTTTGATTTTGGCGCTGTTATACCTATCATTGAAGCAAAGTAGGGTAGTGGATAAAAAGAGAAAACTATGGATTTTAAGCTTAGCTCTGCCACATAATAATAGGGCAATTTACTTAACTTCTCTAAGACTCATTTTGAAAAATAAAACCAAGGAATAATATTAGCTACCACAGTTACATATTAAACACAATATAGATATTTGCTAAGCTTCTAACAATGTGACAGTTAACAGGTAATTAATAACTATTTGTCAAATATGTTGCTGTTGTTATGTGCCGTCAAGTCGGACCTGACTCATAGCGACCCCTCCTTGGGTTTCTGAGGCAGTATCACTACGGAAGTAGATTGCCCCATCTTCCTTCCGAGGAGTGGCTGGTGGGTTTGAACCACCGGACTTCTGGTTAGCAGTCAAATGCCTTAGGCACTATGCTACCAGAGCTCCTTGTCAAATATAGGAATGATTAATATTTTTATCATGATAACTTTTATCATTTATATTTCCATTAAGAATATTTTAGAAAGAGTTTGTCATTCTTCTTCATTGTACTCACTTTACCATCACTTCACTGAATGATTGAAGATCATTCTGGTGGCATAGTGTTTAAAGCTTTCAGCTGCCAACAAAAAGGTCAGTGGTTTGAAACCACCAGGAGCTCTGTGGGAGAAAGATGAGGTACTCTGCTTCTGTAAAGATTTACAGCCTTGGAAATCCTATGGGATAGTTCCACTTTATCCTATAAATCAAGAAATTGATTTGATGATAGTGGATTTGGTTGTTTGGTGTTTTGTTTTGT
Source organism: Orycteropus afer afer (assembly GCF_000298275.1). Taxonomy (NCBI): domain Eukaryota; kingdom Metazoa; phylum Chordata; class Mammalia; order Tubulidentata; family Orycteropodidae; genus Orycteropus; species Orycteropus afer. The sequence goes on along the minus strand of NW_006921702.1, from coordinate 7,315,119 downwards.
TTTGGTATTTCATTCATGGGTTATGCATCCAAGTTGGACCTCAATGATGATTACATCAGGTATCCATTATGAGAAAGAAAAGAGACTGCAATCAACATCCCCTACTATCCCTTGGATCTGTAGCTTCCTTGGAATTATAAAATAATAAAGAAATGTACACATTGACTGAATAACATATATCATAATTGAAATGATATTATCTTTAAAGTCAAACAAACCTAATTTCTTACTGAGTAGTCTTTGTGTTATAGCTTCACTCCTCCAAGTTTTTATTTCCTCATTTCTGTAAAAATGATAGCTAACATCTAAGTTGATGGATAAAATCTAAAATATTCCCCAGCATTTTAGTCCCCAATTACTACTAACCATTTTATTGTTGGTTATGTTAATCTCAGCTTTTACTTTGATTTTGTTGTTAAAGAAAATTAATTACACTCCACATCTCCTTCCTCTGTATATTTAGGTGCACAATACACACATGCACACAATTCATGCAAGCATACACAAATCAATTGTGGCACAGTTTCTGAGTCAAGCTCCCCCTGGGCAGCTCTCCATAAGTGTTGGTGAAATTGAGTGACTCCATCAGACTAGGAATCTACTTGTTTTCAGCCGTTTCTATGCTTATTTTAAAAGATCTGCCCACAGTGTCTGATGAGAAAGTTCTAGGAACCTGAGTTATATCCAAGCGGCAGACTCTACTCAGCCTCTACCCCTATAGATTCACTCCATGTTGTTGTTGTTATGTGCCTTCGAGTTGGACCCGACTCATAGTGACCCCTCCTTGGGTTTCCGAGGCAGTATCACTACAGAAGTTGGTTGGCCAACCTTCCTTCTGAGGAGTGGCTGGAGTGGGTTTGAACCACCAGCCTTCTGGTTAGCAGTCAATTGCCTTAGGCACTATGCTACCAGAGATTCACTCCACTGACTTGTGCTTTTGCCCCATTGTGCATGTTTTCTAGCACTGTAGTTGCCTGCCATTCTGTAATGAGACCCTCCCCTGATACCCCAGCCTAGAGTTTGTGAGTCCTGCCATTACAGCAAATTTCCTAGGTGGAGATCTGTTTAAACCATGAAGATCTCCTTTATCCTGGGTTTTCCACCACTCAAATCTGACAAACAGCTGCTTGGGTCGTATGTGAGCCCACCACACCTTCTAGAAGTTGTATCTCAAATTCTCATGTAGGAGATAGATTCTCAGACATTGAATGGCGTTGTGCTATTTATGCATAAACTGCTGAAGAACCATTTTCTGACAACTCTTTTTAAAATAGTGTTACTCAATTTATCTCCAAGTTAATGACTTCTGGGAAAATATTGATTTTACCAACAGAGATGTCTTAACAATGTTTAATAAATTTGCTAAATATAAATGCATTACCAATATCTGATATATTTCTGCTTTTAATAAATTTCCCAATATTTACCTAAACTTATCAGTTCTCAGATGCAAGGAATTTCCTAAATAATAATGTGGATTATTTTCTTCTAAATCTTTCTCACTTCCTCTTTATTAAAATATAATAACTACTAATATTTATGTACATATTATGTGCCAGGCCCAGCATAATTTTAAGAGGCTTATATGAATCATTTCTTTCACTCATAGCAATAAGTATATGAGAAACATACTATTATGGTCCTCATTTTATAGGTCAATATTTACTAATACAAGATCCAAATCTTTTGTTAATTATAATTCTATATATTTCACATATGATCTCATCAAATAAGAAGTATGCATTCAATCAACATATTCTTATGTTTCTTCAGGTCCCTGGGTGGCATAAATGGTTTTCTCTCTGCTACTAACCTAGGTTTCCCAGTTCAAATCCACACCAGTGACATAGTAGAAGAAAAGCTTCCATTAGTCACAGCCAAGAAAATTTTAGGGTGGGAAGTTCTATTCTGTAGCACATGGCAGGGATCTTTATTATTATTTATTTTTTGGGAAAATATTCTTATGAAAGTTATTATCCACAGTTATACAGCACAATAATGCAACTTATGCACAAATAAATAAGGAAGAAAGCAAAAAAAAAAAAAAAAAAAAATCACTCCTGAGCCAAATTTCCTTATCTAAGGATTTTTGAATAAATTAGTTTGTAAGTTTAGTATAGATGCATTGTTCAACAAATATGCACCATGCAATGCGAAGTGAACAAACTTTGCCCAGCTCTAAAAGAAGGAACCCTGCTCATGCAAGGTTTAAGCGCTCACTGTTAACCAAAAGGTTGGTGGTTTGAACTCACCCAACAGTCCATGAGAGAAACATCTGGCAATCTGCTCCCATAAAGATTACAACTTAAAAAACAATCATAAGAGACAGTTTAACTCTGTTACATAGGGTAACTATGAGTCAAAATTGATTCAATAGCACTTAACAATAACAAACTAAAGGTATGAGAACAGCTTTTCTTGGACCAAAAAGAAACTATATCAAGAAGGTAGCAGTAGAGGTATGGAGGTAGCAGTAGCATTAGAGGTACAAGGCACTATGGCCAGCAATAACTAAGTTCATAGAGCCTCTTTCTATTCTATAGGTGAGAGCCATCAGGGAAATTGCACCTGAATCTACTGAGACATGTGAGATATGACGATAACTGGGAAGCATCTCAAAGGGAAGTATATTGAGAAAGGAAAGGATTGGAGGACACATACATTTCTTTTTCTTCTTCTTCTTCTTCTTTTTTTTTTTTTCTTTTTGGTTTTCAATCATAATATACAGTCTGGATGAGAAAATGAGAAATAAACAAGACAGTGTTACTTATTGATACTTCATATAGAGGGAAAAATGACCTCTCCTGGGCAGGCATCTCACAAATGTTTGTTCATCTAGAGATCATCTCATTCGTTCAAGTAGTTTTAAAAAGACAATGATTTAGTGGGAAGGAAGGTAAGATGATGACCTTATTATACAGTCCATGACATCTCCCTACATCACTGTCCCAAGAAACCAAGTGAAACAGATACAGATAATACTTCTGGAAACATGAGCGTCAAATTAAAGGTTAAGAATTAGATCAAGCATGAATTGAATGGAGAAGGTGAACAAAAGCACTGAATGAGGCAATATGGAGTAGAGGTGTTCTTCCAATTGGCCTAAAGCAGTGTAACCATTTTAGGACATAGCAGGCATCATTTCTTGGTGAAGAGTATAGGAAGGTCACTTCATAGAATTTCCAATAAGACAGAGATTCCAAAACCAAGACCAAACCCACAGAAACTGAGTCAATTCCAACTTATAGGGACCCTATAGAACAGAGTAGAACTGTTCTGTAAGGTTTCAAAGGCTGCAATTTGTTTTCTAATTTTTATTATGATTTGGGTGAAAGTTTACAGAGTAAATTCATTTTCCATGCAGTAGTTCACACACACTCTGTCTCATGACACTGACTGCAATTTCCCACAACACAACCGCTCTCTCCCTACTTCCTCCCCATAGTTATCTCTTCCCTGTGTCCTTTCCTCCTATGCACTCCTGTCCCTGGGCTGTCTCCCTGTGCATAGACAGCCCTTCTGTTCTCCCATGTTCGATATCTCCAATGAGTGTATCTACTTAATGTAAATGTTCAGCTCATATGTCTGTCTTTTTTTTTTTTTTGGCTGGTAGCCAAAGGAATGAGTTCGATTACAGACCTGAAGGGCAGCAAGTGGTTCTGCCAGGCTCTATCAGAGAAGCAAACCTGGGCCCTTTTTTTTTTTTTAATGATTTTTTAGTTTGTTCCACGTTGTTCTCCCACTCTAGCCAGGATCTCTTATGTAGATCCTCCTCTGAGTGGTTAACAGTGGTAGCCAAGCACCATCTAGTTCTTCTGGTATCATCATATAGGCTAAGGATTGCATGGTGTATCAGTCCCTTGGACTAATTTTTTCCATCAGTCTTTGGTTTTCTTCACTCATCTTTGCTCTGGATGATGAGAGACCCATAATTGCATCTAGATGGCTGCTTGCAAACTTTTAAGATCCCAGTTGCTACTCACCAAAGTAGAATGTGGAACAATGTTTTTGTGTAGTCTGTTATGCCAGTTGAGCTTGATGTCCCCTGCAACCATGGTCTGAAGCACACAGGACCAACTACTCACTCCATCTGGGTAGCTGGCTGTGGCCAAGAAGTGACTACAAACTTGTCCTTTGTCAGCTCTATTATATACCTGTAAATTCTTAGAGAACATACAAATACACTTGTAGAAACATTGTCTGCCAACCCTATACATGGTCATGGGCACACTCTTCCTTGTACAGACATGCCTAATAGTTCTTGAAGGCTACAAATTTTATGGAAACAGACTACTTCACCTTTCTCTCACAAAGAAGCTGGTGAATTCAAACTATCAACATTTTGGTTAGCAATCCAATGCTTTAGCAGTGTAGAAAAATCTGAAGTGAAGCAAAGTGAGCTGAACATAAGCTAGATCTAAAGAAAGAAAGTGCACGAAAGCAGGTAAAAACTCCAGAGATTCAGGAAACCACAGAGAAAGTGCCATACCAAAAAAAAAACAAACCCTCTGCCGTTGAGTTGATTCTGACTCATAGCAACCCTCTAGGGTTTGTGAGGCATTAAATCTTTATGGAAATGGATTGCTCAGTCTTTCTTTTGTGGAGTGCCTGGTGGGTTTGAACCACCAAACTTCTGGTTAGCAGTGAAATGTCTTAGGCACTAAGTCACCAGAGCTCATTGAGAACCAGTAAATAGGATAGAACCAATCACAGCTCGGGGTCCCTAGTCATTTAAGTTAGGGACCCATGCAAAGGGAAACTCCTATTGGATGATGGCTAGATATGCTATCCAGGAACCAGATAACCCTTGTACTCACTCAGGAGTGTACTGGCACCCTCACCAGTGACCAACAGAGAAGTGTGCCCTCCCTCTTCTGCACTACACTTTCCTGGTGATCAGTGGTGTGACCTCCTCCTACCTCCACCCACCAGATGGCTGATGACACCCCAATAGCTGCCCCTCCTCTGCCCAATGGCCCAACAAGTCAGCTTTATCCCCTTGTTGTTCCACTTCCCCTGTAGTCTGTGGCACATTCATATGGATTGCTGCTCATTACCAATAAGGTCAGTGATATACACTCTTGAGGATCATGCACCACACACTTGCCACATCTATGATTGGTAGCAAGCACTCACACCTAACATCATCTCCTTGGAGACAAGGCCATCTAACACCTTTGTGGTCAGAGGTGTACATCCTCAAGTATCAAGTGCCATGCATCTGGTCCTGCTGCAGTTGGAGATGCAAGCTTGTGCCTGTTGCTACACAGCTTTATTCCCCCCGCCCTTTCCTTTCTTTCTCTCTTATTTATTTATTTTTGTTTGTTTTTTAATTTTTGTTTTTCACCATCAAGTGGGAGGTGGTGACTGCATGTCTATCAGCCAGCCATAAATGCCATACCCACTACCTGCCATCCTACTTATAGGGACAAAAATATGCTCCTAAATCATTAGATTAAGGATTGGTGATAGCTAACACTCACCCAGCCCCCCTTTCAGCTGCTCTACATAGCCAGCAAAGACCCATTCCCACAATCCCACCCACTACTCCACACAAGAGTGTTGATAACCTTCATGTTGCCAAACTAGTGACCAGAGTAGCACACCTACTCTGCCTGCC
>NW_006921702.1:7304770-7309110 GCF_000298275.1 Orycteropus afer afer | reverse complement strand
CAAGTAATAACCAAACAAGAGCAGTAGTGGCAATATTAATTTCTGATAAAATAGACTTTAAGGCAAAAACCAGGATAAGAGATAAGGAAGGCCTTTATATAGTTATTAAAAGATAAATCCAGTAAAAGGATATAGCAGTAATAAATATTACTCAGTGATGGAGCTCCAATTACATGAATCACACTTTAAAATAATTGAAAAGAGAAGTAGAAAACTCCACAATCATAGGAGATTTTCACACATCACTTTTGATGAAGGACAGATAACTAGAAAGAAACTGAAAAGGTCTAAACAACGCAATCAAAAAATTGACCTTGCAGACATATACAAATCACTCTATCCAACTAAAATAAAATACATAATCTTTTCTAGTGCATTTGGATCATTCTCCAGAAAAAGGTCATAAGTTAGGCTGTGAGGCAAGATTCAATATGTTATATCATTATAAAACAATAACAGGAAGAACAAAGAAAAGCTTTGAGTACATGGAAACTGAATAACTCTCTGCTTAAAAACAACAGATTAATAGAAGAAATAAAAAGAAGATAGAACCAAAATCAACACCATTACCAAACATCTGTGACAATTAGAAAAAGAACACAAAAAGAGCCTACATTGACTTGAAGGAAATAATAAAGATTAGAGTAGAAATAAATGAAACAGAATAAGATAGAAAGCATCAACAAAAGTCAAGTTAGTTTCTTCTTTGAAAGGATTAATAAAATCGAACACCACTGGCAAATTTAACAAAAGAAAAGATGGAGAATATGCAAATAACACAAATAAGAAATGAAATGGGCATTGTCACATCAGAACCAACTGAAATAAAAAGAATAACAGAATACTTTGAAAATATTAAAGGGTTCTATGAGTAAAATATTGAATGATGGAGGAAGCATCAAAAGAAAGTGGAAAGAATACTCAGAGTCACTGGACCAAAAAGAATTTGTCAATGTTTAAACAGTTCAGGAGGCAATGTATGATCAAGAGCCAATGGTATTTGAAGGAAAAAGTCCAACCTGCACTAAAGACACTGTCAAAAAGCAGAGCTCTGGAAATTGAAGGATTACCCATTGAGATGTTTCACCAGACAGATGCCACATTGAAGGCACTCACTCACTTATGCCAAGAAAATTTGGAAGTCAGCTAACTGGCCAACCAACTGTAAGAGATCCATATTTGTGCCCATTCTCAACAAGGTGATCCAACAGGATGCAAAAATTATCAAACATTATCATGAACATCACACACAAGTATAATTGTGCTGAAGATAATTTAAAAACAGTTGCAGCAGTATATAGAATGACTAAGTAACTGCCACAAAGGCAAGCTGAGTTCAGAAGAGGACATGAAACAAGGGAAATCATTGCTGAAGTCAGATGGATCTTGACTTAAAGCAAAGAATACTGGAAAGATGTTTATTGTGTATTATTGACTGTGCAAAGGCATTTGATTGTGTGGATCATAACAAGTTATGGATAATATTCAAAAGAATGGGAATTCCACTACACTTAATTGTGCTCATGAGGAACTTGTACATAGACCAAGGGGCAGTCAGAACAAGGGGATATTGTGAGGTTTAAAATCAGGAAAGGGGTGTCAGTCAGGGTTGCATCCTTACACTGTATTTATTCAACCTTTATGCTTAGCAAATAATCCAAGAAGCTGGACTATATGACAAAGAACATGGCATCAGGATTGGAGGAAGGCTCACTAACAGAAGCTTACTTGCTGAAAGTGAAGACTTGAAACACTTATGAAGATCAAAAACTACAGCCTTCAGTATGGCTCTAATTTATGGCAAAAATACACAAACAAACATAAGCAAAAATGCAAAAATATAAGATTAGCTAGACAACTGTGACTCTTTAAAAATTAAACACCTATGTGTATCAAAAGACTTCTCCAAAAGAGGAAAAAGAACTTACAGACTGGGCAAAATTTTTGGCAATAACATATCTGACAAGGTAATACTTTCTAAACTATACAGAAAACTTAAACACCTCAAGAGCAAAAAGACAAACACTTGACTTCCAGTAAGTTGGAGGAAAAGGCAGACAAGCTTCACAGACACTGTTCAACAAAGAAAAGAGAAACCAATAGACAGTTATAGAAGATAATCCCGGAGATCTGAGTTTGAAAGGAAGGATGCAGAAGTGGATTAGTCACAAATTAGTGGAGAAAACTGAACAAAAATAGGACCCACAAATGGTTCTGTTTGCCAAGGATGGCAGGGATATACAGGATGCTGACAATGGGAAAAGAGACAGGCAGTTAGTGTATAAGTGCTACCAACTAGCAAATATAGGAGCACAGCACAGTACCCTATTTATGTAGATAAAAACAAAACAAAACAAAGAAAAATCATGGGCAAGTGACTCCAATATACAATCACCAATTAAATATAAACACAAAAATGTCACAATGTCTCAGAGACAACAGAGCATCACAGTCCACAAAAAGAAAAAAGATAAAGTAGGACAAACAAGGGACCAGGATACACATTCCTGAGGAACAAGCAGCACTGGAACTCCCTGATTAGGAATTCAAAAGCATTATATTTAAGTACCTCTAATGAATTGAGAGACAGATCAAGGAAAACACTAAAAAAATCGAGGAAAGCACAGAGAAAAACCTAGAACAATTTCAAAAGTCAATACAAGAATAAAATGACAAAATAAAGGAAAAATTAGAAATGATACAAAATCTACAGACAGAAATCCAGAAGATTAATACAGAGTTTTCAGAAATAGATAACACATTGAATGGGCAAAGGAGTAGAACTGAAACAATGGAAGACCAAATTATTGAGATTGAAGGCAAATATCTCAATATTTCTTTGGAAAGTGATCAATCAGAAAAAAAAGATCAAAACAAAATGAAGAAAACCTATGTTTCATGTAGGATACCATCAAAATGAATACCTTACATGTAATTGGAATTCCAGAACAGGAAGAGACAAATAAAAGCACAGAGAAAATTGTCAAAGATTTGTTGGAAGAAAATTTTCCTGGTATGATGAAAGACGAAAATATATGCATTCAAGATGTCCAACAAATCCCAAACAGAATAGACCCCAAAAGAAAATCACCAAGACATATCATCATCAAACTCACCAAAACCAAAGACAAAGAAAGAATCTTGCAAGCAGCATGGGAAATATGAAAAGTTACCTACAAGGGGCAACCAATAAAAATAAGCTCAGATTTCTTGGCAGAAACCATGCAGGTGAGAAGAAAATGGGATAGTATATATAAAATGCTGAAAGAGAAAAATTTCCAACCAAGAATTATGTACCCAGCAAAACTGAATCTCAAATATGATGGTGAAATTAGGACATTTCCAGATAAGCAGAAATTAAGGGAATTTTTTTTAAAACCAGACCAACCTTACAAGAGATGGTAAAGGGAGTACTTTGGGCAGAGAACCAACAACAGCAAACAACAACTGACCATTAATATACATATTGACATAACACAGAAACTAACTCAACTATGGAAGAATCCAAAGTAAACAATCCTACAAGATTGTAAACAGAGAACCAGAGATATTAATTGACAAATGAGGACAACTACAAACCAGAAAGTGAGAAAAATTGTGTAGTTACAGAACTTCTAAATAGTAGGGAAGTCAAGACAACTACAAGACAGAATGGACTGTTCTAAACTTGGGAAGAAAACTATAAATCACAGGGTAACCTCACATAAAAATGATAAACCTTAATATCAAAATTAAAAAGAGCACCAGCACAAATACTTAGCAAATACTAAAGCAATGACAATGAAGGAAGTGACACACAATTCATAAACAAAATGAGCTCAGCATAGAAAATTATACGGAACAAAGAAGTCAACGCTATGAGAAAGCACATAACAAAATGACAGCAACAAATTCATATTTGTTGATATATCTGGCAAAGGACTTATCTCTAAGAATTATAGAAAACTCCAAACCTCAACACCAAAAGAATTAAAAATCCAATTGAAAAATGGGCCGAAGACATGAATAGACATTTCACAAAGGAGGATATTCAGGTGGCCAACAAACACATGAAGAGATGCCCACGATTATTGGCTATCAGAGACATACTAATCTAAACAACAATGAGATACCATCTCACCCCAGCATTGGTGGCAAGGTTAACCAATACAGAAAATAACAAATGCTGCTGGGAATGTGGAAAGATTGGGACTCTCATACACTGCCGGTGGGACTGTGAAATGACAAAACCACTGTGGAAAGCAGTATGGTTATTCCTTAGAAAGCTGGTATTGGAGATACCATTTAACCCAGCAATACCATTACTAGGTATATATCCTAGAGAGGTGAGAGCCAGGTCA
>NW_006921702.1:7303813-7304340 GCF_000298275.1 Orycteropus afer afer | reverse complement strand
AAAAAAAAGACAAACCAATTAAAAATTGATAGAGGACATGGGCATTCACTTCAGCAAAGATATTCAGACAGCCAACAAACATGTAGAAATGCTCTAAAGTATTAACCATTAGAGAGGTGTAAATCAAAACAAGATACCATCCTTATCCCAGAAATAGCAGCAAAGTTCAAAACAGAAAATAACAAATTCTGGTGAGATTGGGGAGAGACATTTGAACCCTCATACCCTCTTGGTAGTACTGCAAAATTGTATAATCTCTGTGGAAAAGAGTATGTCACTTCCTTAAAATTTGAAAATAGAAAGAGCATATGATCCAGCAACTGCATTACTAGACATATATCCTAGAGAAATTATAGCCACTAAACAAATACATAGGTGCACATTCATGTTAATTACAGCATGATTGACAACAGCAAAAAGACTGAAACAATCTGTTGTTGTTGTTAAGTGCCGTCGAGTCATTTCTGACTCATAGCGACCCCATGCACAGCAGAACGAAACACTGCCCTATCCCGCGCCAGCCCCAC
>NW_006921702.1:7295297-7302763 GCF_000298275.1 Orycteropus afer afer | reverse complement strand
AGCTATGATATCCCTTGTTCCACGTCCTCTTCTGAATCCAGCTTGAACCTCTGGAAGTTCTCTGTCAATATACTGCTGCAAACTTTTCTGAATTATCTAACAATCTAAGTGCCCATTAATGGATGAATAGATTAGCAACCTATGATTCTTGCACACAATGAAGTACTATTCAACATTAAAGAATAACAATGGATTTGTGAAACATCATAACAAGGACGAACCTGGAAGATATTATGCTGAGTGAAATAATTGTGTGAAGCTTCCATTATAAGAAGCTAAGAAAAGGTTTTCAGACAGCAAATACCATTTTTTGATGGTTTCCAGGGATGGGAATAGAAAGGAGGGAAAATTGCTCACTAGAGGGTAGACCTGTATTGACTTAGGTGAAGGGAAAGGCAATAAACAATAAGGGGTAGGTCAGCACAACATAACCAAGGCAAAGGAAGGCATTGGAAGTGTTGTTGTTAAAGGAAACAGATATAAATAAAATTACAACATAATCCTTTAATAACAGTAATAACAAAGAGTAATCTATGTATGGCTCCATAGGCAGACATGCAAGCTGAGCAGATGTAGGAAGGCAAGTGACACTATACTCACAAGTATACAGAGGCTTGGCAATGGATATTTACATATATGTTTTGCATGTGCTGCAACTAAAACCATGTTATATTAGAGCACACAGGAGGCAAAGTTATGAAAACTTCTTAGCCATAACAAAACAGTATGGGGAAGTGAATCACTGGGCTTGGTGATTTAGAATCATAGTCTTAGGAGACAACTAGATCATGTGACATAACATATTCCACAAATACATCCCATTTTGGTGAGTAGAGAATTAAATATCTGCAAGTGGCCCTCTACAATGCAGGTTTTGGTCCCTCCAAATCCAGAGCAAAGAAGAGTGAAAATAATTAAAGACTCAATTAAATAATTAGTCCAAAGAACTAAGGCACCATGTGATCCTGAGCCTCCACTGTTCTGAGATCAGAACTTGATGGTGCCTGGCTACCACTAACGACTGCTCTGATTGGGATCACAATAGAAGATCCTGGAGAGATGGAGAAAAATGTGGAACAAACTTCAAAATCATAAAAAAGAACAGATGTACTGGTGTCATAGAGACTGGTGGAATTCCTGAGATTATGGCCTGTACACACCTTTCAAACCTGGAAATGAACCCACCCCTGGGAATCACCTATCAACCAAGTAACACACAGGCCTATAAAGTGAATAGTAACACCCATGAAGAATGGAATCCTCAAAAAAATCAACCATTGGAGACCAAAAAGGTACCATTTGTCCAATAAGAAAGCCTAGATGGCAGGAAGGGACAGAAAAGAAAGACGAATAGCAATGGGATTCCCAGGGAGGAAGGGGGAAGAGCGTTGTTACATTGAGGGTGTTGCAACTAATGTCACAAAACAAAATGTATATTAATATTTAGTTGGAAAACTAATTTGTTTTGTAAACTTTCACCCAAACTACATTTTTTTAAAAAGGCAATGAGATAGTACTGTTTGGAAAAAATGCGCTCACAAAATAACAAATCCAGATGAAATAGACTACATCTTCTAAAAAATATAATTAAGATATGAGAGGTGTCTAGTAGTTTAGAAAAAAAATTGGGAAATACAGTTGTTACTGAGGACCACAAGTGTCTGTACACTGCTATATATGAAGTGGAATAAGCAAAGTAACATTGAAACTTTTCACAAAGACATAATATGAGCTCATAAGAAACACCAAGACACAATAAGAAGTTTATAAATGGAAACAACAATGGGTGGGGTAGTGAGGTAGATATACTTTATTAAAAACTCACAAAGCTGTAGGAAGGAAAGCAATGATGCCATATGTCAAGAAATATCTGAGAATGAAAATGCATGACCTGAAAATACCTCTGCCTGAAGGCAGACATAAGGCAGAGGAGCAAGTAGAGTGGTGTGCTCCACATACTGCCCTAAGGATTGGCAAGGTGGACCACAGAGATTATTTTATGTAAACTATCAAAAGCTGGCTTCATATTGAACAACTCCAGGTCCTTCAACAATTCCTCTCATTCCTCTAATTTCATGATAGAAAGAAGTAAGTTCAATATTAACTAGAATACCCTAAGGAAGTGAGAAACAGGAGACTTTTTCTTTATTATTTCCTGCTAGTCCCTCCAAATGTCATCCATTTTATCAGGCTTTCATTCTTGGCTCACTCCTCCTTCCTCTCTCTTCCTGCCTCCCTCCATCCTCCCCCCCCTTCCTTCTTTTTTTTTGTCTGTTTTTTAATCACATGCTCTCAGCTGAAAGTGATGCAGGAAATGTTTGTCTCTCCTTTCTCCATTATGTATGGATGTCATCAAAAAACAAACAAACAAAACTCACTGCCATCTAATGGATTCCAACTCATAGCCACCCCACTGGGTTTCTGAGGCAGTAAATCTTTATAGAAGTAAATTGTCCCATCTTCCTTCCATGGAGTGGCTAGTGGCTTTGAACTGCCAATCTTCTGTTTAGCAGTCAATTGCCTTAGGCACTGTGCCACCAGAGCTTCATGGATGTGATTGTTGTTGTTGCTATGTGCCATCAAGTCAGACACGACTCATAGCGACCCCTCCTTAGGTTTCCAAGGCAGTATCACTACGGAAGTAGATTGCCCCATCTTTCTTCTGAGGAGTGGCTGGTGGGTTTGAACCACCAGCCTTCTGGTTAGCAGTCAAGTGCCTTAGGCACTATGCTACCAGAGCTCCCATGGATGCCATACCATAATTGTTTCTATTCCTATTCCAAACAACTTATTCCCATAATAGGTCCTTGGGTGAAGCAAGTGTTTTGTGCTTGTCTACTAACCTAAAGGGTTCTGGTGGGAACCCACTCAATGGCATTGCAGAAGAAAGTCTTGGGAATCTGCATCCATGAAGATTAAAGCCAAACAATCATATGGAACAGTTCTACTCTGTGACATATGTGGTCACCATGAGTCAGAGTGCCTTGATGGCCATATATTTCGTTTAGTTTATTTTCCTAATATGGAATTCATATTTCATTATTGCCCTAAACTCTGCATACCCTCCAGGGAAGATACAATCATATCCTAGAGATTCTAGAGGAAAACATTTCAGAAGTCCATTTCTTTAGCCTGGTGTGAAGATGGACTAGCATATTCACCAAAAGGAAAGCAGGACTATGACCAGAGAACAGATTAGAGAATCACAGGAGTTCCTTAAAAGAAACTAAAAGCATAAATGCATTTGCAAACTAAATTGCAGTATAAATCAATATATTTGAATTTGCAGTACATAATTAATTCAGCTGAAACCCCTCACCCATTTCAAGTTAATTTTCTCTAAATTTAAAGAGTTCATCCATTTTATATTTGGAAAAGTTCTAACTTTACATTTCCTTGTAAGGTGGCTCATCAGAGGAGTGTTCATTATTTAAGATCATGTGTTTTATACCATTTATACAAAAAGTTTTTATTTTTATTTAATGTTATCCCAGAATTCCTGGGGAGATAGGCATGTCTCAATGTGATCTAGAATTTACAGTCATGGTTCAGATTACTCTTTGGAACTTTTGAATCAAGTCTTTTTTTTTTTTTTTTGTCATGAGTCAAATCATAAGTTCATATCTTGACTTGTTCTTTCAAGTTAAAGATGACAGCTTGAGGACACAGGCAGAATAGCATCACTCTTTGGCTAGAGCAAAAGACACAAAAATCTCTTTCCTGGCAGCCTTGCTGATAATTGCAAAAACATTTTCAGGGAGGATCATACACTAGCATCTTTCATCTGCTGATATCTCAACATGGATGAGGTTACTGGAATGGCAATAGCTAAGACAAGAGTCTTATAATAATGAGCCAGGAGAGTTCTTTTGAAAGGACTATGGACCATCGAATCATCTGTATCTTGAATCACTACTGGAGAAGATTGGTTCTGCAGAAACCACAGTAGGTGTCTACGGAGAGGCAATGACAGTTATGGTTAAGGATATAATCTGTGGAATTGGACTGACTGTGAATCTTACTCTGTAATAATTTACTTGTCTCTTGGTGCCTCAGTTTCTGCAACTATAACATAAGGATTAAAATTTTACCTAACTGATATGGTTGCTTTGAGGATTGGCTGAGTTGTAAAGCATTGAGAATACTAACAGACACATAATAGAGTAAACCAAAAAAAACAAACACACTGCCGTCAAGTTGGGTCTGACCCATAGCGACCCCTTCTTGGGTTTCTGAGGCGGTATCACTGTGGAAGTAGATTGTCCAACCTTCCTCCTGAGGAGTGGCCGGTGGATTTGAACTGCCAACCTTCTGGTTAGCAGTGAAGTTCCTTAGGTACTATGCCACCAGAGCTCCCACATAATAAAGTATTACCTGATTATTGCTAGGATCATCCTCATCATCACCTCATCATTATCCATAACATCCTCCTTTAAGCCAGCAAGAACAATCTATATGAAGTAGGTTTTTAATGTGAATATTAAAAATCCAGAAAGGTCATATAACACAGGACTTTGAAGACAGCCAAAATGAGAATGACAATGATCCAAGATGGTAAAGTGATCAGGAAGTTAACTGAAGGTAGAAGTACCAATTTGGGTAAGCAGATTGTTCTACTTGAAAGACCATTACATTTTGGATTCAGAGAGCTAGGCTGTGAGTCCTCTGCTGCCCTACTTTGATGCATAATGTTAACATCACAGGTAATCCTCTTTCCTCAGTTTTTTCATCTTTTAAATGTCTTTCTGCCTCCTAGAATTCTCACAAAGATCTAACAATATAATAAATGGGAATTACTCTGAAAATTATAACACTATGGAAATAATTATAATGGTTAATATTTATTGTGGACTTAATTTCCTGAGTATGGTAATTTTCTAAACTTGTTACTC
This sequence comes from Orycteropus afer afer, assembly GCF_000298275.1. Lineage (NCBI taxonomy): Eukaryota > Metazoa > Chordata > Mammalia > Tubulidentata > Orycteropodidae > Orycteropus > Orycteropus afer. The sequence goes on along the minus strand of NW_006921702.1, from coordinate 7,297,871 downwards.
ATGTAAATTGATTTGGCATTCACAGCAATGCAGTGAGATAGTAATATTACTATACTCATTAATCAGATGAGTCTCTGGGAGGTTAAATAACATGTCTAAGACCATGTGGGTAATAAGAGGTTCATGTGCCATTTCAATGCAGGCTGCCTGTCTCTAGGATTAGCACTCTTAACCACTGCAGTAAACTGTAAGGAAATCTTTCACTTATTTATTTATGTAACAGATATGAGTTGAGAACCTATCATGTGTGAGGCAACATCATAAGCACTGGTGATTCAAGAGTGAACATTAGACACAAAGTAGTTGCATTCTAATGGGGAAACTAACAACAAATAACAAGAATGCCAGATAGTAGAAGAGCTAAGAAGAAAAATAAAACAAGGTAAAGGGGTAAAGCATAAACCTAAGTGAAGAAATAGAACAGGATTTCATGAGGAGGGAATTGATATATAAATGAGCCAAATGCTGTCTCTGTATATTGTCCCTATAATGTTTAGTTCTTCACAGCTGGCTAAGGCTCATCAGCTTAAAAGCCCACTTATGACAAAATCAAAATTTTACACAACCAAGTGCTTTAAAAATAGCCCAAATAAACAAATTTCATTCACTTAGAGCCTATTTGCTTTGCATACCCTGCGAAATTGCACTCATCATCAGATATCCAGACACAAGATAAACCCTCAAGCTAAAAAAGACTCCAAATTGCTGTTGTCTTTTAGGGCTTTCTGATCCAGACACTCCTCACTTTGTTGCTGAACAACATTATCTAGATACGTAAGCTCCTTCCTCCTTGCTCAGTGATCCCCCTCTCTTTGGGCAGTTAAATCGCCTTATTCCCAATTTGGGCAGCTCCTATGGTGCTTGCCTCTGAAAGTCTCAAGTTGTAAGGGAACCCCCTTCCCTTGCAAACCTCTCCAAGAATTATCTCTCTAAAGTTTATTGTGCACTTCCACCACTGTATGGCCATATCTGTTTCTTTGCTCCATGCTGAAATCCCTAGAATTCACTACATAGAGAGCAAGGAAATGCTCTATGGAGGCCAAGAAGGCTAGTGGGGTTGAATTCCAGTGAGCAAGATGAAGAGTGGTAGAAGAGGAAAAGGTGTGGAAGATGACATTGTACTTATAGTACACATGTTTGTTCCTTCTGTACTAAATTCCTGAATAACTAGGTAAAACAGATAGAAACAAAGATACTAGACTTATAAGCAACAAAGGAGAAGATAAGATACTAGATTTAGTGAAGGTGGAGAAAAAGAGCAGATTAAACGACTGGGGTGAAATAAATGAGCCTGCCTAGCCATGGGAGCTCTGGTAGCATAGTGCCTAAGGCATTTGACTGCTAACCAGAAGGCTGGCAGTTCAAACCCACCAGCCACTCCTCGGAAGGAAGATGGGTCAATCTACTTCCGTAGTGATTCTGTCTTGGAAACCCAAGGAGGGGTTGCTATGGGTTGGGTCCGACTCAACGGCACATAACAACAACAACAACAGCCAGGAAAGAGATGGAGAGAAGGAGTAGCAGAGGACTCATTTGCAATACAAAAGAGATTGGTGGAGAGAAAGAGAAAAAAAAGATGAAGGGAAAAATAAGTGTGGAATCCACAGAGGCTTTGGGGACTTGAAATACCCACACTGGGAATTTTTGATGGAGGCTTTGAGAGCTTAGCTGAGTGAGTAGATACATTTACTGGGAAGCAGATCAAAACCCCCTTTGGCTCAGGCTCAGTATGTATATAGGACTCTCCAAGAGCTCAAGGAAACCACAAACAGAATCAGCAAGAAAAGAGATAGCACCCTGGAAGAATTTAGGGAAACTCTTCAAGAACAAAATAACAAGATATATACACTCTGTGGAGTTCAGAAAGGAGTGGCAGAAAGGGGAAAAGGGGTAAATTCTCTCTGAGTAGGCAGAGCCCTGGAGCAAGAGTACACAAGTGGACTGAGGTTCAGCACTTCCATGACCGCTTTTTAGCACAGAGCAGACCAGGGTACTGGTTTTATGTGGCTTCAATCCAAGTGGAATGTAGTGGCCCCCTACCCATTGGGGTACCCACTGGGGTCTCTGTCAATTTTGAACCATTGGACTCTGATTGAAAGTGGGATGTCAACATTAGTAGCCATCTAAGGAAGACACAAACTACATGGCCTGAGCCAGCAGCACCTTGTCAAAACACAGAAAATGGGGACTCACTACTGGTGCTTTTTTTTTTTCCTTTCTCTTCTATCCCCTTCCCCTCTGCCTCATCCAATAGAAGTAGCATAGTAAACCACCACATCACCTGCTTGTCCCATCTCCAAATCCCCTTCACAATGAACAGAAACTTGCATCCATATCCCCACCAGTGTTTCTACCAATGTGAAAAGAACTGGACAGCAACCCAGCACAGCCTAATTAATAACCAAAAAAAAAAAAAAAAAAGTCTACTCCACACTTTCATATATAGTAAAACATAAAATCAAGGTTCAAAGAAAATCAATACATAACTAACAATTAACGACAAGTTCAAAATGTCTATGAAACAAAAGATAACCTCAAATCAAACAAAACAAACAAACAATCAAGCAACAACAA